>NC_139219.1:59787862-60192862 GCF_055691185.1 Crinia signifera | reverse complement strand
CTGTTTGCGATGACATCAGGTATAAATAGACATATATATATAGTATAGCATTATATCGTTCTAATAGATAGATTTCAGACGTTTATATTAGTCTTTCCGATAATTATAGTCAGGTAAAAAAAAAAAAAAAAAATTTTTTTTTGTACATGTTGAGTATCCCGTATCCAAAATGCTCGGGACCAGGAGAATTTTGGATAACGGATAATTCCGTATTTTGGAATATTTTAATATTTCAATGATGTATTTTGAGGTATCTTGCATTTATGCTGTATAAACACATAAAATAAACAAATATATTTTATTACCACATAAAATACACACAAATATATTTTATTTGTTCAAAAAACAAGGTTTCAAAACATAAAACAAAATTTGTGTACTATCTCAGATATTGAATTTGAATGCCAAGCAATCATTTTCTTGTACATATATAGTGCCAGTTACATATCATGTCCTCAGTAGTGCTGTTACATATGTCCCCAGTGAGTTTTTAGCTAAACAAATTTTTTTTTCCACTTTCTGGAAAGTATGGTTTTCGGAATAATTCGGATAACGGATATTCGGATACGGGATACTCAACCTGTGTATATATATATATATATATATATATATATATATATATATATATGAAATAATAATAATAATGAGCAGCTCTTTTAGCCTTTAATCTAATTTTTAATTGTTAATCTTTTAAAAAGCTATAAGCTTTAAAGCGACTAGACCTCCATATTTTGGTGTCCTGTATGTGTGCGCGCAGGGAATTCGCGCACACACACATCCCACCTATTAGAGGTATTCGTTTAGTAATAAGTCAGAGGTAAAGGTAAACATATAAAAATATACACATATATATAAGATAAGTAAGGACATAGTTAAAAATAAATTAATCTAGACCTAACAACACACAGTAATATCTGGGGTCATGCGATGCTATCTATCTCACTCTAAAGATGGGTACATTCTGTGATTTGCATTCATCTCATAAGTTATATTATAGCTTTTTTTGGTCATTTGTGTTTTACTTGACCACATTCACTAAGACAGTCCCATCTGTACAGGTTTACATATAGAGTTTACATTCCGGTGAAATAGCAAGGGTGGACATAGGGGGGAGGGAAGGGGGGGGGAGAGTTTATATAAGGTTTATTTAACTGTAAAATCAGAATACCAGTAATCAGGAGTTGAGATGAGAGATGAAATGAGATTCACTTTATTATCATTACCCCACGATAGGGCAACAAAATTAAGTTTAACATCTTCCGTAAATCAATGTATGGCGGCGACAAACTTAATCACAGTACAAAAAACAAACAATAATACGATCAACACAAACATTACATAGAATTTAAAGCGGTACTTGTTTCCTATCTGGGCGCCCAGGTTTTCTACGTACGGCACCGTACTGAAATCGGATCGCATCGCATCGTACACATACACGATATTGAACGATGCGATGCGATCCGATTTCCCATAGGAAACAATGTGAAATGGCTCAATTTATCCAAATTATAATAGGAACAATAGTAAATGGGCCAAAAACACCCCTGAACATTGAAATGTCCCCCCAAAAGTAGTTGACGCCACCCCGCCATCAACGTGAACCCGAAGCGTGGCGAGCGGCGGCGGTACGCGTCCTCCTACCTTTTCATGCCCTACTATCCACTAGGGCGTGGAGTGAGAATAGAATAGTGTGGCGAGCGCAGCGAGCCACCGAGCCCGAAGCGTGGCGAGCGCAGCGAGCCCCGCGAGGGGACGCGGATACCTTCACAGTTATACGCGTCCCCTCGCGGGCTTCCCAGGTGTCCATGGCGACGCGGACACCTGGGAAGCCCGCGAAGGGACGCGTTTACCTGTGAAGGTATCCGCGTCCCCTCGCGGGACTCGCTGCGCTCGCCACGCTTCGGGCTCGGTGGCTCGCTGCGCTCGCCACACTATTCTATTCTCACTCCACGCCCTAGTGGATAGTAGGGCATGAAAAGGTCGGAGGACGCGTACCGCCGCCCCTCGCGGGCTCGCTGCGCTCGCCACGCTTCGGGTTCACGTTGATGGCGGGGTGGCGTCAACTACTTTTGGGGGGACATTCCACTGCTCTGTGGGTTTTTTGGGGGTTTCTGGCCCATTTACCATTCTTCCCTATGCTGATTTGGGTAAATTGATCCATTTAACATTGTTTCCTATGGGAAATCGAATCGGATCGCATCGCATCGCATCGTTCAATATCGTGTATGTGTACGATGCGATGCGATCAGATTTCACTACGGAGAATAGCATGGTGCGCAATTAACTTAGTGGGCGCCCAGATAGGAAACAAGTACCTTTAAAGCTATAACTGCTGTAGGAAAAAAACTATTCCTCAGTCTGCTTGTCCTATTTTTAAAACACCTGAAACGCCTACCAGAAGGCAGAAGTGTGAATAGACCCTGCGCTGGGTGAGTCAAATCCTTTATAATATTATTTGCCCGGCGCTTACAGCGTTTCCGCTGACTAGCTTCCACCGTTGGAAGTGAGGTCCCTACAATCCACTGGGCCGTTTTAACAACCCTCTGAAGCATCTTTCGCTCCGCGACTGCAATTTCTGTACCATACTGTAACACAGTTGGTCAGAATACTCTCTATGGCACATCGATAAAAATTCACCAGAATACTTGATGACAACTGATGTCTTTTTAACACCCTTAAGAAGAAAAGGCGTTTGTGGGCCTTCTTCACTAAACTCTTTGTATTCGTTGACCAAGAAAGGTCCTCCGAAATTAATGTGCCTAGAAATTTAAAACACGGAACCCTTTCGACCTCCATCCCATCTATCTGAATAGGGAGAACCTATTTACTTTTCTCCCTTCTAAAATCAACAATAATCTCTTTCGTTTTGCTGATATTGAGTAACAAGTTATTATCACAGCACCAAGCAGCAAGAGATTGTATCTCTTCTCTGTAAGCGGTTTCATCATTCTCGCTGATGAGACCTACCAGTGTCGTATCATCAGCGAACTTGATGATAGTATTTGTTGGGTGAACCGGCTCACAGTCAGAGGTAAAAACAGAATATAAAAATGGACTCAACACACAGCCCTGCGGTATCCCTGTGTTTAGTGTAATAGTGGCCGAACTATTAGTTCCTGATCTGACCACTTGCGGTCTGTCAGATAAAAAATCCATAATCCAGTTACACATAAAACCATTAATTCCTAGATCAGTTAGTTTGATAACCAAACTAGTTGAGGAATTGTAAACAATTATCTGGTGTAAAAAGAGGGCAGGGATATGTCCAATTTAGAGGTTTCAAGATTCTTTCATCCCTATTTCTATGAGTATAGGCATAATACGATTGGAGCAGGTGAAAATGTAAATATCAACCCAAGACATGTGGTCCAGATGGACCTCTGGTCCCACATATATCGGGAGATAGATTTCCACCCGTCCCCATGTATATATATCTCTCCATAGAATTAGCTTGTTATTATGTGAAGAGACAACTACCAAGGACAGTTCACAGGTGTATATACATAGATAGATAAATAAACATAGATTAATAGTCACTACTGGTCCACAGGTATGTGTGGCTCAGATGTCTCTTTAATCTTACCTATAGCTAAACAATTCTTAAACAATTAGCTCTTATCAGGAGACAGGGAGGATGAGTGGTAGTATGGATCATACAGAAGAGACCTGTATCTGAGGAGGGTCATTTATTTGTTGTTGAGCTCAATGGCATCGTTTATGCCATTGGGTGTTAGAGTACCCATTCTATAGATCCAATAGGCTTCGCTGCTGCAGAGCCTATTGAATCTATCTCCTCCTCTCTTTGTGTTTTTGATAATCTCAATTCCAATAAGGGAGACATTGTCTATTTTCCCTCTTTGGCATGTGAATATATGGCTTGAGACTGAGTGGGATTCCAAGCCATTCATCATGTTTCTTCTGTGCTCCATACCCCTTATATGAAGTGTGCGAGTGGTTCTCCCCACGTATTGCTTACCACAGCCACACGTGAGTATATATATCGCATACGTAGACCCACAGTTAATAAAGTTCTCAATCTCAAAAGTCTCCCCTGTTGTTGTAGACCTGTAGCTCAAAGTTTTCCTTGGAGCCATTTTACATATTTGACATCTAGCGTTTCCGCATTGATGGTAACCTTTTGGTTTTTGTGGGAGCCATTTACTAGCCTGTGTTTTTTCATTCTTTCCAATATTTGTATTTACGGAAAATCATACTTCCATCTATACTGTGTCAGCAATACTGTATTATTCCATATTATCTTTCTTATTTCGGTTGCGTGGCCGTTACCTGATCTTCTTGTCTCCTTTTTAGTAAATTTATCTTGTAGGGCTTCTGTTAACACCTGTTCTGGATATTTTTGTTCTCTAAAGGCCTCAAGTAGGGTATCCGCTTGTTTATTGTATGCTGCTTCTGTCGAACAGTTTCTTTTCACATGTATCAGCGGGCCTTTTGGAATATTCTTCTTCCAGCCAGTTGCGTGTGAACTCTGATAATTTAAGTACCTGTTCTGATCAACCGGTTTCACATAGGTTTCTGTGGTTAGTATGCCATCTCTTACCTGGAGCGCGACGTCCAAAAAATTAATAGTGCTGGTGCTATAAGTGCTTGTAAACTTAAGTCCAAATTCGTTTGCATTCAGTTTATCAGTGAATTGGTGTAGTGATTGTAAGTCCCCATTCCAAATAATAAATAAATCATCGATATAACGCCCGTACAGGGCCAGGCTCGCTCCGAACTCGCCTCCCCACACATGTTTGTCCTCAAGGACACCCATGTATAGGTTGGCAAAGCTCGGAGCGAACCTGGTCCCCATAGCGGTCCCCAGTGTCTGCAAATAATATTGTGAATCAAACAAAAAGTAGTTGTGCTCAAGAATAAATTGTATAGATAGTAATAAGAACTTACAAAGAGGGTCTGAGATTCCCTCATCTTTGGATAGGTATTGGTCTATTGCTTTAATTCCCATTGCATGTGGTATATTTGAATATAACAATTCAACGTCACAAGTGACGAGGTAGTATCTGTCTTTCCAATCAACTTTATTCATAATATTAAGGAAATGCTTGGTATCCTTTATATGTGATCTCAGACCCTCCACGTGAGCCTGTAAAAAGAAATCAACAAACGATGACAAATTATTGGTGAGTGACCCAACACCAGAAATGATAGGGGGTCCCAGTGGTGTGCTCAGTGATTTGTGGATCTTGGGCAAATAATAAAACGTGGGGGTGATAGGATGTGAGGAAAACAAAAACTGTGAAGTATCCTTGGAAATCGCGCCCTCAGCAAGAGCTCTGTCCAGCATCTCTCGTAATTTTCTCTGAAAACGGGCGGTGGGATCGCAGCTGAGTTTGCAGTAGAATTTTTGGTCTGTTAATTGTCTTGTAGCTTCTGCTACGTAATCTGCAGTATCCAGTATTATGATCCCACTGCCCTTGTCAGCCGGTTTTATTATTATTCCTTCATCTGCACAGAGTTTTTTTTATAGCTCTGCGTTCGCCCTGACTCAAATTATCATTAAGGCGTTTCTTGTCCGCCCTGTCACACATATTTTTAAATTGACTCATAGTTGTATTGTAAAAGCATTCTATATATGGGCCCTTGTACTGGAGGGGATAGAATTCCGATTTATTTTTAAATCGTTTGGAGTCGAATATCTTAATAGGTTTGTCTTCCATCTCTCCAGTATCAGGGCCCATATCGGTCTCCTCTAGGCTTTCTAGTACCTCCAGGGCCTCCATGTCCCCTTCGTCCAGAAAGATTGGCATACTGTTCGTATTTTTAGTTTCTTTTAGTGCCTTAATTGCAAAAAATCTTTTACGGCTCAATGTTCTAGTATATCTGTTTAAATCGACAAATAATTTAAAGATGTTAGGTTTGCTTACAGGAGCAAAATTTAGTCCTCTTTCTAGCAACCTTATTTCATCTGTCGTTAATTTTTTTGAGGAAAGGTTATAGATACCCTTGCCCTTTTGTATTACCTCATGTTGACTGTCTTTTTGGGCCTGGACTCTTCTTCCTCCTCTGCATCCTCTATGTCCCTTTCTCTGTTTCTTTTTAGGGGGGCTTTTTGAGTCTCTTTTGGTGGTCTGTTTTGTAGTCTCCCTAATCCTAAAAAAACGTTTTTTCTCAATGGGGTTTCGTAGTCCTCTTCTGTTTCAGAGGGGCTGCTATAGTATCTTTCTCTTCTCTGTTTGTGATATTGCCTTTTTGGGGATTCATAGTCACTTAGACTGGAATATCTATTTGTATATTCATTCCTGTAGGTGTTATTAGAATATCTCCTGTTGGTTTTTGGAGTGTAATTCTGACTCTTATCACTATTTACTTCACGATAATTATCCCTTCTATCGTTTCTTTGAAACCTTACTTTTTTATTTGGTTGGGGTCTTTCTCTGGATCTAAAGGAGTCAGACCTTTTTCTTTCCCTAAATTTCTTATTATATGTATATATTTCACCTCTCTCATAATCCCTACTATCACGATCCATTTTGTTGTCTTTACGTTCAATCAGTTCTTGTTCGAACTTTTCTATTTTAGTTTCACATTTATATCTCGTTCTTTGAATTCTTGTATATTCTCAAACCTCTTCAGAGATGAATGGACTAGCTCGATTTTGTCTTGTAATATTTTAACCTGATCTTCCCTGTATTTAATTAAGAGTTTCATTAAACTCTTTGAACAGGTTTTTAGAATGTTATTCCATTCATCTGTGAATGTCTGGTCGTCCCCAAATGTGGGGGGTTTGTTTACCCTCAGGCCTCTGGGGATCATGTCCCCATCCAGATATTTCTGGAGGGTGACCTGATCCCACCAGTGCCTTGTCTCTGCTATGCAGAGATCTTCAAGTTCATTAAATATCCTATGCATATCACTAGGACCGGTGTCATCAGCTGATTTAGATGGCACGCCGTCCTTCGTACCTCTAAGATATAGACTTCTTCTTTCAATCCTATCGGATATACATTTAAGAGATGACATACTTTAATAAAATGTAGTGCTTTATTTATCAAGTTGGTGCTGCTAGCTGGACTCAACGAGCAAAAAGACGACAAGAAAAAAGTAGGAAACAAGTCCTGCGCTACATCAAGTCGATATTGTAATCGCTAGTTATTACTATAATTACTTTATTAGTAATTTAAGTCGGCCAAATCTCACTCTTTATTGGGTGCTGTTGCTCTAATTGGGATTGCTCATAGTCCCAAGAACAGAAGAAAAGAGATTGGAAAAATAAGGCTGCGCACCCGACTACAGTTATTAATGCAATTTTAATAATACACAAATATACACAGATAAAAATACATTAAAATTCAAATAAAAAATAAATAAAAATAAAAAACACACAAATGCAAGAGTGGGACATATACAACCGGTTGTATTAATATTATATTGTTGTCCAGATATTGGTAATTAGCATAATTACCAAAATAATATAGTGATTTTTCCAATTTTCAAATCTAACACTATACCATGGGAATGTACAGTGGCTACGGTTACTAATATGCATATAAAAATATTAGCCTGATGCTAATTACCAATATCTGGACAACAATATAATATTAATACAACCGGTTGTATATGTCCCACTCTTGCATTTGTGTGTTTTTTAGTTATTTTTTATTTAAATTTTAATGTATTTTTATCTGTGTATATTTGTGTAATATTCAAATTGCATTAATAACTCTAGTCGGGTGTGCAGACCTATTTTTCCAATCTCTTTTCTTCTGTTCTTGGGACTATGAGCAATCCCAATTAGAGCAGCAGCACCCAATAAAGAGTGAGATCTGGCCGACTTAAATTACTAATATAAAGTAATTATAGTAATAACTAGCCATTACAATATCGACTTGGTGTAGCGCAGGACTTGTTTCCTACTTTTTTCTTAGCACAGAGACAAGCCTCAAAACTTCTGGAACAAAGTCATTTGGAGTGATGAGACCAAAATTTAACTTTTTGGCCACAACCATAGACGTTACATTTGGAGAGGAGTCAACAAGGCCTATGATGAAAGGTACACCATTCCTACTGTGAAACACTGAGTTGGATTGCTGATGTTTTGGGGATGTGTGAGCTACAAAGGCACTGGAAACTTTTTCAAAATTTATGGAAAATTTGCTCTCAACAGCCCAAAAGCTGCGCATGGGACCTGGAGGCTTTTTCTCAGCGTTACCATCTGAGAAAATAAAGACCCTCATCCACAACTACCACAAAAGACTTCAAGCTGTCATTGATGTTAAAAGGGCCAATACACGGTATTTAGAACTGGGGTATGTAAACTTTGGATCAGGGTAATTTGGGTAGTTTCTGTTGTCATTATAATTTAAAAAGAGTAAACAGTTGTTTGACAATAAATGGCTTACCCCAATCACTAACCATGAGTGAAAGAAAAGTTTGAGTTATCATTCATATTCTCTGACAAATGGCCAGAAAATCACAAATTCTGCTAGGGTATGCAAACTTATGAGCACAACTGTACTGTATTGTATGGCCTACACATATAAAGTAGACTTTTCTCGCTTTTATTAAGCGGAAATCCTGTCTCCGATTTTCTCCAAAATTAAGTTCTGATTCCACAGTCTCTCTGCCCTCTGAGGAGTGAAATTGGCCTGTAATTAGCACAGTCCTGAGGGTCTTTCCCGTCTTTATGGATCACTACAATTCTAGCCTAGCATAGTTTTGGAAAAGGGGGCATCATGGAGTACAGCAATAAACAAAAATCGGAGGTGAGGTATCAGTACAGCAGCAACATTTTTGTAGTAGGTGACTGAGAAACCATCCGGGCCGGGGTCCTTAGAGGATTTCTGGCCTGTAAGCCCAGCTGCAATTTCTTCATCAATAATATCTAGATTTAATCGGGCAGAATTCTGGGCTGAAAGTTTAGGCAAACAAGTTAATTGCTGTATAGCATCAACAGAAGTTTCTGGACAACCTGTTGAGAATTTAAAATTGTAAAGGTTGGAGTAAAAGCGTTGGGAGTTCTCTGCAAATTGTCTCAGGAGAAAAGGAGAGGGCTCCAGACCGGGTTTTGATACTAGAGGCCAGTATCCTGTCCGCTTTGTCACCCCTCTCATGGAATATCTGCTTCAGGCATTGTAGGGCCTTGCCGTACGCAGAAGTCAGATCTGGCTTTAAGGAGATCCAGGTTTTCCTGTGAAGGGGAAAGTTTGTGTGTGTCATTCAAGAGCCTGGAGCTTAGTCAATAAAATAATAAAGCTAGATTCAGAGAACTTTCTTAAATAGGACGCCATAGCAATCAAGTGGGCCTCATAACCGCCTTGTCTGCCTCCCACAGGGTCAGAGGAAGTATATCCGGGGATACATTAAGTTGGAAGTAGTCAAGTGGGTTTTAAGGCGGGATATGTAGGAGAGAGTCATTAATTCTTCAGCTAGAGGAGGGAGTACTGGAAGCAAGAGAGGAGCGGTCAGCAGATATAGCACAATTATCGGACCAAACCATAGGGAGAACACTAGCCTTAATTAAAATGGCGGAGAGATCAGACTTAGGGTGCGACAACGAGCTGGATCTGTCTGCAGAGCAATACAACACCACATTAAAGTCTACAGCCAGTACGACCTCACCCTGGCGAACCTGGGAGAGAAGGGAGTATCATTTCAGGAAAATATGGGATGCAAAGAGAATGGAGACTCCACGTTTCTTTTGCTTAGATACGCATGCATGGAAGGTGTAGGGAAGCAACCTGGATTTCAATTCTGGGTGAGAAATTTTCTTAAAGAGAGTTTCCTGGAGAAAACCAAATCACTTTTCGAACGCTTCATAGGACTGTTCAAACCCTTGACATTATGAGAATAAATCTTAAAAGCCATGGTGGAAAACTAGACAGTCCACCCCGGGTTCCCCTACGAGGACTGCTGAAACTAAAAAAAAAAAAACAACTGAGACAGAAAAACAGTGAGTGTTGAAAGCAATATAAACATAGAGTACCTGAAATAATGGGGGTAAGGAGCTACAAAAAAAATGAGGAAAAAGAAAGAGGGAAAATTGGGAGACCAGAGAAAAATTACATTTGGTCTAACATATCGGCCAGGGTAGAATAGGAGGCCAGTAAGTGGCAGAGGCCGAAATCGGGTTCAACAGCCAAATGGTGGGGCATGGCCAAGCTCAGAGACAATCATAGGCTATACAATGAGCCTGAGCAGGGACTCCCAGCTCGGGCACCCAGTCAAAACACATAAAAGCAACCCAGTGAAAAGAAGGAGAGAGCAACTACCTCATAATACAACTAAATAATTAAATTAACCCACCCAACGTATGTTACTTAACAATGGAGACAATGTCTACCTGGAAATAGAGAGGGTCCACAGTCAAAATACCTATTAGTTAAATAAAAAACAACATATCTGATACAGTATGGAAATATGAAATGGAGAACAGACTGTAACAGACAGAGAAACATGGCAGTACAGTCACCCTAGGACGGGGGTCCAGGTCCCATAAGGAAATGAATAATCACAGAATTAAGCCAGAGATTATTCAAGGAGGGCCCGAAGGAGTAAGTTTGCAGACAAGACTTTGGTCCAATCACAGACCAAAGGGCGTCTAGGGGAGGAAACTGTTTCAGCCCGGAAGGCATCTTGAGGGGCGGAAAATGCATCCTGGGAAGAAGGTGGCAGTGTAAGTCCCAAGGTACAGAGAAGATGATGAGCTTCCTGCAATGTTTTAGCTTGGAGGAAATGATTCTGATGCCAAACTTGTATATGAAAAGGGAAACTCCAGCGAAACGGATGTTGTTATCCCGAAGCAGGGAGGTTACAGGTTTAAATTCTCAATGTTTAAAAAGAGTAGAGGGTGCAATATCCTGTACTTGTATGAACTTGTAGGAAGTGGCCCTGGAAGGATATTGTAGGGAGTTTCCTAGCTTCACGGATGATGTCCTCCTTGGTCGTGTAGTAGTGGCAACATAGAATGACATCCCTGGGCTGAGAGGGTTCCTGTGAGGGGGGGGGGTGGAGTGCCCTGTTGGCTCTATTCAGGAGGAGATGGTCCTCAGGGGTAGCGGGAGAGAGGTGGAGATCTTCAAGTAATCGTCCAAAGAGGCCAGCTCTACTTCAGGTATGCCCCTGCTTCGCAGATTGTTATGTATCGCCCTGTTCTCCTGGTCTTGGTGTTCCAATAAAAGGAGCACATCCTGTTTCAGGCTCTGGAGTTCAACAACTCATCTGCTGAGAAGAGACCACATCATCCATTTTAGTTTTGAGATGGTCAGTCCTATCCCCAAGATCGTCTACCTCAGCTTTAAGGGAGTTCCCCGCCTTCTGAATTTCCATCTGGACAGCCTGGATAGATCAACACATCTCCTGGACCTCATGGAAGAGTGACCAGAGGTCATTCCGTGTCAGCAGGGAATGATCAGAGTCCTCAGAATCAGAGTGGTCAGGAAGGGCGGAAGCAGAGCCACCAGTATCTTTGGTACCAGAAAATGCAAATTTTCTGAGGATGGGGGTGGCGTCTGCCCCCAACGGTTTCAGATTACCCTTAGACATAGCATCGATTAGAACAATTCCGGAAGCAAGCACCACAGGAGAAAATAAATATAGGTATAGTAAAATATCAGGGGTAGCTAAGATGTTTTAGCATAGCATGGGAAGGAGGGACTGGGCGTCCAAGGCAAGGGAGGCAAAAAAATCACATTATGAAGATAGGCAAAGTAAAAGTGATGTGAGAGGTGGAGCCAGGGGGCCTTAGCCAGGAAATAAAGCAGGGGAGACTGTTGGACATTGGGCAAGCCACCGTCTCATATAATCCAGACAGACCGTCCACCTGGGCTCCAGAAAACACAGGTGACAGATGGAGGACACAGAGACTGAACAAGGGCAGCACCGAAATGGGGCACACAGTGAAACACACCCCGCAGTGCTGCTTGTCACCTGGGCACAGGGGGGGCAAGAGGCAGGTGGGCACATAGGGCAAAGGCAGCAGGTACTATGCAGAGAGCACAAGGCACAAAAATGGCTCCTTACCAGCAGGAAATGCAGGGCCACCATGATGGCCACTGCCAGCAGGGACAATCCTGCACCCAGCGCTGTAGTAGGTAGTCTTGGAGCCAGGCCTCTAGTACCGCAAGCCAGCAGGCGGCCCCACAATCAGGGGCAATGCAGCGCAGAAGGGCCAGGAAGACAGCGGTAGTGGAGAGAGCAGGCAGAGTTAAGGACTTCCAAGATGGCCACCTCTATAGGGAGCCGGCTCTCTGTCTCCCCAGAGCTCTGGCAGAAGCAGCAGACAGGCGATTGAGAGGAAAGTCGGAGGGTACCAGCCGCAATGGAGGCAGGCGAGCGCGACGCTGCTGAGAGATGAAAAGCACTTCCTGGCTCCACAGCACAAATCCCACAGGTCCCCAGATGTGCAGGAGCAGGGGAGGCTATAGTGGGCAGAGAGGTGAACATGCTTAAGATATTTATCGCAAGATAAAGGCAGTGTACGGAGAGCAGTAAATGGCACGGTGCTCCATATTCCTGTTGTGTCAGTGTTATGAGGCAGGATACAAAAGCATCAAGGACTTGCCACGGCCTGTGCAGGCACACGTCACCAACCCGGCCACAATTTCATCTGCAGAGGATCTCATTCCAAAATAGTGCACCAGGCGAGACACTGCTCTCTGTATGCTGCTTTCATCCTGTGATAAATGCACTGATCTGGAGGAATCCATCATGCATCTGACTGCGCAAAACAACTTCCCAGAAATGAAGAAACGGAGGCGAAGGTGTTTACTACACATGCATTATTGGGAAAAATGGCATCCCTCGGCAAACATATTAACCCACTGCGATTTTAGATCTGCCGCTACAAGAAAAGTCTCCTTTTCATTTGGGCGCACCTTATACTAAATATTGTGGTCATAGGCAGATTTTCCACAAGGCATCCTAGACACCTGCCTAAGGCCCAGCAAGTCCCAATGGGCCTCAAACAGATCTCCTGGCCGTCCAAAAACTTTCCAGGAAAGCATTGTGCAATGTTATGACATCATGTGGACCTGCCCACACTTGCATAGTCTCTTTGATAGGATAAAAATGTTTGGACACAAAATGGTTTAATTTTGGTATGCTTCCAAAAGACCTAGACTTAGGCATGTTCAAAGTCCGGCCGGGGGCCAATTACGGCCCGTACTGTCATTTCAAGCGGCCCGCAGCCAGAAGCGGGTGGAGCATCAGATGCGGGACACACAGCACTAAAGGTGGGGCCTCGGCTAGCGTGCCTTTACCTTGCTGACTGCAGCAGTGAGGAGGTGCCGGCTGCCACAGTGAGATGTGTTTGGCGTCTTTCGGGTGAGTATGCATCCAACCCCTGCAGCTGCAATTGTTTATCACCATCCTCCGCAATCACAGTGACAGCAGTGTGTGGGGAGGGGGTGCAGCAAGGGGGATGCTTGCTCCTGTAACATGCAGAGTGGAGGAGGGCGGGAGCCCAAGCATCTCCTGTCCTTGCATTTCCTGCTTTGCCTCTCCGTCCTCTGGCACACACAAGGGTCTGGGAAGAATACAGAGAAGAGAGGGGGCATGCAGGGGGACATGCATTCAATGGGGGCAGAGTGGGGGACATACAGTGAAGGAGGGTCAGGCTGAGGGACATACAGTGAATGGAGGCAGTGATGGACATTCAGAGAAGGGGGGACAGAGTGAATGGGTGCAGAGTGGGGAACATACAGTGAATGGTGGACATACAGTGAAGGAGGAGCAGGCTGGGGGACATACAGAGAAAGATGGTCAGGCAGGGTAATATACAGTGGAGGGGGTAGAGTGGGGGACATACAGTGAATGGGGGCAGGCTGGAGGAAATACAAAGAAGAGGGGGGGCAGTCTAGGGAATATACAGTGAAGGGGCAGGATGGGGGACATAAAGTGAATGGGGGCAGAGTGGGGGACCATTCTGATGTGATGTAATGATTCAAAGAATGTCAGGCTGAATGGTCGGCCCCCCCACATTTTCACCTCACCAAAACTGGCCCTCGTTGCGAAATGTTTGGACACCCCTGACCTAGAGCCTGATTCACATTTGTATGCAATGCCGATGTTTATTCGGCTAAGCATTTAGCGGTAGCTTGTGCATGTGACAAGGTACTCTATCAATGCTGGCTGCGGTACTTGTTTCCTAGCACGGCCACAATCTTGTCCATCGTGTATCTTTAAGTTAAGGTACACGATGGATGCGATGGACCCGATTTCCTTTGAAATCAGGTCCATTTTGCCGGCAAAGGCAAAATCGGGTCCATCGCGTCGGTCGTGTGCATTAACATGGCACTTGAAGCGACCGACGCGATGGACCCGATTTTGCCATAGGCTTCAATGTTAAAATAAGGCAATTTTGAAGTCTAGATTTAGACGTCTAAATCCAGACTCCCTGCAAACCGCTAAGATGGGGGCATCTAAATTTAGTAGGGTCTAGGGGTACACTAGTAAACCTGTTCACAATGACACTAGTCGACGTTACAGCTGTCGACCTTGATAATTCCACTATCCACACCAACCCGAAGTGTGGCGAGCGCAGCGGTACGCGTCCTACGACCTTTTCATACCCCCACTATCCACGTTGGCGTGGAGTTGATTTTATAAAGTGTGGCGAACGCAGCAAGCCACCGAGCCCGAAGCGTGGCGAGCGCAGCGAGCCCCGCGAGGGGACACGGATACCTTCACAGGTATCCGCGTCCCCTCGCGGGCTTCACAGGTATCCGCGTCCCCTCGCGGGGCTCGGTGGCTTGCTGCGCTCGCCACACTTTATAAAATCAACTCCACGCCGACGTGGATAGTGGGGGTATGAAAAGGTCGTAGGACGCGTACCGCCGCCCCTCGCGGGCTCGCTGCGCTCGCCACGCTTCGGGTTGGCGTGGATAGTGGAATTAACAAGGTCGACAGCTGTTACGTCGACTAGTGTCATTGTGAACAGGTTTAATAGTGTACCCCTAGACCCTACTAAATTTAGATGCCCCCATCTAAAGGGAGTCTGGATTTAGACGTCTAAATCTAGACTTCTAAATTGCAGGAGGAGACTGCAGGGAGTCTGGATTTAGACATCTAAATCTAGACTTCTAAATTGCAGGAGGAGACTGCAGGGAGTCTGGATTTAGACGTCTAAATCTAGACTTCTAAATTGCTGGAGGAGTGTAAATTGCCGGGTTGTCTGCGGTGCGCAGGACTGCAGGGAGTCTGGATTTAGACATCTAAATCTAGACTTCTAAATTGCCGGAGGAGTGTAAATTTCCGGGTTGTCAGCGGTGCGCAGGACTGAAGGGAGTCTGAATTTAGACGTCTAAATCTAGACTTCTAAATTGCCGGAGGAGTGTAAATTGTAAATAATCAATGTGAAAATCGGGTCCATCGCGTCGGTCGCATCGCATGCAATTTGGTCGCATGCGATGCGACCGACGCGATTTTTTCCGACACGACCAACCCGATCAAAATCGGTGTGGCCGTGCTAGGAAACAAGTACCCTGGCTGCAATCAGCAGCAAAAAATGTAGTGCTATAGAGTGTTGGAGGGCCCCAAACCTCTGGTTTTGGTTGATAAGTGAATAGTTGCTGATTGGACTAGGTAGGGTTGGCAGAACCACAAACTGTTAATGTAAAAAATAAGTTTTCCGTTGAAGTTGTTCTAGCTGGTAGTAGATTTGAGGTCACAAGCAGAAAAGAAGATGGCTGAGCAGAAACCATGGGAATACTAGTTTGTAAAAAGCCAGGTACTAAAGCAGCTAGTACCAATGAGAATAAAGCCCCAGTAGCGATGTCTTAACCCTGCTGTTCCTAAAGCTGAATTTTCACCAGACAATGGGCCAGATGCACCAAGCTTCAAAAAGTGATAAAGTGGAGAGCGAGAAACAACCAGCCACGGTGTCATTATCAAGTTCAGTTAGTGTACTGCATGGCTCACCATGCTTCACGCTGAGCTAGGAACAGTTTACCATTCCCAATTACAATTCACAAGGATGGCAATTTATTTAAAAAAATTACAGATTTTTTTTTTTTAAATGGTGAAAAACAGGTCATATATTTTCACATGCTGACCATTGTAAGGTTGATATTTTGCTTGTGTTGACATTGGCCATGTTAACCATATGTTGTTAATTAAGATATTGTCTGTCAGCCATCCAGATACCAAGTGATATCTACATGACCAGTCTTGGCTACAAAAATAGCCACCATCTGCTTGTTCGTGCTGTGCTCACTTTGGAACCTTTCTGGTGGCGGACTGGTCTCCACTAGGCCGACTGTTGGTTGTACTCTGGTTTGAAACAGTGGATCCATGATTCATCACCACTGACGATCTCCCAGATGGAATTTGAGTAACTGTCATCAAATCTGGCTTGCATGTTGTGGCACCTAGTCAACCGAGCCGCCTCCTGCTCTTGAGTCAGCTCGTGGAGCACCAATCATGCCGAATCTTGGCTCAAGTCAAGCTTTTTGCGAAGGATAAAATGAATGAGCTCTTATTCCCCTTTTCTAATTTGCCCATGGTCACCCTGGCATCCACCTTAACTGTGGCCTGCACAGTAGCTTTGTAACGATGGACACAGGACATCCGCAGCACTCTCTAAGAACCTTCTCCATATAAATTCTGCAAATCATTTCTTAACCATACAACCCAATAATCTGGCGCTATGGAGAAATGTGACCTCTGCTTAGTGAATGTACCCGGAGTATTTATTTTGCCAGTGGTATCTAGATGACTCAATCTAGTCGCAATAAAACTAATGACAATTAAAAAAATTGCTTTGAACCAGGCTGACAATAGATACAATAACAAATTAAAATAAATCATAAATCATAAAATATTTGTTAATAATATGACCGGTTTAAACAATCATATGTATAACCAGATACAACATGGCTACAGCAAAAGTATCCTTTTCATTTGGGCACACCTTATATAATGACATTAGGATATCCTTAATTGTATCCAGACTGCAGTCTGTGTAATGGTTAATGTCCCCGTGTTAGGAGTGTGCCCATGAGTAGGACTGATGGGTGTTGTGTGCCCAATCTCTGCTGCGGCAGATGATGTACCAGGCTGGCTTGGGATATTACCTCTTTTGTGCTGGAGGTGATAAGGAGATGATGTGAAGAGCTTCTGCCGTCGGAATTATGGAATGTGTTGGTCAAGCTGTGATAAATCTCCGGTCTTTGTGAAGCCCTGCTCACCCCATCTAAGTGCTCCTTCTGGCTGCTTAAATTCACTAAGGGAACAAAGTGATGCAATAAAAGTCCACAATGCCTCTGATGAAATGTGTTAGAGGCAATGTGGACCCTTATTGCATTGATTACTGATATACGCTCCCATGCACCTTATGAGATATCGTCTGAGTCCTGCATGCAAGGTTGATGGTGAGATATTGGGTGATGCACTGCACATATTAGGGGTTATTCTAATTGACATACCTGTACTTCCCTGCGTGAACTTTTAGTTCGCCATCCCATTTGCACCTATCAATGCGGACGTGGGGCGGCAGCAAGGTGTCGCACCCATGGGAACGCCCAGCGTTTCATGGACGTTTCCATGGTAATTCATCCATGATGCAGGCATAGGTGACGATTTATGTTTTTGCTGGTGGGTTCTCAAGCCAAAAATATAGGGGAGTGGCTTCATGGGGAAGGGGTGTGGCCTCAAAATAATACCAATTTATATTACACAGCACAGTTGTCTCCAATATTCAAATTACGGCAGCAGAGTTCCCTTTTTTACACATTACAGCAGCAGAGTCCCCCTTTTAACACATTACGGCCAAATACATAAATGCCCCCACAGTGCCAAATACATAAATGCCCCCACAGTGCATGTACATAAATGCTACTCAGTCGCTCAGCACGCCCTGAGCAAGCGCATGCTGGCCGGCCCACGTCCGCATATTACTCCGCAGACAGAATACACACTTCCCGCCTTCTATGCAGGTGGCGTTACATCCATACACAAAGCTGCGAATTTCGCAGCGTTGCGTGTGGACAAGAATAAGGTCCATAGTGTAGTGTGAGGTATATGACGTAAGATATCTTATGATCATATGTCACATGTATAGTGTGTAAATAAGATAACACCTGTCTGGGAGAGCAAGGGAAATTGTATACAATATCTTATGATATCCCATCGTTCTAATGTGTACATAGCCTAAATCTCTCTGCGCATGTTATTTTGCATTTGCAATCAGCTCTGAATCAGGCACATTGTTCAGATATTAACTTCCACTAACATTGCATTTAGTCTTGTCACATGGTGTTATATCTTATGTTTACAGCTATCTTTGCCACTGTATCATAAATTGTGGTGTAAGTCCTTTTCCCTACTCCTTATTTCCTACTTGCCTCCTAGTTATCAGAACATTTAATAATTCTGGCTGTTCCCTGTCATAACACTGACTGACCGGTCATTTAATGACATTGCCAAGAGCTTCAACTCCAAAGAAAGAACATTACACTGGTGGAGACTCTTCGTCTGAGAATAAGTACAAAAGAACAAAAGTATCTATTACATTCACCAAACTGAGGTATCTGACAAAGCAGGGACAAAATACTGAATGCAGTAAAGCTGGATACACATATATACAATCGTCGGGCCGTTCTTCCAATCTGGGGGCAAACGGCCGTTCGATTGTATAGGTGTGTACGCTGTCCCAATTGCTGCTGTGCGACCGATAAACGGCCAAAAACGCTCTTGGCCGTCCACGGTCGGTCGGTCGAAGGTTCTTTGCTGCTTAATATTTCATCCGACAGGACGGCTCCATATCGGAACAAAAGTGAAGTGTGTACGCACCTTCGATCGATATGCTTGACAGTTTGACAAAGCACGGTGGTATGCTGCATTATGAGAGACCCTGTAACCCTTTGCCTGCTGTTTTAACTAATGTGTGTATAATGCCTCACTGACCAACACTTTAGACGCATCACTTTAAGACATTAATCAATGTTGAAGTTTTAATAGTGTGAAGCTGGTGCCCTGAAAAGAGCTTCCAGCCCACTCTATTAAAACTTCAACATTGATTAATGTCTTAAAGGGATGCGTCTAAAGTGTTGAGCCACTGCTCAACATATATACATTATATACACATTAGTTAAAACAGCAGGCAAAGGGTTACAGGGTCTCTCATATACTTCTTCTTGCGATTGTTTGGACGGGAGTACATCGGACGTCGCAAGTAAAATTGTACATATGTGTACGCGCAGAACGGTCGTATGTTTTGGACGGCCGAACGTGTATTCGGTCGATCGAACGGTCGCAAGAAAAAGGAAATTGTACATATGTGTACCCAGCTTAACACAGTTTGTGGATACCCATCTAATTAGTGTATTTAGTCATTTCAGCTAAACCTAATGCTAATCGGTGAATAGAATCAAGCTGATAGTGATGCAATCTCCGGCATAGTCAAAACACCAGCAGTAGAAGAATTGTTCATACTGAAGAGCTCAGTGTCGCTTAGTACTAGATGTATAATGCCACCTACAAAATGGCTGCCCCACATGTAATTGCGTGGAAGTAGAGCAGCATGCAGTGATTCTTTATTTTTTTGTGGTCTAAAGGTGTGTCTAGTGGCAATATTTATTAAAGACTTTGTGCACAGTATGGAAATATTGTTTTGTCACAAGGAAGTGTGTATGAATGGATATAGAAGTTTAAAGTAGGTCTCAAAAGTGAAGGAGGAGTCAGATGCCCATCCACGACTGATGAGAACATTGAGGGTGCATGTAAACTGATTCTGTTGGATATACAAGTGACAAGAGTATTTTCCAGGGGTATCTGCAGAAATACCGGCGTATTTTGCATACCGCCTGACAGTTCATTTGGAATCACCATTCAAGTTAATGGTGAAATCCGTTTGTATTATTTTGAAGGTGTATTCATTGGTAAAACGAAACAAATGAATATACCGCTCATAAAAGAATGCGAACACCCATATACTGCAAGTGAATTCTAAGAATCAAATGGCTACAATAACAGGCATTAATAGCCATTCGATCTTAGTAAACTTTCCCCAAAGTGGCCAGTGATAACACACCAGGCAATCAGCTCCTAGCTGCCATGTTAAAGGCTGGGTTTGAAAAAATTACAAGTAGCAGCTGATTGGCTGGTGGGTTATCACCGGACACGGTTCTTGTTTCCTAGCACCGCGCCCACATTTTCTACGTACGGTACCGTGCAGATATCGCATCGCATGCTGCGATACATAATGCCTCACAGATTGAGACAAAATTCACAAAATACCACATGGATTGAGCCAAAATGCACATAATGCCACATGGATTGTGCCTAAATTCACATAATGCCACATGGATTGAGCCAAAATGCACATAATGCCACATGGATTGTGCCTAAATTCACATAATGCCACATGGATTGAGCCAAAATGCACATAATGCCACATGGATTGTGCCAAAATTCACATAATGCCACATGGCTTGAACCAAAATTCATATAATGTTACATGTATTGTGCCAAAATTCACATAATGCCACACGAATAGAGCCACAATTCACATAATGCCACAGAGATTAAATCAAAATTCACAATATGCTTCATAAACAGTGACATTGCCCGCCAAAGGCGCGCATTAAAAATTTACACCATAATGCCCATTACATGTTAACCCACACAGCATATTGTCCATTATGTATTATGCAAAACACCATAATACCTATTAAAAATTATGCTACATAAGTGCTGCTTACCTACATGCTCATTGCCAAGGGTTCCATGCTCATTGTCAGGTGTTCCATAATCATTGCCAAGGGTTCCATACTCATTGCCAGAGGTTCCAAGCTTGTTGCCATGTGGGATTACATGCTCATTGCCAAGGGGGAATATATGCTTGCGGTAACTGGGGGACAGCCATTGACAGCCAGGCAGAGAGCGGGGGGCTGCCCGGCTGTATTCAGAGCACTGCAGGTCCCGGCTATTTGAAATAATACACCTTTCACACCAGAAAATGCAGGGATTTACCAGGGAATATTGTCCCAGGTTCATGCAGGGACATTACCAGGTTGGCCCCTTTTACACCAGCCTAGTCCCTGCATTTTCTGGTGTGAAGGGGAGAGAAAACCACCCCCTCCCATCCCCTCCCTTTAACCGGCTACCTCGTTTAACCGGCTATATCTTTGAAACCAACTGACCCATTTACATGAGTATCATATTGAAGAACTTTTAAGTGGGCTTCAAATGATTCTGGTCCTGTGAAACTGGGGTCCCAGAGTAATCTGCTCTCAAAGAACATGAACAGCCATGAAATTACATTTCAGAAATAAAAAACTCTGTTTACCCACAATATCTCCGGAGCCAATTGACCCATATGCACCTGCCCAGCGATTTGGGTTTGAATGATTAACCACGAGTTTCTGTGATGCCGCGGGGTGAAATGGCAGCCGGAACCAGGTGGGGGGGGGGGGGTCAGAATTATCGGGTCCCATGTTATCCTATGGGGAAAACGTTCTAGCTTTGTCTGGCAATATCTCCGGTTCCCGGGCGGCTAGCGACATGGCTGGGCTCATTGGAAAGCCCAGATTCTCAGCTCCAAAATGGTATGTCTGAAATGCCAGGGTGCCCCACCTCCCCTGAATCCGCCCATGGTGCTGGCTGCTGTGATCTGTGCTACTGGATGCTGTGCTGGGAGAGGGATGCTGGGTCAGAGGTGAAACTAGCGCAGTTCTTGGAGGTACAAGCCTAAATTTTGTCTAGGGCATCAAATAGGCTAGGGCCTGCTCTGTGTGAATATGACATTCTTCCTACATTTTCAAATTAAATAAATATATTTACCTGGATATTAATATTTTATTTTCAGCATCCACATTTGTTGTTAGATTTCCAAAACCATACTGAGCATCTACTGCTATATGTCTGTGTGTCAGGTGACCCTGCCAGGTGACAGCTTAATCATGGCTCTGTTCCGCAAGCTGATGGTAATACTTTATTAATACTTTGCTAACTATCAGATCTTATTTTAGCAGCATGAACAAACTGTAAGAAGAAACTACATATTTTGCATAACAAATTAAATGTAACGGTACTTGTTTCCTAGCACGGCCACCACGATTTCTATCGTGGTGGTCGTGTCGGAAAAAATTGCGTCGGGTGCATACCAAAACGCACACGACGCGACCGACGCGATGTACCCGATTTCTCCATAGGCTTCAATGTTAAAATAATTTAACATTGAAGCCTATGGAGAAATCGGGTCCATCGCGTCCATGGTGTGCCGACGCGATGGACCCGATTTCTCCATAGGCTTCAATGTTAAATTATTTTAACATTGAAACTGAGTACATTTAACATAGAAAAAAAAGGTAAATGGCCCAATATGGGCCATTTCTCATTGGCTATGGCCCCGGCATGTGTGTAAAAAATAATAGCCCCCCATTGTTGTCGCCACCCCCACGATTGACGCGAACCCGAAGCGTGGCGAGCGCAGCGACCCCGCGAGGGGCGGCGGTGCGCGTCCTCCGACCTTTTCATTCCCCTACTATCCACGTCGGCGTGGAGTTGAGAATATATAGTGTGGCGAGCGTTGCGAGCCACCGAGCCCGAAGCGTGGCGAGCGGACGCGGATACCTGTCAAGCCCGCGAGGGACGCCCCTCGTGGGCTTGACAGGTATCCGCGTCCCCTCGCCACGCTTCGGGCTCGGTGGCTCGCTACGCTCGCCACATTTTATATTCTCAACTCCACGCCGATGTGGATAGTAGGGGAATGAAAAGGTCGGAGGACGGGCACCGCCGCCCCTCGCGGGCTCGCTGCGCTCGCCACGCTTCGGGTTCGCATCAATCGTGGGGGTGGCGGTCACAATGGGGGGCCATTATTTTTTACACACATATGCCGGGGGCCATACCCAATGAGAAATGGCCCATATTGGGCCATTTCCCATTTTTTCCTATGTTAAATGCACTCATTTTCAATGTTAAAATATTTTAACATTGAAGCCTATGGACAAATCGGGTCCATCGCATAGGCTTCAATGTTAAAATATTTTAACATTGAAGCCTATGGAGAAATCGGGGGCATCGCGTCGGACGCGCATAGGCTTCAATGTTAAAATATTTTAACATTGAAGCCTATGGGGAAATCGCGGGCATCGTGTGCCTTAAAGTTAAGGCACACGATGCCCGCGATTGTGGCCGTGCTAGGAAACAAGTACCAATGTAACATTTAAAAAAAATATATATATTGGCCTTTATGATTACTTGTACATGCAGAGTTCTGGGGAGATTTATCAAATCAAATGTAGTCGTTTGTGATGACATGAGCACATTTACCACAAACCCTTTTCTGAATAAGCAGGCTGTGAGGTATGCTTTAGGTTTCCCCTGTCACCTTTCAGCTGTGTGTAGACCAGACACAAGGCTGTGTGTGGCTACTGTGGTGACACTGTAATGCACAGATAGTGATGTAAGAGGCCTTCCTATAGTTGCTGCTTCTCACAACTGATCAAGCGATATTACCTTCTTATGACCTTTGATATAAAGAAAAGAACCTCTCGGAGGTTGTATCAGTTCAATGATTTTATTATGACAAAATTGTGTCTGTTTAGGATGAGTTTTTGCTTTAAGCCAGGAGTGTCCAAACTTTTTGCGACGAGGGCCAGTTATGATGAGGTGAAAATGTGGGGGGCCGACCAATATTATTATTATTATTATTATTATTATTATTAACAGTTTCTTATATAGCGCACACAGACTCCGCAGCGCTTTACAGAGCATAATTAGGAGCAAAAACATATATCAAATTACAGTACAAGACAGTTTAGTTACATAGTAGTTACATAGTAGGTAAGGCTGAAAAAAGACTTGCGTCCATCTAGTTCAACCTGGTATAGATATCCATTGCTGATTTGGTAGGTTCTGGTATTTTACAGACAAATTATATTTCTTATTTGTACCCATGGATGTTTTTCTCCAGTAAATGTTTGTCCAACTTTGCCTTGAACGCATTTAATGAGCCAGCCATTACCACCTCTCTGGGAAGAGAGTTCCAGAGTTTGACTGTTCTGACCGTAAAGAAATTCTTTCTACTAGCTGAATGAAATCTTTTTTCTTCTAATCTATACTCATGCCCTCGCGTCCTAGATTCCTTTCTAGTAGAAAATAGGGTGTGTGACAGTTCCTTATATTGGCCCTTGATATACTTGTACATGTTGAGCATGTCCCCCCTTAAACGTCTCTTTTCTAATGTAAATAGTCCCAAATTGCTTAATCTCTCCCCGTAGCTTAAATTCTCCATTCCCCTAATAAGCTTTGTTGCTCGCCTTAGGACAAGTACATGGTAAATATGGATAGTTGCATCAGGGGACAGGACACTGAAGCAATCATCAGGGTGGCAGAGGTTTATATATTCTAAGAAAGGCACAAGAGGAGAGAGGGCCCTGCCCGTGAGAGGTTACATTCTAAAAGGGGAGGGTTAGACAGACAGGGGTGACACAAAAGGGAAAGAAGTGAGCATAAACAGTAGGTTAGGATGAGAGATGGTCGGGTTTTATGCTGGAGGGTGGGAAGAGGTCAGCATAGTCTTTGATATTTTAAGTCTAAAATAGCGCTGGGTCATCCAAGAGTAGATAGCAGAGAGACAGTTGGAGATATGAGTGAGGATGGAAGGAGAGATATCAGGAAAGGAGCGTAGATTTTAGTATTATCAGCATAGAGGTGATAGTAGAAGTTAAGTGAGCAAATAAGCTCACCCAGAGAGGACATATAGAGATAGAGAAGAAGAGGACCAAGAATAAAATGATGGGGGACACCTACTATCAAGGGAAGAGCAGAAGTGGTGAAGTCATTAGAGGTACAGCTGGGCATTTTCAAAGCAGACAGTGCAAATACAGCATTAACAGTGATATTCAAAGTTTTAGCAGTTGCAGAAATGGTGATAAGCTGGATGAACAGTCAGATAGCCAGGAGTAGTATGTTGTGAGTATGAAGTGAGCTCACTCAAAGCAGTCCCTTGGTTTTCTGAGTTGCTGTAGTTTCTGTTTTTCTGAATCACTTTGATATCAAGATGTTAAGTTGGCCCGTTTTTATGGGCGGATCATCATATCACATATCTAGGGCTAGTCATAACGGCAAACCCAGCAGAACTGTACCAGGCAAATTATATACCGGTAATTAAAAAAATTGCAGCAGACTTTCGGGCATGGCGGTCCTTACCGCTATCGTATATTGGAAGGTGCCAGTTGGTTAAGATGATATCTTTCCCTAGACTTTTATATGTTATACAGACCCTACCCCTGCTGACTAAAGACTCTGATATACAGACACTAAATAGGGAGATTAGTAGATTTATATGGGAAGGGAAAAAGCCCCGAATCTCAATGTATAAATTAACCCAACAAACTTCACTGGGAGGTATAAACTTACTGTGTATAAAGAGCTATACAGTAGCAACAAATCTTAGATACGCAGTAGATTGGATACACGCAAATGAAAATTATGTAAATCTAGCAATAGAACAAGCCTCCTGCCCAGAAATACCACTGATAAGTCTGCTACATACGAAGCCGTCAAAATATCCAGCAAAGGCAGCAAGTAATCCGATGCTGGTAGCAACCTGCAAAGCATGGAGGCTGGCTCATGCTGGATTAGGAATGTCATCGCATAATACATTATTCCAATCCCTACTGTATAATACGGAAACAGGCAAGCCAACTTTACAAGATAACAAACTGATTAAAAGCTATGATAAGGCAGGAATGAGAACTCTGTACCATGTCATGAATGAAAATTGTACAGCTGTCTTATCATATCAATTGTTATGCGAAAAATATGTCGAGGTATCAATACCCAGGTTTGCATACTTCCAATTGAGAAGTTATGTCCAGAGTATCATAAGAAAAATACCAGCTCTCGAAACTGAGAAAAATCTAAATAACGTAATAAAGAGCACAGGGAACAAAATGATTACAACATCATTGATATATCGACTTATTAAAAAACAAATATCAGTGGAGGGAGCGAATATGGGGTTTACGAGGTGGTCAGAAGACCTACCAGGTATAACACCACAAGCAATTCTAAAAGCTTTTGTACGACTAAACAAAACGTTAATTGCGGCCACATATGCAGAGATGCAGTACAAGCTGCTGCAACGGGCATATTACACGCCGAAAAGAAGGTGGCAAATGGGCATAACACCAGACTCAGCATGCTTTAAATGCAAGACAGCTGATGCAGACATAATACACTGCATGTGGCAGTGTCCAGAGGTAAACATATTCTGGCAGACAATCAGTGGCTACATATGGAACAGATATGAGATCAGGGTGGCACTCACTCCAGAATGGGCCCTGTGGGATATACATACTCAGATAAGGGAAAGGAATTTATCCCAGGGGGAAAAAATATTCCTGGCAAAAATATTCGCCGCAACACGGAAGACAATCTTATCGCAGTGGGTGTCAAATAACACTCTAAGTATAACTTTACTAGAACCCCGAGTCTCGCATCTGTTCCATATGGATTGGCTCGAAATGTCGCTAAATAAAGAAAAGAAAGTAGAGAAATTTTTCTCCATATGGGCGCCGTATATTAAAAATCTCACCCCAACAACAAAAGAATCGCTAAGACAAGCAATAAAATTAACTACCTGGTATAACGTAGAAACAGTACGCCTGGGAAGATACCCATTCTAATTTAAATGGACAAGATAAGAGAATTGACGAGAGAGAAATAAATAAGGAGTTAGGTTTATTGATTAAAATGTGGTAACAAAAGGCGGATAAGAGATAGAACATGCACGAATGATACATTGATAGATGCTGACAATATAGGTAACGCATTAGCTGATTTTGTCAAGTGATTGATATGTATCATTGCAATGTATTGTTATATATACGCATCAATGTTATGTATTGTTATATACATCTATGTTCTTATATTTATATGAAAGAAAATTAATAAAATATTATAAAAAAAAATAAATAAAGATGTTAAGTTTGTTGGCAGTTTCTGTCCAGAATAAGTCCAATCTTTAATCTATGTAACTTTTTTTCCCTACTTAAAAATCTTCCTACTTTAAAAGCTGACAAAATATCAATAGTCAGCTTTCAATAGTCAGCCAGGCTGTGGTTATTCTGATCGGAGTGGCCAAACGTGCGTACGTTCACTATTACCGCACGCTAGCCGTACGCGGCCGTTGGGGTTAAGTCCACCCACAAATCAGCCGCTTACGTACGGGCAGAAATACCGTAAAAGGGGAGTGGCGTACAAATGAGCGTACGGCAACGTACGCGGACGGGCCAGCCCTTGCACTCCGACAACAGGCGTACAACTGAGCGTACGGCGCCGTGTACGGCCGTCTTTCCTCCGTCTCCCCACCGACTTCTTGCGGAGATCTGAGCGTACGCCAGTTTGCACGGACGGGTCCCTATTGTTTTCAATGGAAAACTCAGCTTATGTCACCGCTCGTGAGAGTGAGCGTACGTCCGTGCACGCTGGCATACCCTTCACATATATGGACCTGCAAATCTTGCCTCTCAACTACTAATCTGACAATTGATTAATTAATCTATTTGTTATTCAATTATTGTTTTCTATTAACTCAATTGTCTACCTTAATAAAGACCTAATAAAACTACATTTGAACCCACATTACATGTATATTTGTTATGTTCTAATGTGGCATTTTAATCACTATCTATGTGTCCCCATATTGCTGTTACTTTTAAATCAAGTTATGTTGGTGTTTCTGTATATGTACTAAATTATGTCCGTAATTAGTTTGTCCAAAATGTGTAACATGTATACCTACCCTCAGGGCCGTTTCTAGACAATTTAGCTCCCAGGGCGAAGAAATAAAAATGCGCCCCCCCCCCAATACATAGCATGGTATTATAGTAATTTCGCGCGCCGAAGGCGCGCGCCGAAATAGGGGGTGTGGCTTGATATTAAAAGGGGTGTGGCTTAATGTAAGGCGTGGTCTAGCAGGAAAACAATTACCTTATATCACACTTTTGCAACCTGCAAGACCAGACATTGGTTGCTGCAGGAATTGTTATTGTCCTCCCGCACTTAAGTTGGCTGGCTGAAGGCCACACAATGACCTAGTACGCCTCACAATGACAGGCTACTTAAATCATTATACACTATTTATCTGTGATGCCAATTACACATTACGCCGTACACTGTGATGACGATTACATATTACGCCGCACACCGTGATGACAATTACACATTACACCGCACACCAAGATGCCCATTAGACCACACACTGTGATGGCAATTACACAATACTCCCCACATCGTAATGCCCATTACACATTATGCCCCATGTGCCGCTGCCGCACAACCGATGCTGTTTACTAATATGCCCCCACAGTGCCAGATATGCCCCCACAGCGCCACAAATATATACCCCACAGTGCCACATATATGCCCCCACAGTGCCACACATATGCCCCCACAGTGACACAAATATATGCCCCCACAGTGACACAAATATATGCCCCCACAGTCCCACAAATATATGCCCCCACAGTGCCACACATATGCCCCCAGTGCCACAAATATATGCCCCCACAGTGCCACAATTATGCCCCACAGTGCCACACATATGCCCCACAGTGCCACAGATATATGCCCCCAGTGCCACAGATATATGCCCCCAGTGCCACAGATATATGCCCCCAGTGCCACAGATATATGCCCCCCAGTGCCACAGATATATGCCCCCCAGTGTCACAAACATATGCCCCCAGTGCCACAGATATATGCCCCCAGTGCCACAGATATATGCCCCCAGTGCCACAGATATATGCCCCCAGTGCCACAGATATATGCCCCCCAGTGCCACAGATATATGCCCCCCAGTGTCACAAACATATGCCCCCAGTGCCACAGATATATGCCCCCAGTGCCACAGATATATGCCCACAGTGCCACAGATATATGCCCCCCAGTGCCACAGATATATGCCCCCCAGTGTCACAAACATATGCCCCCAGTGCCACAGATATATGCCCCCAGTGCCACAGATATATGCCCCCAGTGCCACAGATATATGCCCCCCAGTGCCACAGATATATGCCCCCCAGTGTCACAAACATATGCCCCCAGTAACAAACTTACTTGGAGAGGGGAGGGGAGCGCATCGTGCTTCTCTCCTATCCCGCGCCCGAGCTCCTATTGGCTGACAGCGGCAGCCCAGTGACGTGGGCGAGGGGACGGAGAAACGCACGATGCGTTCCCCTCCCCTCTCCAGCGTGGAGTCGGGCGGCCGGGGAGACAGCGGCAGCGGCTGCGGCTGCGGGCGGGGGGGTTAGACTGCCGGGCGCCCTGGCTGTTTCAGAGGCGGACAAGCCGTGCGGCGCCCCGGGCTGCTGCACGGCTTGTCCGCCTCTAGAAACGGCCCTGCCTACCCTGATGTTATGTGTGATGTTTTAATCGAACAACATTAAACATTCATGCATTTTCACTATGTGTTATTTTACTCAAAAACACACACATTCACACATCAATCATTACCCCTCACCTCAAATGACAAGTATAACTTACAGTACACATCTGTATGTACCTACCCTTACACGCCCTCTAACATATTTATTATTAAAAACACAGGCAATTTCGAACTGTAATCAAACTTTTATTTTATATAAAAATAAAAAGGGGGGGGGATAAATAAAAAATTAAAGGCGGGCCTCCAGAAGGCCAAAAAGGAGCTGGAGGTACACGAGGGTCAGCATGATCTCCCGTATTAGGGCTGCCACCTCCTCCTGCTGCTGTTCAGTGTCTGTAATGAAGGGATAAAACAAAAAATTAATATATAACATACACAAATGTTTGTTGTATTTGTACATAATAAAAAGTTCTGAGTTATGTGTGAAGGGCACATACATTTAGAAACTACATTGAAGATGGGTCTGCTGTAAACACAGTACTAAAAAATAATATGTTAACACACACATACTGTACATAGTAAATAACATTAATTCAATTACTCCTTCATCAATGAATGTATGCTGTATCCCAATTGTTACTTTGGTTTTGGGGGACTGTCCTCTAACCTCACAATTAGCCTGTGCTATTTAAGGGTTATGACATTGTTGTGGCTTAAGCACTCCTTAGTATTTTAAATTTAGGACATTGCTGTACAAATTATAGGCCTACAGCTATGTTTGTAAAGCATGCATCCGCATGGCCTCACACACTATTACCAAAACAATCTCTACATTTAAGTTGCACCAGTGGCAGATTAAGCCTTTGGGGGGCCCGGGGTACTTTAGAGCGGGGGGCCCCCTTGCACTTGTCATTACTGGCCGCACACTGCATGGGCGAATATTATACTGTCAAAACATAGAGTAAAGGCAGAATAAACTTGGTCAATGGTTACCTGCAGGGGATATATATATATATATATATATATATATATATATATATATATAGACAGGGGGTTGGCGGCACTCGGAATAATAATAGACCCCATATATATATATATATATATATATATACACACCACATGAAAAGCCTGTGTTTGTCCCTCTGCCCCTTACTCTGGAGGAGACCTCACAGTCCTAGTGCTGCCTCTGATTAAAAACCCTCCTATGACTAAGCTGCTGCTGCTGTTCTCCATGGACCTGAGAAGCATGTAATGAGCTCCACCAATCAGAGCTCAGCACAAACTTCTCAGCCTCTGTCCTCTGGTGCAAAGTGTCATGGGACTTAGTCAACTCCCAGAAATGCACTGCACACTTGTGCAATCAGTGTGCCTTGGCTCCCGATGCTCAGCACCATAAATCATTGTCACATTGGCAGATAGGTGAAGCTGCAGCACTACCCCACCCATGCACAAAACATTTAGCTAAAAAAAACAAAACATAACTTAAACATTTTATTTTTAAAAAATACATGACAACCACAGGGGGCCCCTAGCTAGAGGGGGGCCCAGGGGTATTGACCCCTTGCGCCTCCATTATAATCCGGCCCTGTGTTGCACATCATGCTGGGAACTGGAGTTACCCAACACCTGGAGCCACATAACTACCACACCACTAATGTCGGATATCTCATTGGATGTACTGTTATGTCAATTATTCAAGGGGTGAGGCATGGCCACACTCAAAAAAACCACCAAGGGGAGCCTTGTTCCTGGAGAAGGACAGGACACACCTCATGGTCGGCCTGCAGTGATATGTTGCAACTAATGTTGATGTTGGATACACATATGTGGTTGTTGTGATTGTTTATGTGTAGAAATGTGTAGGTCAACATTAGACACATTATTTACTTACGGCTACTTGAGCCATCCTGGTTGCCGCTGGTTGGCTGTGCAGTGGTTGGGGGGGTCAGAAGCAAGGTGGATGGTCCTGGAGTTTGGCCCGAGGTAGTGGGTGTGAGTGGGGAGTGGAGAGGTTTGGGGGTGGGTGGTGGAGAGGTGTAGGGGGGTAGGAAATGGGGTGGGGAGGGGGGGGGGGTGGGGGTTGTGGAGGGGGGGGGTGGGGGTTGTGGAGGGGGAAGGGGATGGGGAAATGGTGTTGGTCCAAACTGCACCCATTGTCTCCAGTGTTGGGGAGGGGGTGTGGGTTGGGGAGGGGGTTGTGGAGGGGGTGGGGGTTGTGGAGGGGGTGGGGGTTGTGGAGGGGGAAGGGGATGGGGAAATGGTGTGGGTCCAAACTGCACCCAGTGTCTCCTCTTCTTCCTCCTCCTCTTCTTCCTCCTCCTCTTCTTCCTCCTCCTCCTCTTCCTCCTCCTCTTTCTTCTCCTCCTCCTCCTCCTCTTCCTCCTCCTCTTCTTCCTCCTCCTCCTCTTCCTCCTCCAGGGCTGCCTGGTCCCGGGCTGCCTGCTCCCGGGCTGCCTGCTCCCGGGCTTCCATACGTGCCCTTGCCTGTGCTGAAATGTTCATGTTGATGGCATAGAAATCGAAGATTGGGTTTCATAAAAAAGGGGGAAAGAAAAATTCACATTAGTCATGCTCATAACCTTCAAAATTATCATTGCTGTGATATTTCAGACATTTATCATGCAAACTATTTGATATCCTACACCCAAAAACTGATCAACTACTTAAACCCCCCCCCCCCCTATACACCCCCTATACACCCATATACCCCCATATACCCCCATATACACCCATATACACCCATATACACCCCCATACACCCATATACACCCATATACACCCCCATATACACCCCATATACCCCCATATACACCCCCATATACACCCATATACACCCATATACACCCCCATATACCCCCCATATACCCCCCATATACACCCATATACACCCATATACACCCCCATATACACCCCATATACCCCCCATATACCCCCCATATACACCCCCATATACACCCCCATACACCCATATACACCCATATACACCCATATACACCCCCATATACACCCCATATACCCCCCATATACACCCATATACACCCATATACACCCCCATACACCCATATACACCCATATACACCCATATACACCCCATATACCCCCCATATACCCCCCATATACACCCATATACACCCATATACACCCATATACACCCCCATATACACCCCATATACCCCCCATATACCCCCCATATACACCCATATACACCCATATACACCCATATACACCCCCATATACACCCCATATACCCCCCATATACCCCCCATATACACCCCCATATACACCCCCATACACCCATATACACCCATATACACCCATATACACCCATATACACCCCCATATACACCCCATATACCCCCCATACACCCCCCATATACACCCATATACACCCATATACACCCCCATATACACCCCATATACCCCCCATATACCCCCCATATACACCCCCATATTCACCCCCATACACTCATATACACCCATATACACCCATATACACCCCCATATACACCCCATATACCCCCCATACACCCCCATACTCAGGAACATATTTATAAAAAGTACACAAAACATTGCTAAAAAACGCTGACATACTTGTAATCAAAACTTACATCGGGCAATATGGCGGCGAAGGCTGCTGAGAAGAACCGGCTGCCGCCGGCGCAGGTCTGACCAGCGCCGCTCAACCTGCCCCAGGCTTCTGCGGACGCCGGTCGTAGAGAAGATCAGGCGGCGGGCAGCAGTATACGCCCGCCGCTTGTCGGCATTGCTAACATATGGGCCCCTGGGCCCCAGGTGACGGTCCATAACGTCGACCAGGGCCAACAGCTCAGGGGTGGAAAATGGCCTAGCTCTGTTAGAAGTCATATTGGCAATGGCGCAGTTATTAATTGCAGGTACATATATCACTTTTGGTGCTTGCTGATTGGTGTAAAAAATTGTTTGTTTGGTATTAACTTTATTAATCCCTCTTACAGTAACAAACTGGATGCGAATAGAAACTTACGCGGACCGTTCCGATATACACACACCACAACCAACAGCATAAATTCAATGAAGAGAGAAGTACTGTATTTACAGTGTGCGGAAAATAATACACGCAACCCTCTACTTATAACTACGCTGCTTAAAGGGGGCACGATGCACCGATATGCATGGAGAGGAGTACTGTATATACAGTAGGCGCAAAATAATACACGCAACCCTCTACTTATAACTACGCTGCCTAAAGGGCCACAATGCAACATGTTGCTGTATGACAATTTCATACACATTACATATGTAAGGAAAGCATTATAACGTGATGTTTTGAAATGTGACTCACAAAGCATACACGAACTCCAACAGATACCAGCTGACAACACTCGTCATTGGAATGACAGGTGCCCACATTTCACGATGTAGCACAATGCTCCACAACCTGTGTATGTGCATATACAGGTGTTTGATCAGGTGCGTTGAGACCTGCGTAATTTAAGCGGGAATTATCGGCGGGAAATATCGGCGTAAATTTGCATCTATATTGCGTGGAAAAATATACGCCCCCTTGTTCATGGCGGGAAATTAACATATAAATATTCAGTCAGATGCAGGCCACAATTGCTGCAAACATGTCTGACTCTGACGATTCAGCAGCAGAGGACGCTCTGCAGAGAGCTACAGCACAATCCCTGCTTGATGCACTGAACAAGAGGGAACAGGAGCGGAGAAGGAGGGCCCAAGAGAGGAGTAGCCTGCAAGATCAAGCGGGCCCCTCAGTAACAGGCCCTGGTGAACCTCCACCAGCTCCACAAGGGCCAAGCAACCAGCCAGAACAAGAGGTTGCATCTCTCCAAACAGGTGTGACCCAGCAGGTGCATGGTGAGAGAACTGGGGCCACCAGAAAACGTGCTGCAACATCTAGGGTGATGACTGAGCAGGATACCACCACCAGAAAGAGAAACCCTGCATTTGTAGAGGCCGAAATGCGAATTCTAGTGCCCAGGGCACGCGACTGGATTGAATTGGCAACCAGGAAGCCGGGTGCCAGTGCAAGGCGAAACCTTTGGGACAAGATCACAGAGGAAGTGAACCAGGTGTCACCAGTGGTCAGAACTTGGGACGCGGTGAAGAAAAGGTTAGTGTGTTTGTCAGGGCAATTTTTCAGCAGTCTCCAGCAGTAACTGAGGCCCTTATTCTAGTTCACTCTTTCTGGCCAAATATTTCTTAGATGGACAAAACCATGTGCACTGCAGGTGAGGCAGGTGTTACTTGTGCAGAGATAATCAGATTTGGGTGGGGTTTTACACCTGCCTCACCTGCAGTGCACATGGTTTTGTCCATCAAAGAAATATTTGGGCAGAAAGAGTGAACTAGAATAAGGGCCTCAGTTCCTGCTGGAGACTGCTGAAAAATTGCCCTGTTCTTTGTCCCCCTGATAATGTCATATGTGTGTACATATGTTACATGTATGTTTTGAGACTAATAGAAAGGTGTGTTTGTAGATAGTGCTACACTTCAATGTCACATGTGAACACAACCATGTCTAATAACCCACATTGATATATGAAACATGCACCATTGGTGTGATGTGAGGTTATGGGCACAGTTCTGCTCATGTGAAGTATGTGATGGGACAAGAGAAAGTGTGTTTTTGAAAGAGTTGTTGTAACATGTTCCATATGATGCTACTGAAACAAGAATGAGCAAACTGTGCACATGTAGCTGGTGAGAAACTACACATCCCAGTATGCCATTCCATAGTTAAATTACTCCATAATAACCACATTGTCAAGCTATGGTGGAATGTGTAGTTTCACACCAGGTGGAGGTGCCTAATTTGGCCATGGATGATGTCATTTCTGCATAGTGATGTATGTATGTGCATTTAGTGGCCTAATGAATGAGATGAGACACTGAAATGCCTCCTAATTGAGACATGAATGTGTGTGTGGGACACATATGGCAAAAAAACATAAGATCACCCACACTAGGAAATGTCACGTAGCTAGGGGTACCACCTAGTCCCTTTAATTCCGGACACATATTAATTACACAGGTTCTGTGGCTGGCTGACTTCAAGACTCCACTTCACCTAATTTTAAACTGCCACAGAACCTGTGTAAGCATGCCAGCCGCCACTGTATATTCCCTAGACTGCCCCCACTTCTCTGTATTTCCTCCAGCCTGCCCCCATTTACTGTATATTCCCCTGCCTGACCATCCTTCTCTGTATGGCCCCCAGCCTGCTCCTCCTTCACTGTATGTCCACCATTCACTGTATGTTCCCCACTCTGCACCAGTGGCGTAACTATAGCACCGCAGCCCCCACGGTCGCGCGCGGGGGGGGGGCACTGTGCATATGGGGGCACCGGGGGGGCTGCGGTGCTATAGTAATCCCCCTGCCCCCCATCCCCTGCATGCTTACCTGTCCGCGCAATCCCGGGATTCCCGGGATCCCGGGATTGGCATCCCTACCTGTGCTGTGCTGCATATTTGTGGATACCCACCCCCACACCGGCCGACCCGCACATTTACTTACATTAGCGGGCGGCCGGCCGGGAGTGGGTTCGGAGGTGCACGGTGCCTCCAGGCTCGTGCACCTCCTTCTTAGCAGGCAGGGCAGGCCGGAACGAAGTGGCAGGGCAGGCCGGAAAGGAGGCGGGTGGGCGCGCGTGCTGAGGAGACGAGAGGGGGCGGGCACAGGAGAAGGCTGCGCAGCGTGACCTCTACTGTCACGCTACGCTGGCCGCACGCAGAGGTCAGGATTCGGGAGCCGGGCAGCGTCTGAGCGAGTGCTCAGACGCAGCCCGGCATTAGACTGCGCATGCGCAGTCTAATCCCGAAATCCCGGGATTGGATATTCCAATCCCGGAATTGAAATCCCGCACTTTTTGAGGCCAAATCCCGGGATCCCGCCGATCCCGATCCCGGGATTGGCCACCCTATATGCAACCAAGCATCTGACTTGCCTTCCTCATTGCTTTGTTGCATCTACAGTATGTCCACTTTATCTCTTTCCTTAGTACATAGACAGCTATCTCTCTCCAAACGTTGATACACCTCAATGTTATCCCTTTTTTTTTATATATGTTATAAAGACCAAAATGCTGTACTTTTTGATTAATAAGACTAGAGGGCACATTTGATTAATCAATATATGTAAAAGGCTAAATACTCCTCACCTCTGAGGTGAAGCACCACCAGTGACCACTTGAGGCCACTCGACGGCCCAAATTACTCCTTGACAGAAAGTGAAAGCGTAATGATCTGTTTCAAACTTGCTGTTTATAGAAAGAGGAAGCTGTGAAGATTTGGAGGTAGGGACAGATAGGGACTATTCTGTCATTTTGACAAACTTTTAACCAGTTTATTAGAATGGGCATCTATTGCATACTATTCCCCTCTTTCCTTTCTTTCTGGAGCCCCCATTACAATAGTCCATTGAGGCTAGGGCTGAGATTGGGGTATGGGTAAAAACAGGACTCAGACAAGACCCCGGAATGCCGGACCGGACATCAAACGCTGCATTCCAGAGCAGGGATGCCTATCGGTGCAGTCGCCATCGATGGTTGCTATCGATGGTGATTCTGCATCCAGACATCAATAGTTAAAAACTATGTGATAGTCAACCATCGATCATTTTAGCTATTGATGGTTAGCCAACCATCGATCATTTTAGCTATTGATGGTTAGCCATTCTCTTTGACTGACTGGACCAAAAACCAGAATGTGGGGACGAGGCTTCCGGGTTGTCGGGGGCGGAGCTATGTCCGTGTTACGGCACCTTGAAGAAAAAAAAAGGAACCTCACTTCTCCTATACCATCGATGTAGGGAAACAATCTGGTTCTCCCCCATCGATGGCAAAAGTATTCAACAACGGCCATAAACCATCGATGATTTTGAATCATCCTTATTCTGGAGCTTGTAGTGTCTGGTCCGGGGGGTGTCCTGTCTGGGGGGAGGGGGGGCCGCTTGGAGAGGAGAAGAATAAAGCTTCCCTGTATGGTCCAGGTATGTAGCAAAAACTGGAACGGTCCGACTGTGATCTCTCCAACCCATGTCCCTGGTGAAAGCTATCACAGGTAACCCCCCGGACAAGACATCCCCGGACCAGACATTACAAGCTCCACAATGCAGAGTTTGATGTCCGGTCCGGAGTTCCGGGGTCTTGTCCAGGTCCGGTTTTTACTTAGTCCCCTCAGATTGCCATGGCAAACAAAGGGGTGTGGTATAGGGGTCCGACAGTCGTTATCCCGACAGTCATTAGCCCGACGTTGGGATCCCGACTGCCCGGACTCAGACAGCATGGTGAGCGCAACAAAGCCGCTTACGGGCTCGCTGCGCTTGCCACGCTGCGGGCACGGTGGCTCGCTACGCTCGCCACCTATTCTATTCTCCCTCTATGGGGGTCGTGGACCCCCACGAGGGAGAATAGCAGGTGGCCGTCGGGAACCCGGCTGTCAGTGTTTTAACAGTCGGGATCCTGACGTCGGGTAAATGCCTGGCAGGATGCCGACTGTCGGGACCCCGTCCGGCACCCCAAACAAAGCAGAGTTCAGCAATTTTTGCCTTGGGTGTAAAGGGGGGACCCAGCAACTGACAGATAAAAATATAAACATTATAAAAAGCAAATACACATAACAATAAAAATATTAAAAACATGCAATAACCTGATTAAAAGAGTAATCAATATACATTGTATATCAATATAGTCAATGTGTCATAAACATTGGCAAGCAAATGTACAGTATGTAAAGGTCTGAGATCACAGGGTGTAAGGTTGTCTCCCTTGACTCGGTTGGCACCTGGGGGTATCTATAATGTGCCACTGTCAGGTTACAGCAGGTTTTCAGCACAATCCAAAATTTAGTCTGAGACATAAACACTGAAGTAGCTTCAGAAGCAAACAACAATTATGTTCTTTCCAATGCAACTATGGCACTTTTTCAATACATTTTAATTTTACACAGCTAATATATTTCTCATGGTTGTTTAACTATCATGGGAAATACAGACATTGCCTGGAGTGATAAAATGCCATTAAATCCTATATACATAAATACTGTATATATAATTTTTGGCCTAGTAGCTAGCATGTGTGCTCCTGTGAGAGCTGGCATGGGGGTGTGCTGGCCTCCAGTGACCACTGCACCTCACAGACGTCACTTACTGTGTCACTAATACCCCTCTCTCCCACTAGTAGTAAGACCTGACCAGTGAGTGTGCTGTGTGGTTACACTATTAAGTGATGTCACTGGTAGCTGCCTCCTATCATAGTACTGAGTAGAGGCTGCAGTCAGTGTGTGGGACGGCTGTGAGTGTGTGTGTGTGTCTGCAGGGACTTTCCACTCCACTGTCATCATCACCGCACACACGGAGTCCTAGGCTGGAGACTGCTCCTCCCAGCAGAAGCTTCCTAATAGGCAGCTGCAGACACATCTGTGCCCAGTGTAGCCTGTCCCGCACTGTCTGCACAGTGTCCCCGTATATAGCACACGAACACAGTGACTCAGTGGGCATGAAGTGCTCTCCCACTGTCTGCGTCTCTCTATAGGACTTCTCCCTGGTGAGCAGAGTACATCTTTGTGGACCTCCAGGATTCACTGTACACAGAGCCACTGCAGGATCAATAGTAGAGTTACCAGCAGACCTAACTACTGCCACTTATACAGAGCCAGTGACACAGCATGGCAGGTAAGTGCTATTTGATCCCCTAAAGCAGTGTGTCAACCCATATGTGGAAGTGGACACAGCTAGTTATATACTGTGTGTGTGTATATATATATATATATATATATATATATATATATATATATATATATATATATATATATATATATATATATATATATATATAGCTTAGCTGCCTGTCCTTGTTGTGACAATGTAAGAGAAATATAAGGCAACCACTTCCCCCTGCTCAGGTCACAGTGTGTGCAGTGTGTTTCACAATAGTGGTGCATGTACCAGTAGTTTTCTTCTTCACTTCTTCATTCTTTGCTTATTGGGGGCTGTTGCTAGTTTTCCATTCGTCCATTTGTTGTATTTATTATAATAATAATAATTATATTTATGTAGAGCTTTGTCCAATAGGACTTGTGCTGTCTATAAAGGTCTGCTTTTTTGGACAAAATCTAATTCCATTTGTATCAATATTGTTTATTGTTAATAGTAACGTTTTCTCGCTTTAATTTGTATGGTGACAAGTTTCTGTTTCTTACATTCCTCTGGTAAACGTTTTGCTATTTTTCTCTATTGGCATAAGTTATTTTTTTTTCTTACTGTTCGCCCGAAACAAAAATAAATTCACAAAAACCAGAAAAAGGAGAAGTGACAACGTGCTCGGTGCGTGTCACGGGAAGGGACAGGGTCACTTCTGCAAACTGCCACAGAAGAAAAACTATCCAGATTCTCACCAGTTGGATATTTCACGTAACGTGTCCCACTGCTATGTGCATGTAGTATACTGTGTTACAGCACCAGCAAACAGTACGGGTGAGATTTAATAGGATGAGAGATTCAGAAAGTGAGAGATTTGGTGAGGAATCTCCAGTTTTTTTAAAGCGGCAATCATTTACACTGCTAAACCAGTTTGATTTTGCAGTGTAAATGGTTGCCGCTTTAAAAAAACCTGGAGATTTCTCACCAAGGGCCTTATTCTACTTCACTCTTTCTGACAAAATCCTTCTTAGATGGACAAAACCATATGCACTGCAGGGGGGGGCAGATGTAAAATGTGCAGAGAGAATTAGATTTGGGTGAGTTATTTTGTTTCTGTGCAGGGTAAATACTGGCTGCATTATGTTTACACTGCAATATAGATCTCACTTTGAAGTAAAACCCCACCCAAATCTAATTCTCTCTGCACATGTTACATCTGCCCCACCTGCAGTGCACATGGTTTTGTCCATCTAAGAAGGATTTTGTCAGAAAGAGTGAACTAGAATAACCCCCCAAATCTCTCACTTTCTGAATCTCTCATCCCATTAAATCTCACCCTACTTGTGATAGTGGGACCCAGCATTTACTTGTGTTCCTTTCCATTTTGTTTTGCACATACAGCTGCCCAGGAACTTCAATATACTCTTCAAATTTTTCTCTTTTGGTTCTATTATGTATCACCACTGATGACAGCTTAATGCATTAGTTTTCACAAAAATATCCTGCTAAAGGCTAAGTACTGCTGCCATTATTATCAATGGGGACTAGTCTGGCTGCGGTGTACCAAACCGGTTCAGTTGGTTTACTACAGTTTATCCTTAGGTGATGTAATCCGCTTTGTACCTATGGAGGCACATTTATCGGAGAGGTGTTGTATTATAAGTTCCTCCTCCTCGGCCTCCAGAAAGTAACAGTATAACCATGCGCAGAGTCATTTAAAAATATGAAAGACTCCTTTGATACCCCCCAGGGTGTAACTCACTTCTGCTGTTAAATTTAGGACCTTATTCTGGTCCGTTCGCAGCCGGCGTTAGTTCGCAAGGGAACTGATGTTTGGCGTATGCGCACGCTCAGCCGCATTTCTGCACATGTGCATACGAGTCATGTGCGCGGCCTCGGAGACCAGATTGTTCGCCGGGTTCACGCACCCAACATGGTGGGCGGTGGTGGGGGTACCCGCCCATGGGAACGGCCAGTGTTTAATGGGCATTCCTATGAAAACGCTGGCCGTTCCCATGGAGATCGCCAGGTGATGCGGACACTGGGGGTGCGCAGCTGACATCAACGGATGTCAGCTGCCCGCCCACTTCCTCCCGAATGTGCATGCATATATAAGTGACCCGAAAGGTTCCCCCCATCCTGCGAATGGACCTTTATGTAAAACATTAATTTGCATGCTGGCTGAGTGTACAAGGCGTGTGAATGGGGGTTGGGTGGCGTGCAATTCGCAGGGCAGGTTCTGGTGGACTCGCAAGGGTGCTTCCTTGCGAGTTAGCCAGAATAAGGTCTTAAGTACATATTGTGAGTAATCATGTAAGAAGTGAAGTATGCTGAAAAAGTCGCAACACTTCTACGAATATTAATGCATATGCCACTACAAACTATCTAGAAAGACAACTCTATGATACCCCTTTCATGCCAACAATGCCAGGTCTGACGCAGAATTTTGGAATGCTGTTCCATTATGGGTCAGACCCCTTTCATGCTGTGCCTCTGATGGCTCGGGTTATTCTCGGGTGGTGCTGTTAACACTGCACATGTTTGTAGTTCCGGCACTTGTAGATGACATCATCTCCTCCCCTTGGGAATGTGGTTCTCTCTTTGCGGTGAACGAATCCTTCCCGGGACCAACCCTACAATCTACCTGGGTTGGATTTCTGGGTAACTGGATCCAGTTTTTTTGGGGGGACCCTTAAACACTAGCCGTAACCTAAGTAAATCTGGCAATAACCTGGATAGAAAGCTAATGCTGTGTACACACGGGGGAGATATCTTGCTCAGCCATATATTGCTTGCAATATATGGCTGAGCAATATAGTGCTCAGTGTCTCCTTTTCATCAGCGACCAGAGATGGTCGCTGATGAAAAGGAACCTCTGCTGGGGGAGCCGCAGAGGTAATTAGCTGGTCGCAGGAGCATGTTCCTGCGACCAGCGATCACCACAGGGGCAAAAACGGGAGCGCGCACCCGGCGATATATCGCCGGTGCACACTCCCATTGCGGGCAATATGGTCGCTCAGCGACCATATTTCCTGCGATTTTGCACAAAATCGCCCCTGTGTGTACGCACCTTTAGTGTGAAAGACATTAGAATGTTTGTACTTCCTTTTATTACACACCAACAGTAATAGGACTATCAAAATAATAACAATAATAATAATAACATTCGTTCTGTTTCATTTACATAAACTGATTAATGCCAAATAATTAATTAGGAATATTATTTTAAGAAATTCTGCACTGTTTATTTCAATCAAAAGGAGTCATTAATGGTTGGTGCTGCCAGTGTTATAGTATTCTAAAACCTATTGCATTACATTTTGGTTCATGTACTGTACCTGAAATCAGTATCAGGGAAATGTTCACCCATAAAGGTGGATTACTTCCTGGTTTATAACTATATTGTCACATCACGTCAGGAGGATGTGTGAGGTGTTTATGTAGCCACGGCTGTATTGTAGATGATTGTTAGAGTTGTAGGAAGCTGTATCTCCCAGGATTCATGTCTGTAATAAGAACCAGCAAATTTATTTAAACCATCTCCAAATCCAAGAGAGGGTGCGGTAATAGTTTGATTAGGACAGAGACATAGAGAAGCCTTGGTAAAATACATGATAGACAGTCAATAAGGAAAAAGGATCGACCTGCAATAGGTCAACAAGGTCAAAACGGTCGACAAGTTCAAAACGTCGACATGCAAAAGGGCAACTGTGTCAAAAGGTCGACAGGGTCAAACGATCAACATAAGTTTGTTTTTTAAACCGGGTTGTTGTCATAGAGGGTGAATATAATAGTGTGCCCAAAGCAGGGTGAGTAAAACGAGCCATGTGAGGGTACGCCTTACACTAATTGGGTGTCCGTGTCTACAGTTGTCGACATTGACAACCCAAAAATGTGAAAACCTCATGTTGACCTTTTCATGTGCATACATTTTTCATGTCGACCTTTTGACCGTGTCAAATTTATGACCCTGTCAACCTTTCCCATATCGACCTTTTGACCCTGCTGACCTTTTGAACCCATTGACCTATATGCATGAAATACCTGTTATGCCATGCTGGTCATAGAGTGGGTCATAATTCTAGGTAATTATATAGAATTAGGGCGGGATGTATTAAAATACATCGCCGCCCTTCGCGCCCCCCCCGCCGCGATGCCGCCGCATATGTACTAACATATGCGGCTGGCATCGCGATGCGGTGACGGAGGCCCCCCGCGATACCTGTACTGTGGTGTGCGGGGGGGTCTCCGTCACCTCCCAGCCGACTTCTGCAGCATCCACGCCGGGGACAGCTAAGCAAGCTGTCCCCGGCGCTTCCTCCTCCCCCTGCAGCCGGAAGGACGTCCGGCTGCGTTGCTAGGGGGAGGAAGGGCTTACCTTCCGGGGTCCAGGAGGACCTGCAAGAAGGTAAGCCCAAGGGAGGGGGGAAAGGGGGGGTCGGCGAGGCGGCGGGTTGCGGCGACGCGGCGGGCGGCGAAAAGAAGCCCATAGGCTTCTATAGGGTATCGCCACCCAAAGGTGGCGATACCCTGCCCTGCGAAACCGCTGCGAACGGGTTTTAGTACATAGGAAAATGCGGTAAAACGGGGGTTTTACCGCATTTTCCCTTTAGTACATCTCGCCCTCTATATTTAGGAGAAGGTAGAAATGGCCATAAGCTTACAATCTAATGCTGTGTACACACGGGGGGCGATAGGGGCTATAATCGCTGGAAATATGGTCGCAGGCGACCATATTGCCAGTGATTGAAGTGCGCACCAGCGATAAATCGCCGGGTGCGCGCTCCCGTTTTCTGCCCCATTGTAATCGCTGGTCGCAGGAGCTTGCTTCTGCGACCAGCTAATTACCTCTGCAGCTCCCCCAGCAGAGGTCCTTTTCATCAGTGACCATCTCTGGTCGCTGATGCAAAGGAGACACTGGGCAATATATTGCTCAGCAATATATTGCTAGCAATATATTGCTGGGCAATATATCTCCCCCGTGTGTACGGGGCTTAAGACATCAGGGGAATGACTAATAAGGAATGATGAATGTAGCCTCTGGCTCATGCATTTTGTATAAGCACCTGGGCACTTTGCACACTATGGAAGTCGTTATCCTGGCTGGATCTGCGATTTCGCATCGCACCTGCGCTTGGGACTAGCGTACACTAATATGGCTGATACAGAGTTGTACGCATTTCAGTAACATTTCTACCCGCAGGTGAGTTTGGAGCAGTTAATGAAATCTCATATCTGACTACGGATACGCATACGCAGTCTAATGCCGGGCGTCGTCTGAGCGGGTGCTCGAACACTGCCCGGTGTCTTCCGTCCCCGGCAATGCGGCTCTGCACAGAGTGACAAGGTCAGAGGTCACGCTGTGCAGGCCACACAGCCGCACACCCCGCCTCATCCTGGGCACTCTGCGCTCCTGTCTCATCATTCACAGCGACCTTTAGGATTTTTTTCAGCGGTCCCAGGGGTGCATTGCGTGAGTTTGCAGGAGCGCCGGTGACTTCACAGGTGCGCCCATGTTCCCACGCAATGCACTCCTGGGACCGTTGAAAATGCTGAAGAAGATCCTGAAGGCCGCCGTCAACATTGGGGTCTTGGTAAGTATGAAAAAAGGGTCAGGGGCGGGAAAATAAAACAAAAAAAAATCTGAAATATTCAAAAAAAAAGTTTTAGGAAATATTTCGGATAAGAGATCTCCAGATATGGGAGACTCTACCTGTATAATCTTATCCCATTTTTAAAGAACAATAAGAAAAATTTGTCGACATTGACACAAAAAAGAGAAAAACCCATGTCTACCTTTTTCATATCGACTTTTTTGACCCTGTCGACATTTAGACCCTGTTGACCTATTGCATGTCGACCTTTTGGGGTAGACCTACTGACTGTCTATGTAGACACTGTCTATCTAATAATCCTCAACCCTCTCATTATACAGAACTTAAGATACATTTGATGGTTGGTTTCAAAGTTTTTACAATTTTGTAAAGTTAATTGTAAAATACAGTAATGCTTTGCCAGGCTAGTCATTACGAAATAACAGAGCCGTGTCCCAGGAATTTGGATTCTCTTGCCAATAATACCCCTTTCAGACAGAAAAGTCTGAAAATCCCGGCAAATACACGGCATTTCAAATGCCGTGTCATTTTGCCAGGAGCAGCCTAACCCCCCTTCACAAAGAAGAACAAATTACCGGGTTGAAAAATTTCTACCCGGTAATTTGCTGAATAACACGGGTATTTTTTCTGTGTGAAAGGGTCAACACGGGTCATAAACCCCGTGTCCTCGACCCTGGTCAATTCCAGGGTCGGGGACACGGGATTTACGATACGGGTTTGCCCTTTCACACAGAAAAAGACCCGTGTATTTAATGAAATTCCCAGGTGGAACTGCTTCACCCGGGTATTTCATTTTCTGTGTGAAAGGGGTATTATAGGTGGAATTCTACTAGTTATCATACCACCCTGTGTAGCAGGTCAGCGCAAACACCACCCCCCCCCCCCCCTACCAATCTGGGGCGCTGGGTGCTATCATACACTACCGATCAAAAGTTAGGGGTCACCCAGACAATTTCATGTTTTACGTGCTCAGACATTGCCCGGCATTAGACTGCGGAATGCGCAGTTTAATCCAGAAATTTCAGAATTGGATACTCCAATCCCAGAATTAAAATCCCAGACATTTTTAGGCCAAATCCCAGGATCCCGCCGATCCCGGGATTGGCCACCCTACTCTTTACTGTAGACGTTGACACTGGCGGTTTGCGGGTACTATTTAATGAAGCTGCAAGTTGAGGACCTGTAAGGCATCTATTTCTCAAACTAGAGACTCTGTACTTGTCTTCTTGCTCAGTTGTGCACCAGGGCCTTTCACTTCTCTTTCTAATCTGGTTATTGCCTGTGTGCTGTTCTCTGAAGGGAGTAGTACACACCATTGTAGGAAATGGTCAGTTTCTTGCCAATTTCTCACATGGAATAGCCTTCATTTCAAAGAACAAGAATAGATTGTTGAGTTTCACATGAAAGTTATTTTTCTTCTGGCCATTTTGAGAGTATAATCGAACACAGAAATGTGATGCTCTAGATACTCAACTAAGTCAAAGGAAGGCCAGTTTTATGGCTTCTCTAATGAGCAAATCCATTTTCAGCTGTGCTAACATAATTACACAAGAAGGCAGGTGGCGCTGAGCAGGAGACCCGGCTGCCGTTCTCGGTGAAAGGGAGGTAGGCGCTGCTAAGAAGACACAACGGCAGCTGTCAGGAGCACTGAGTAGGAGACCCACGGCAGCAGGAGATGCGGCTGCCATTTCCGGCAAAAGGAGCAGAGGCGTGAGCAGGACATCTGGGTGGCAGGGGTGCTGATCAAGTGACCCAGCGGCAAGGGCGCTGAGCAGGAGATCTGGTGCACGGGGCCACTCAGCAGATATCTTATCACTGGTAAAAAGAAGATGGCCCTGGTGAGTGCAATGAGGGGAGGTGGGAGTTGTTCCTATCAGAAACCTTTCAAACTTTTGCTTTCCCACCCCTGTCTCCCCCTACACAGTGCTGCTTGCACTAGAGTGGTGATGGTAGGGATTAGGGGATACAGAGCATGGTACACGGTGCCATCTCTCTTGGGGGGTGGGGGGTGGAGGTGCGGGGTCAGAGGGTCAAAGTGATTACTGTCAGAACCCTTTCAAACCATGCTCTCCTCCTCTCCTCCACCCACACCCTGTCACCCCATTCTCCTCCCTCTCCCCCACCCACTCTTCTTCTCTCCCTCCCATATTAATCTTTCTCCATCCCCTTTTCTCTCTCCTCATTTTTCTCCCTCTTTGTTCTCTTCCCCACCCCCTCTCGTCTGCTATCCCGCCTCTTCCCCCCCCCCTCATTCCCTGCCTTGTCTTCCTATCTTGCCTGCTATCTCTCCTCTTTTTTTCTCCATCCCCACTCTCTCACCCCCTGCCCCATCACACTTTTGCCTGCCATCTCTCCTCTTTTTCTCTCTCCCCCTGCCCCCTTTCTCTTTGATCCCTCTCTTTCTCTTAACACTCACACTCCCTCTGTCTCACCCCCTCTCTCTCTCTCTCTGCCCCTAATATCTCTTTCTGCTCCCGCTCTCCTCCCTACCTCTTTCCCCATGCTCCCCCTCCCTCTTTCTTACAGTCTCACCCCCTCTCTACCTGGCACTGTCTCTCTCATACCATCTATAAACCTTCACCCCCCCCCCCCCCCCAATATCTCCTTTGTCTCACCTCCTTTCTCCTCCTGACACTCTCTTGGTCCCCTCCTTCTCCCTCCCTCCCTATGTCTCTTACTTCTGCTCACACCCCTGCATTTCTCTCTCTCATTCTATTTCCCTATTTATCCATGAAGCCCTCTTTCTCACCTTGACCACCCCTCTCTAGTGACAAAGGTTGGGGTGGGGGGGGCTTTCAAGATTTTGCAACGGGGCCCATAATGTTCTAGTTAAGCCCCTGGCTAGTATAGTCATACCACATTAACAATGTAGAGAGTGTATTTCTGATCAGTTATCTTCATTGAATAAAACTGTGCTTTGCTTTCAAAAGTAAGGATAATGACAGTTCTTTAGCTTTGAGATCCATTTCAAAACTGACTCTCAAGGACTTGGATCACTGTGCCTCTGAACCCTACATATAGTAATGCAGTTTATTCTCAAAGATCATTTAAACAGGGTGTTTATTTGCAAGAACTGGGGCAAATGAAAAACAACCCTATCGTATTGCCACTTTTGAATAAATAGGCCAGAGAAGCCGGATAATGGCCTTTTCTATGTTGACCTATTGCTTATGTTGACCTTTCGACCATGTTGACCTAAGGTATGTCGACCTTTTTCATGTGTCGACCTATGGCCTTTCGACCAGTAGTGATCAACATATTGACTGTTGACCTTGTTACCGTTGACCCATACCCTAGAAGCCTTGATTAAAATGCATATATTGGTTTTCTTATGTTTGTGTTATACTCAGTGGCATTGAGAGGGGGGGGGGGGGGGGGAGAGCGGGTAGTTTTTACCCAGGCCCAGTACTGCTGGAGGGGTCCTGGTCTCGCTCCCCCATTGCAGGCAGCCGGGCAGTGGGGAGAGAGATGACAGGTTGCCGCAGCACAGCCTCTCTCCCCAGCTCAGCACATGCTGCTCAGTGCCATGCGCTGAGCTGTGGAGAGAGACAGCTGCAGCGGCAGCCTATCCTCTCCCTCCCTCTCATTTATTTTTTTCATGGGGGTGTAGCCATGTTCCTGGAGGCCTCGCCAGTGGACACCCCCCTCAAATTTACTGGGCACAGCCAACCTGTTGGCACCCCTGATTGTACTGGGCAAGAATATCAGGGACATGCAAAAATCCAGTTTTGAATTTGTTTTTATTCTTCACCTATTCCTTGAGGCTGATTTAATATAACGTGTAGCTGTACATTTCAATGATGCAACTTTCAAAGCAAGTTTTCGCTTGAACCTCTGATCAGCTTATCTGAGCATTATGGGACAGCACATTGAGCATATTTTAATTCACCTCCATATCTGTCACCCCCATATATGTCATACCTCCTGCATTGAATGAGCGTTTGGCAGTCAGTTGATGAGAACAATCTCCTTATGGTGAGAAGGCAGATGCCGACACAGAACGTGGCTTAAACATGTTCCTTTGGTCCAGAAGGGGATCTCTTGTGTCTTCTGCGACTGTTGTGTGTAAAGAGGAACAGCCTAATTATGGGTGTAACCTGAGAGAACTGTATATTGGGATTCCCCCATGTTACAATACTTACAACACTACTATTCAGGTTATAGCTGTGCTCCATAGGAAGTCTCTATTAACTACTTCTAGGTGGAAAAGGTTTAACCTTGGATCTGATACTAAATACATACAAAAAATGTAGATCTTTTTGTTTGAATCTTTGCTTGAGTTGATTTGGATTTTTGAGTATGTATAGCAGGATAGGACTTTTATATATGTTAAATGTAGGTGTGGCATTTTTTGAGGCTCCAAATGCTTTGTGTTAATTTAGGTTCCAATTCAGGTTGGATCCTTAATCTGAGAAATTGCAGTTGTCTGCGAGCAGTAAGCCGCCACAGAGACAGAAAGAGAATTTGCGAATGCATTACAGATAGCTGGGCATTCGCAGATCTGTTCTAAAATCCCGGAACATTGAAGAGCCTTCGGGCACATGCATTTCCTTAGTGAAATGTGGGGTACACACCAGGACGACCCTCTCACGATGCACGATGTGAGTGGGTCGTCAGTGTTTCTTCGGACCCACTCACGATGACGCGGGGGGGCACGACCCGCTCACGATGTGCACCGTGACCGGGTCCAATCTGATGGCGACCCGCACCCGGGAGTATGGTCGTTTCCAGATCCTACCTGCTGCGGGTAGGATCTGAATAATGACCATCCAACCCGCGGAACCGAGCATCGGATCGGTATCGGTCCACACCAGGACAGAAAAGGGCCCAATCACAATCTACATCCAATCGGTCGGAATTGGATCTAGATTGATGATCGGACCCTTGTCTTCCTGGTGTGTACCCAGCATAAGGTTCCATACACCATGTAGCGCGTGTGTTCCCTGAGTGTCAGCAGCAGCAGCCTCCATCTCCCCATGGTCATCACCTCACTGAGTAAGTCTAGACTTACTTGGCACTGCTAACATTTGCTCTCATTTTGAGAGCGCAATGTGATAAAGGTCTGAATTTTCCCCCATTGTTCCAGCACTGCTGAATACAGTATACCAGGCAGGGGCACCGACTTACGTTTTTGCCGGTGGGTGCTCAAGGGGGCGTGCTCAAGGGGTGTGGCCCTGCAATGGGCTCCCACAGACCCCCCCCCCCCCAGTCCTGGATGGAGGTAGGCGGGGATCCTGGCAGCGCTGCAGTGGGTTCCCATCAGCGGATATGCCGTCAGCAGCGGAGGTCCCTGCGGAAGATGGGAACTAGCAGCGGTATTAATACCGCTACTAGTTCCCATCCGCCACAGGGACCCCCTGCTGCTGACGGCATATCCGCTGATGGGACCCCACAGCAGCGCTGCCAGGATCCCCGACGGCGAGCAGCGGATGAGCTCCGGCCGTGGCCTGTCGGTGCTCCTCACTTTCCATGGGTGCTCGGCCCCGAAGCACCCATGGTTTCGGCGCCTATGATACCAGGTACTGCTGAGTGCAGTGTGTTGGCATTACAGGGATCATATGGCAATATGCTGGGCATTGCCCGGTATAATATTGTATGCTGCTATACAATACACAAGTTATGCAGATAAGCCATTGTTATGCATGGCCAGCGCAACTGTTTTATGCGTATTTCCACCAGCAAATATGGTTATGCATCCTACCAGATATAGTTGTTTTCCCATACATAATTCAGTGAGCACCACGCATGAGACTTCCCCTGCCCTGAAACAGTTAAGACATTGTGACCTGGCTGTGTAAAATGTGCCTTTGCAAGTTAGACCACATTCTTCCTCCATGATTGCTGCGGGTATACAAGGGAGTACTCTGGCACGAAGCCAGGTTCACCATAGTGACAAAATCCCGTAAGCAATGCAGAAATAACAGTGGCTGACTTAAAAGAAAGCTAAATTGAAACGTTATAAACATAAAGGCAAATGCATGGTTCACCATTGCTCAGACTTGTCTACTTTTAAAAACTGCAATCTGGAATATTACGGTAGCATGCTGTCATGGGGGCGTTTCACACTCTGCATAAAGGGCGTGTCTGGCTCCACATATAGGAGTGTCTATGCTGGTTGTTGCAAAATACAGTATTTCTATAAAACATTAGTAACAATATGTTTTGGGAAGTATTGATACTAACATTGCTGCCTGTAATATGGGATTTCTTATTTGCAGCTATATATCTGCTGCGATATTTATTTTCTTCTAACTCAGCACTGTATACATGATTAAAATGATGCCTATGAAATAAATACAAAATGCAATTTGACCTCGTGTGAATTCATCCCTAAGCATAAGTATGTTTTCGGTGTATTTACTCATACATCCAACTGGCCCGGTTTTCATGGCACAGTCCCTTTTTTAGTACTTTTTCCTCCCCTGCCACTCGCTGCTCTGCCCAGCATGTGCACAGCATCTATTCATGGGAGACAGGGGCATGGCCAGCATCTCACCCTGAGCTGGCCATGCTTTCATAGTGATGACAACAGGGGCATGTATCGTGATCCTGCCATTCCCACAATGCCACACCCCCTTTCATCGAGGTCACACCCCGTTTTTAAGGAACGCGACGCTGTGTGCGAGAGTTACGAAAATGTAGTAAATGTTGGGAGGTATGATTAAATAATTGTATTGTATTGTGAACACTGACTGTCTGCATCTTGAAGACTCTCCTTATATTTATTGGATATACTGTTTTTCCATATCATTATAGCATTAGCCAAATCAGTATGGAAACCATATACACTAGATAAACAAATGTGTTTAACTACAGAATGGTTGCAAACAAAAAAGATATTCCCAAGTCACACTACCAGCAGCAGGCTATGGATGAGTGCACACCAGCACAGATAACATCATGTGCTTCTGTTTAAATCTCCTGTCAGGGTTCTCCACAAGGGGGGATAATAAGAGGGGTCAACAGGGAGCAACTACAGAAAATCTCAGGAGATTCTTTGCAAGTGCAGGGATTTGCTGTAATCACTTAGGGCCTGTTCATGATTGGCTCAGTAAGCTTCGAAGATCGGAGCTTACTGAACGCCAGAGAGGACACCCCGCCGAATACCTGCCCCCCCCCCCCAGTTTCCCCTCGCAACCATGCAACGGGATGAGTAACGAAGACACATCCCCTCGCATGCTGCCGCTGCAGGAGAAATCATTTGATGGTGGCCGACCATCAAGTGATTACTCCTGCCTTCGCAAATAAAAGTCAGTCTCAACTGACTTTTATTTGCGGGCGCCGGAACGAAGACAGGACGGCAACTGATGTCATGTGACCTCAGTCGCCCACGCTCCCTTTTTCCTCCCTATAGTCCATGCTTTTTTGCGTGGAGGGATGGGTGGGGCGGGGTGGATTTATGAGAGGAGGAGGTACTCATAAATCAAGAGGTATGGGAAAGAGAAAAACATTGGTAACCGCTACTCCAGACCCTTATGGAGATGACCCCAGCCTTCTGGATAATAACTCCCATAACCTGTACTCTTGTGAAGGCATAAAAGTGATTCCTTTGAAGCAAATGTGTGACTGCTTACTAGATAAATCGTTTATACAATAGATTATATAATATCATTGATGACAGTTTAATACAGTATAACGGTGTCGCCGGAGTTTAGAAACATTCGCCAATGACTCTGTTTGCTTCTCTATATAAGTTATATATAGGGTAAAGTACAAATATATCCAAAGGAACGCTGCATGCTATAGCCGCTCACCTATCTCGTCAGTGTCGCTGCTGTTAGATATAGTTCCCACGTCCTCCCACACTGGGGCTTAGTCATGATAGACGGCACTTTTATTGAAGGCCACACAGTAATATGGTAAACGAGCGTACACCGTACAGAGCAGTCGCTGCGATTTCATGAATGAACCAGCACATATTAATGTTTTTAGGTCTGGATATCTGAAGTATTGACACACAGGATAGATGCAGGTGGGCACAGCGCAGTTCTATCAGTCATTTCACCAATGAAAGGCATTTTGCATTGTTATCTGGAAATGAAGTCTGTAGAGCAATGATGGGCCACATGGGGCCCTCCTAAGCCGCCAGCTGTGGCGCCAGGCTGCTTTATGCTTTGATGAAATGCACGTGTGGGTTATAAGTTTTTATGTTACCCGCTGATATAGTATTACAGATAGCTTAATTGTATTTCTTTATTTATTTTACAATAAATCTACATTGAATATTCATAGAAAAAATAAAGGGGGGGGGGGGCATGCCAAGTACAAAACATAAAAGAAATTCATGTCAGAAGTGTAATCATATATCAATATGGAGTATAATATGATTAAAAACAATAATGTACATTATTGTGTCAACATAGTAGTCAGAGTGCAGCCATATATATATATATATATACCCTTCGTTCAGTCACGGAAGCATCTCCTGATGTTTTAAAAGGGAGAGCGGTTTCTGTTTTTTTTTATTAAAAATAAATAAATAAAAGTATTGATTTAACTTATCACTGAGATTAATGCCCAGATTCAGACCTGTTCACTAGGCTGCATATACTCGCAGCCCAGAGAACAGATAAGCGTCACCCCTCTGCTATAATCGAGTCCTTAAAGGTCCATACACACTGGACGACTATGCCCAGCGTGTGTGGACAGCGATGATCGCTTTCGTCATTGGGGGGAAAGCCGCTCAGTGCATACACACTGAGCGGCTTTCCCCCTGCTTGGTACGGTCAGCGGTCAGCGGGTGGAGGACGGTTTTGCATAGCGCAGCGCTATGTAAAGCCGTCCTCAAAGCTGCTCATCTGCTGGTAATACCAGCAGATGAATGGCTTTCCCGGCGATGATGCGGGAGCGCGCAGTAGCGCTCACCGCTCATCGCCAGGCCATACACACTGGGCAGTTTTGAGCTGAAAGCCACTCAAACATGCTGTTTTGAGTGACTTTCAGCTCAAAGTCGCCAGTGTGTATGGGCCTTTAGTTTGAGGGCCTGGTTCTGCATATATATATATATATATATATATATATATATATATATAATGGAAGATGTAGATACTCTTGGGTATGCTATAGTTATACCGTAGCTGAGATTTATATGTTACATGTACTAATGTGCTCTTGCTAAACTTGTTGATCTGATTTTTGTATTTCCCCCCTGGCAGGTCATCAGATGCTGATGCAGAACAAACTTCTGGGTGAGTGAAATGTTCTGTTACATATTTATCATTAGCGGTAGTGCTGCCTCAGACTATTATATGTACTATTTACAGACTATAAACACTACTATGGGGTAAATTTACTAAGATGGGAGTTCTATTTCAGATGGGATGTTGCTATAGGCAACCAATCACTATATACTTTTCTTATTTATGCAGCACCTTCTAGAAGATAATAGATAAAATCTGATTGGTTCCCCATAGAAACATCGCATCTGAAATAGAGCTCCCATATTAGAAAATTACCCCTATAAGTTCTGTAGATATTAGAAGCCCCTAAAGCTGACCAAATATCTACTGGTTGATTGTCATGTCTGGCTGGTTGGAACAAACACCTGGTAATATCTGAATGACAATTTGGCAGTTTTCCATCATTTTAAAGCAAATGGACAACTGTCTTTTGCTCTGATCCATTACCAGGTTTTTGTTCCAACCAGCCAGATCTGACAATAATTCTGCAGATGTATGGCCATCTTTAGGCAGTTTCCCAAGCTCTTCCAATACAAATGGTTGGCAGGAGGAAAATGTCATCCCCCCCTAGATCCATCACTACAAGCACACAGAAAAATGTATACATTTTAGCATACAATATTTATTATACAGGTCGGGTCTCCCTTATCAGTGTATTCCAAAAACCGAAATATTCTGAAAAACGTGTTTTTTCTGAATATTACAGGCTTTTTTTTTTGGGGGGGGGGGGGGGGGGGTGTTTACCCCGCCCCTTTTTTCATACTTACCTCGTCCCCTGATGTCCGGCGGCCTTCAGGATCATCTTCAGCAGCATCTCCAGTCCCAGGGGTGCATTACGCGAGTGCGCCGATGACGTCACCGGCGTGCCCGCACACTCGCGCAATGCCCCCCTGGGACTGGAGATGCCTCTGAGGAGGATCCTGAAGGCCGCCGTAGACGCTGGGGGACACCGTGGACGTCGGAGGACCATCGGGACACCACCTGGGGAAAACAGGTACTTGTGTATTATAGCGGCGCCCATCGCATCGCATACCAAAAGGTATGCGATGCAATATCGCGTGATATTGTACAATGTCATTTTAAGATGCGATGCGATTAAAAATTGTATAAGCACCCTAATGGGTGCTTACAATGTTAAATGCACCCCCCGAAGCGTGGAGAGCGCAGCAAGCCCGCGAGGGGCGGCGGTACGCGTCCTCCGACCTTTTTATACCCCCACTATCCACGTCGGCGTGGAGTTGAGAATAGAAAGTGTGGCAAGCGCAGCGAGCCACCGAGCCCGAAGCGTGGCGAGCCCCGTGTGGGGACGCGGATACCTGTGAAGCCTGCGAAGGGTCGCGGATACCTGTGAAGGTATCCGCGTCCCCTCACCGGGCTCGCTGCGCTCGCCACACTTTCTATTCTCAACTCCACGCCGACGTGGATAGTGGGGGTATGAAAAGGTTGGAGGACGCGTACCGCCGCCCCTCGCGGACTCGCTGCGCTTCGGGTTCACTTTATAGTGGGGGGGTGGCGTGGGGGTGCATTTAACATTGTAAGCACCCATTTGGGTGCTTAAAAGCACCATTTAGGGTGCTTATACAATGTTTCATCGCATAGGGGGCAAAAATCGCGTCGCATCGCATGCCATCGGGTGATGAACATCGGAGGCGCCGTTATAATACACAAGTACCAAAAAATATCCCAAAATACAGAAAAATCCATTATCCAAAATACTCATTGTCTCAAGCACTTTGGATAAGGGATACTCATCCTTTAACAGGGCCGAAACTAGGTGTTTCGGCGCCCGGGGCGGCAGTCATTTGGTCGCCCCCCCTCCCCAAATGACTGCCGCCCCTTTGAAAAGTCAGAGAGCTACAGGTATAATAGTGCCAATCCAGCACATTGTATTATCACTATATATACAGTACACCCACACAGACAAGGAGACACTGATCGCAGGGTATGCTGGGACTTGTAGTTCCTCAGCAGCCACACGCAGAATCAATACATGTTACAACACTATATACTGTATATACATGTGGAAAGGAGATACTGATCACAGGTTATGCTGGGACTTGTATTTCCTCAGCAGCTCCAATTTACCGTATACACACAGACTCAGATCAGGCACCAGCAGCCTGAGGTAGGGGGGGCCATCATGATATATTGCGATACATACAGCTCCATGGCCGCAACCTACACAGACCAAGGGGCAGCACTGCCTCATACACCCATACCGCGACAGGCACAGCAGCCCTGCAGCCACCGCTCCATGTCGTGACAGACCCTGCGCCGGAATCGCCGAAAGGGGGAGACGCGGCCTCTTTACCGTGAGCAGCTGCCGAGGAAAACGGGGGCTCTCGTCGCGGGCCAGTGACGTCACCGTTACCACGGGAACGGCGGGTGGCTGGGCTACTCGCGCTTGTAGTAGCTGCACACGGTGTCAGTGCGCATGCGCGCTGACTGGCAGGCGCCCGTGTCCCAGTCCCACACAGTCACAGCTCTGCTCTCAGCAAACAAGTAACAGGCGGGACCCCGCTGCCCGTCCCCGGGATCCCGCTGCCAGGAGTCCCAGGACCGCACACTAGCGCCCCCCCCCCCCCTCCAGCGCCCGGTGCGCGTGGCCCCCCAGCCCCCCCCCCCCCCCCCTAGTTACGGCCCTGCCTTTAATAACTTAATAAGAAGTAGTAAAGAATATTTAAACCAAGATCAAAATGTTCTGTTGTCCTTGATCGCACAAAATAAATTGACTGCTGCAGAAAACTAAGATATAGGAGTTTTTTCGAACGGGTCTCGCACTGGAATTTCCCACTATGGTTATAATACACCAGATTCCATAAGTGAGAGGTTAAATTGTTTAACTGTCCAGATCCTCAGGAGTACATTTATTAAGCTCGGTGAAGTAATAAACTGTTTTTTATCACCGTCCAATTAGCTCCTACCTGTGAAGCTACAGGCTTGGTTTGAAAAAAGACAGGTAAAAGCTGATTGGCCGGTGATAAAAACCAGACAGTTTATCATTTCACCAAGCTTAATAAATCTACCCCTGTGTCTCACGGCTTCTCAGACCAATATATAGAAAAAGAAACTCCTGAGTTTTCTTTTTTTTTGTTCTATATATGAAAACAAAGATATTACAGCTTTATTATGAGCTGTGAAGTGTGTCATAATATATTGCTCTGTTTCCACACTGTAATTTTTATGCTGGGTGCCTCGTAGTTCGTTAATTGAGATTAGTTGAGAACAGGACATTACTATTCCTTATTAAAGTTGGCATGTGCAGGTTTTTTATTGGGGGATTCCACTTTCATGCAGATATATACAATATTATAATTTATACAAAGAAATATGAATTAGTCCCAAGGCGCTAAGCCTGAATCCTGCAGCCTTACACTGGAAGAAGAGTATCACCAAAGACCTCTAATCGTCGAATTGTGGAAAAGAATCAGTGTATATGGGGCGCTGGATTCTTGTTGACCCAATATAGTAGCTGTCCGATGGCTCATACAAATTTTGTGAGGGAGAAAACACAAAGAAAAGAGAGGAGACAGCAATCAATGGAGATCTGTATATGGGTAATAAACAGAAAAGTTTTTTCTCTCTCTGAGAGGTACAATGGGCAAAACTCCCAGGGGGATATCGTACCCTCACTCACACAAGATGGTGCGTGTACATCCACATCAAGGTATCTTTAGGGTGTTTTTCAAAAGGGGGGGGACACCTCCGTGTGTGGAAAAATTGGAACAGGTGCGTACCGTACTCACATATATGCGGGCAATGGCACTCCTATAAAGGTATCTTTGGGTTCCAAAAGATTAGTGAAATTTTCAGTGATTCCTTCCAATATTCTCCGTGTAGGGTATGAAAAGGAAACACAATTCACTCTCAATAAAACCAGAAATGTATTGGACAATGGTACACCACAAATATCTGTATGCAAAGTGAATTCCCAAAAGGGTTATCGTACCCGCACTCACACAAGGAAATGCGTTTACATCCACATCAGGGTATCTTTACTTTCAACAGAGCACCTCCGTATAGGAAATGGGTTGGTTATAGGTGCGTACCTTTACTCACATGAGAGTTAGTGATGGTACTCCTATCTGGGTATCTTTTGGATTCCAGTCAATAGGTAGATTTTCAATAATGAACTCCAAAAATCCCCGATCTGAAAGGCAATGTATGGCCATCCACTGTCAGCCAGGTAGTCCCCAGATGGTACAAGTATAGATGCACAGCTCCTCTCCACCATGGAAGTGGGAGTTTTGCCCATTGTACCTCTCAGAGAGAGAAAAAACTTTTCTGTTTATTACCCATATACAGATCTCCATTGATTGCTGTCTCCTCTCTTTTCTTTGTGTTTTCTCCCTCACAAAATTTGTATGAGCCATCGGACAGCTACTATATTGGGTCAACAAGAATCCAGCGCCCCATATACACTGATTCTTTTCCACAATATTATAATTTACCCAGCAATAAATAAAGCGTCACGAGTACTTTTGGAAAAAAGCGCTATATAAATAAAATAATGGATTGCACAGCATTGCAAAACAGTGTAAGCACAAGTTCTTGTGCTATATTAATGAAAGCTAGTGGTGGATTCCAGGTACCAGTAGTCGTCCTGAGATTGCTTTTGAAAAAGGGCACAGAGTTAATAGTATATGATGCCTTTTATGTTTACAGTTGTGATATTATCTGTTTCAGATGGACACAAGCCCTACATAGAAATATTTGAACAGCCGCGGCAGAGGGGAATGAGATTTAGATACAAGTGTGAAGGCAGATTAGCCGGCAGTATCCTCGGTGAGCGCAGCACAGAAAACAACCGGACATATCCTTCCATCCAGGTAACATGGGAAAGACGGGTTCAAAATGAGCAACAATATTAACCTGTCACAGCTCGCAGGGCCAGTATTCAACTGACCCCCCTGCATACGCTGTTTTTCCCTCGCTCCGTTTTTTTGGAGCAAGTGGGAAACAGCATATGGGGCCGCTGAAACAGCGAGACTGGTGGCCAATGCAGTGGGTTCCTTGCATTAGCCACAAGCCTCGCTGTTTGGGGGAATTCTCGCCGTCCTCTGACAGCAAGGATTTCCTGGTGGCATAGAATAAGGTGAGCGGCCAGCACGGGGGTTGAACAGTGAGGATTGCTTGTTTTCTGTGATCCCTGCTGTTTAACCCCCTCGCCGGCCGCATTGAATACGGGCCAATGGGTTAAGTATTGCTGCATATTTAGTCACTAGCTTTTATGCAAATGTTAGCTTGAGAACGGGATTGTTTTGTACAAAAAACTTTGCTATTGCAATAAGAACTTTGGTTTTTGCATTCACTTTTCTGGAGTGCGGAAATGCCCTTATATACATAGTAATGGACAGGCATGGATTCATAGATGCATATTGTGTATTTAGCTGTCAGTTAATGTTAGCAGCCTACTACTCATTTTCTATTTTCACAGATGAGGGAGGTGTTAGTGTTAAACCTCAACCATGACACACACATTCACTGTTACAAATGTGGGTAGGAAATAGATATTATAGTATGTGTTCAAGGTGAACTGTACAAATGTTCCGCTCCCTCTCCCTCACACAGGAAGGCACCTGTAGGAAGCCAGCCATGCAGAGGTGGGATGTTCAGCATGATTCCAGTTCCTCTATAATTCTGTATCACAAGCATTATCTTTCCCAACAATAAGACACCAATGAGATATTTAGTGGTTAAATAGCTGCACATGTGATTGGCCAGAGAAAGGGATGACCTATTCCAGTGTTTCTCAAACTCTGTCCACTAGACCAGGGGTTCCCAACACCGGTCCTCAAGTACCCCAACAGCTCAAATTTTCCATGTCACCTCGACTGGGTGTATTGGGTGGGTGACTTGGAAAACCCAAACTGTTAGGGGTACTTGAGGGTAGAGTTTGGGAACTGCTGTGAATCTAGACCCCAAAAAGTTTATGGGTGCATTTATTCTTGATTATGCCTGTTGGAACAATTGTAATATCAGCCATTTCTGACGTTAATCCGACATTCTGAAGTTACTTTAGTTGGGGATTGTCGTAAACAGCCACAACGCGGATTCAACTTTTTTAAAGTTAAATGTGTGCCTTCAATGCGGTTGGAAACTGCACACATTGAAAACACCCCGCTCCATGTCTTCCAGGTCACCTGAGGATCTTTAGGTTGTGATAATTGGTCATACACCTGTGCTAACTACATACTGTATTACCTAGGGAGGGATGCATGGCGCATCACATTTTGTGTGTTACGCATCCCGCTTGTCATTGCAAGCATAATGGCATTTATTAACACGTGTGGTTGAAGAAAATTACAAAGATGTCCCTACGGTATAATGGACTTCGGGGGTTTTAGACTCGGCAGTCCTTCTGCGCATGCGTCAGAGATTCTGGGATTTATCACATTCTGAAGCTTGCGAAACAGCATATCCTGCAGTATTAGATTCGTTACATCCGGCTTCTTAACCCTAGCACTTAGGACCCCTAACAGTTCACATTTTCCAAAGCACCCTGCAAAGCCACACGTGTGTTACCAACTGTTACACAAAGATCCGCAAGTGACCTGGAATGTGAACTGCTTAAGGACCTATTCAGGTTTTTACATCTCCGTGCTTCTATGGGCCTTGGAGAGTGAGAAAGGGGGCGGTTCAGACCAGGTCATTTGGGTCCGTATTGTGGGGGGGGTTTGCGTATGTGCGGTAGCCATTTGATGCCCTATGCAGATAGTCAGTTCTACATTTCTTATAGTTTGTATCACATATGTCGATCTCTCCCAATTTCCTGCAGCTGCACAATATAAATTACAATTGTAAAGGCAAAGTGAGAGTAACTTTAGTGACGAAAAATGAGCCGTACAGACCCCATCCGCACGATCTGGTTGGCAAGGACTGCAGAGACGGCTACTATGAAACAGAATTTGGGTCTGATCGTAGAGTTCTATGGTGAGTACTATGGTCTCCCTGTCACTAACACCGCACAGTCATAGAAAGCATGTCACCTTGTGTCCGTACAAACAATTGCAGTAGTATTAGTCCAGTAGATGTACTGTATATGTGCATTTTACTTGTGATCATGATACAGGTGGAACATGCTAGGGGCTGATGCAGCGGCAGGTAGCACAATGGGCAAAACTTCTAGTAAGAAAAGAGCACAGGGAAATGGCAAATTGCTGGGTACACATTAGATGATGTGCAAATGACACCACACTCACTCTGATTTCACTTCATCCCCAGAACAAACGATATTGGGCCTAATTCTGAGCTGACCGCTTATGTGAGAATTGCGAATGGATCGTTAACCGCTATCCATACGCAATTCCCAAACCATCGTTATTTCCATCTGTGCAATTGTGAGTATTTCTGGGGCTTTCCCAAATCTGTGACTGAGACAGGCCCGGAAATGGTCATCACTGATGTCACAGACGCAACTCATAAACGCCTGGGCACGCCTGCGTTTATTCTGACATACCCAGAAAACAGCAGGTTCTCACCCCCAAACGCCTGCTTCCTGTCAGTCAAAGTCCGGCCACCCTTACGCATGCGTGATGCATACAGTACACATGCGCAGTCATTGGGATAGCACTCCTTTTGTGAATTTTCTGATTGGCAATCAACTCTGAATCAGGCCCATAGTGTGTACATTCCGTGCAATCCTTCAAATGACAAATTATATATCATGTATCGTTTCATTATCAGCAATATATGAGCTATGTACTGTATGTCAGTTAGGGCATACATTGCAGACAATTTGCAGAAAAGCGTTGCGGATAACTTCTCATCTGCCTGCACGGCAGACATGACAAGTTGCCGTGAACGCGCAATAGAAACTTCAAACTATTTTATTCTGGGACCCTGGCAGACACTAAAAATGATTACAGGACACCGGCAAGTTAGCACAGAACGGGTTCCATATGTGTGGTCAGCAGATGGCACATGCATGGCAGCATTTTGGAGGCACAAAGTCATGCAAGAAGTATGAAGTAACAGACACTTTAACTGATTTTTCAGACTTCTTGGATCACTGACTGAGATATTATAAAAATCATTAGCCTGACTGTCATCAACATGGAGTCACGACCCCAAGCTGAGATGGTCATGACCAACTTTGGGGTTAGGATCCACAGTTTGAGAAATGCTGGCCTAGTGTGTATCCAGCTTATATATATATAAGACTAACTACTACTCACCTCTATGAGGTGAAGTACCACCACTGGCCAAAAGAGGCCACTCAACAGTTCAAATGACTCCTTTTGTTTTAAAAGATGTCATAAAAGAAGTGAAAGCAATTTTTGCAGGGACACTGATCTGTTTCAAACTTTCTGGATATGAAGAGAGGGAGCTGTGAAGACAGAGATTGGATGTAGGAGCACATGAGTGGGGTGGACAGTTTGTGGGCTTAAATCTGTCACCGCTGAAACCTAAAACTGTCACAGTTCAAAGTGAAAGTACTTTGCAGTAGCTGTAATTTTGACGGGCTTTTAACTAGTAAGAAGATATTTAAGGGGATAGATAGTAAGAAGATATTTCTGGTCTTTGGACAGATACATATGAATCCCCCTTGGAGCATTTTATGGCTCTGATTTGAATGTATACGTTCAGCTATTAGTATCTCTCATTATAAATGACTATTGATTTAATAAATCCACATTATGATCTTTTCTGTCTTCATTTGTAGCTTCCAGAACTTGGGCATCCAGTGTGTTAGGAGGAAAGAAGTGAAAGATGCCATCCATTCCCAAATGATTCGTGAAATCAATCCCTTCAAAGGTAGATTCTTTATGTAAAAAACTAAAACTGAATTGATGTTTAGGTCTTTTCCAATGCAGGGATAGGAGCAAATAAAGCCCAATACACAGGGACGGCACCACCACTAGGCAGCCTTAGGCATTTGCCTAGGGCGCCGGCCGCTGGAGGGTGACAGTTTGGAGCTTGTCCACGCTGCATCACCCGCCAAGCCCCCCCCCCCCTGGAAAGTCACGGCGCTGCCGGACACCCCCCCTCTCCTCCCGTCCCTGGGCAGAGTTGCGGCAGGCAGCGCCGCATCGCACGGCAAGCCCCCCCCCCCCCCCCGGAACGTCACAGCACTGGACCCCTCCTCTCCCCTCCCTGGGGAGAGTCGCGGCGGCGCACAGCAAGCCCCCGCAAAGGTCACGGCGCCATGCGCCGCATCACTGGACCCGGCAGCGTGGCCCCCCTGGAACCGGTAAGTTTAAGCACAGGGGCTTGGCCTGGGGCGCTCCGGTGCCTAGCACCGGCTCTGCCAATACATGCTAATGCAGGGGCTACATTTTGCTTGTTGATGACAAATGCTGGGCAAATTTCTTCGTACACTGGAGTTTAGAATGAAGCCGCTGTAGGACACATACCTTCCCAACACTAACCCTCCTGCAGTGTGTGTCATGGCTTTACCAAGGGGAAAATTGCTCTTATTTTGAATTAATTTATGTGCCACTAACACTACTGCATAGACCTCACCGTGGCGTCAGTAGAAATGCTTCACAATCTAATCTTGGTGCTCTGAGTCAACACTATTGTTAGTCATGCATTGGATGTGGTCATATTCTCAGCGTAAACCTTGCATGTTTCCTTTATGTAGAATTGTGAATATTATAGAGAGCACTCACCATACTTCCAGTTGTATGCAAAATTATTTGGAAATGTATGTAGACAGTGTGGTCCGGTATACAGAGGGTGCCCCATTTCAGTCCTCTGGGTCACCTTTCTCAAGACCATAGAGAAACCTGAAAAGCAAGTTCAGGTCAAGACAAAGTCCATTGTAGGACCTTTCATTTGAATAAATCCTGCCGATGCCCTTTTAGGCTGGAACTCATATCCTTGAACATGGGAAACAAATGTATACTATATACTAGTATAAGCATTACAGCCTGCTGCATTTTGTATATTTGGAGTATGTGTATATTTGGAGCAGCTAGTTTGAGCTTATATTACAAGTAGTGTGTTTGATATAGATTGGCTCCTAAAGCACTGAATAGAGGACATACCATATGGAAGATGTATCAAACCTTATGGGGTCGATTTCAGGGCATTGTGTCCACGATGTATCCGCACTGACACATCGCGGTGTGCTGATCGATGTAGGCAGTGTCATTACGAAATGGCAAATCAGCCCAACATCACTCCAATGTGTACCCAGTTTTAGGCTTGTGCTTTAGTGCCCCCAGCTTCCATCTGCTAAAGTGAGAATCAAATGAGATGTGAGTATGAGTTACTTGTGGGGAGGGGGTACTGCCCACGGCTCAGGACTGCAACCAACCAAGGTATAGACCTTGCTGGTCTGTGACGACTACTTTAATGTCACATACCACTTTGCACTTTGTTTATGATATCACATGTTATATTGTGGTCTCCTATGCCATCGCGTACTGCCCTTACACCACTCTTGTAGTATAGACGTGGCTGGGTACACATTAGATTACTGTATAAAGGATGTGGATGATTTCAGCTGCTTCTGAGCAACAAATCATGTAAATCGTCCATTGTGTCTTATGACTATGCCGATCCTCCTTCCCACTGGTCGTTTGTCGCTGCTGATCTTTTGTACATGCAGGAAGAGCTTTATATATTGTTAACAACGGATTCTTCAGGATGTGGCATTGAAAATATATTTTGCAAGATTGTACAGTGTGTATGCACTATATGGTTTGTCTGGGAGTTCAAGGGAAAATGTTGATGACATTGCATCTTCTGCAAGTTGTCTAATGTGTACCCAGCGTAAGTCTTGGTGCACCTGCTTTTTTTCAGTATAACGCAAAGCATTGGGTGTCCAAAAACATTTCACCGCTACACACCACAGTGAGTGATTTTAGCTTCCGGGAAAATGGGAGCTTTTGTCCCAGTGCATTGAACTCTGTCGGCACAGTCCGTGCTACTCAGTATGGGCCTCATTCAGGACCTGCCGTTGAGTGAATCCCCGCACTAGCATGCGAGGGGATGGGTATGCTTACACATCCCCTCGCATACAGCCACACTGATTAACAATCATTGGACGGTCGCTCACAATCATATTTTTTTTTCCTCCGTTCATGGATTATAGTCAGTCTAGACTGACTTTTATTCTGGCCAGAAATGGCCAAATTCGGGGAGGGTGCTGGCATCATGTGATGTCAGCCGGCCACCCCAGGCATCGACACGCCCATGAAAATGCTAGGCGTTCTGCTGCTTCCTCCCCAGCCTGCCCTCTGTCTACCCACATTGGAGCGAATGCTTCACTAAAGACGTTCACTTCGGGGGTTTGCACATGCGCATAATCGCGCTTGTGCATACCCCAAACATCGGACAGGGGAGCAAATTTGGCCCTCTGTGAGCGGGTCGGAATAACCCCCTATGTCTGTAATTCTGGTTCTTGTTTTAATTTTATTTTCTGTAGCAATAAAAGTATATGTAAAGTTGAGTCACATGTTTCACCCGTGTTTTTATTACATGGTTTCCGCAGCATTAGTAATACAAGTTCCTCCAGTTTACCTTTCAGATTATTTATATTAAAATAGTATTCCCCAAGAAGATTCATGTTTGTAGCAACCAGACAACACATTTTAGTTGCTGGGGAAAAGCCCAAAATGGGCGTGTCTATAAAATGCAAATCATTAGAGTGCTGCTTATCATTGGCCAGATGGTTTCCCTGGAGATATAATCGTTATAACAATAATAACAACTATATTTCCTGTTGTCATTGGTATTTAATCTTTGGAATGTATTTACATTAATCCACTGTAGTCTTCTCCCCTTTATAACTGTATGGCAGCTTTCCTACTGTACAGCAATTTGCATTTTATAGTTTGGAAACAAAGTAGCCTTGGCCATTTCCCAGATTCTTGTGGTTATAGGGAAATTGCGGCAATCCATCCCTCAGTCATCATTGTCGTGACTGTAGGGGTGCAGTGTATTCTTCTTTTGGTCGGAAGAATTTAGAATTTTTTTTTTTTATACTGGGCGGGTAGCTGACATCCAGTGATGTCAGCTGCCTACCCCCCGCACCCGCGTCACAGCCTCATTTCCATGAGAACGCTTGGCGTTCTCATAAGAATGCCCATGAAATGCTGGGTATTCCCATATGGAAATGGGTCCGTGTAGGGTGCGTGCACCCAGCGAAACGAAGGTTTGCCGTGAGTGCACGCACCCTGCGTCTGCACATGCATAGATGCACAACATGCATGGAGGACCGAACGGATCAGAATAAGGGCCATGTTTCTGTTTATAGCCTTTGTATATTATTATACCCCTTTCACCCCGAAGCCCTAACTCCGACCCCGGATACTGAACATGCCCCCCAAATAAGAGTGTCTTTCTCGTTGTACACTTTGCAGAAAACAAATACATCTCCTTAAATGTATCAAGCATAGACATAATCAAGATTACCTTTATCAGTATTATGTGGAGGAAATGAGATTGTTATCATAAAGTCTCAGGATGCAAATCTTGAAATAGAATGTTCTTATTTCCTGTAATGCTATCTCACATGTGGTCATAGAAAGCGTGCCTACCCATTGTGCCATAGTAACCCATTGTGCCATAGTAAGGTTGAAATCACAACATGATAGCATACACCTAATGTATGTATACTTCGGGCTGGCCAATACGTGCATTATTACAACAATTAGCACTGCAGTGTTTGTAAAACACCTTTATTGACTTGTTATGGGTGGGACACAGAACCAGTGCTTGATGTTCTTTGTCTGCTGCGCCATTCTATTAGGCTACATTGGGTGCCTGTATATTACCAACTGCAATATAACATAGTCCTGCTTCCACTTCAGGCAGTTAGCCAAACTACTTCCACATCCAACTTTTAGCTTATGTAAAAATACCTCCACACTGTCTCTCCCCAATATCTGTCATCCGCACGCATTACCTGCTGGCATTCACTCATGCGTGCATGTTCCTGGGCTGCACCCATCCTGTGGAATGCTCTTCCAAGCACAAGGCTTTCTTCTAGCCTCCAGTCCTTCGTTCCATGAAAACTCATCAGGCACGTTTATCATATTACAGGGCCAGCTGAGCCATTTAACCTCCATAAGATACACTATCCAGTTACATCCCCTCTATACAGTCCACACATATGTATACATATTATCTATAGATATATATATATATATATATATATATATATATATATATATAAAATAAAATCTCTTTTAATTCTCACTCAACCCGCTGAGCTCAGACCATCATTGCTGTGTGATTGGTTCATATAGTCTCTGCAATGTGACTGGGACAATCTGAAGTACTTATCCTTGTGTACTCAATTCTTGTCTCTATAGATTGTAATCTTGTGATCAGGGTCTATCTGTTATTACCCAGTCTTGTTTTATTACAATTTGGTTTGCACTTGTAAAGCGCAAATTAATGGTTACGGTATAGATTATCGAAAATGTCTAGGTCGACCACTAATGGTTGACACTGAAAAAAGGGTTTGATATACCTTAGGTCGACACTGCCAAACAGTCGACACATCTTATGGTTGACATAGGAAAGTTTGACAGTCAAAAGATCGACATGAGTTTAAGTATGCTCAAATGAGTTTATGTATTCTCAAATTGAGCCCCATTATATTCAATTTTAGCCTCAATCCACAGCCATAATAATGTTTTATTACATTTAAATACAGCCTCAATCTACAGCTTACAGCTTCAGGATTTATCCATAATTACTTAGACATTTGAAGTGTTCATGTATCACTGCCCATTTATATTCATCTGGACATTTAAGGATTTATTATATGCCTCAGGAGAGCCTCATTGATATAGGATATATTAGAAGTAGCATATTGTGATTCTTTTTATATTGTGATATTTTATGCAAAATCGAGTGCGCTCGTGAATATATTTTGAATGTGTTTTCATTTAAAATTAAAAATATATACTACAAAAATTGTGGTTTGAATGACATCTGATGCAGCAGCGCCTTTAAAGGTAGTAAGTTATTGCTCTCCTATCACTTAGCTGATTCAGAGATGGATGGAAATTCAATGTCAACTGTAAGCAGAATTGAATCAGGATTGCCTACCCTCCCGGGATGGCCAGGAAGGTCCTGCAAATCGGGTCCCACTCTTGGCCCCCCGGAAAGGTGTGCAATCCTCCCAGATTCCACTGGACCCCCGCATCTCCCCGGCAGCCTTGTTAAATTATCGCAATTTGCGGCTGTTCGAGGGGGAGGGGCTAAATAGGCAAATAGCGCTACTTTGTCCTGCCCCCTCCTCAAGGACCCGCAAATCATAAGATTTACATCTCTGGGGGCCCCCCCTAAGTGCTGCTGACAGTCTCCTCTCCAACTTCTCTCGGAGAAGAGACATATAAGTAGGCCAGTATGATTTGAATATCAGTCTGATTGTAAGAAGGAATATGCATGAGACGTCTCAGTAGAAGACTCTTCAAGAGGCAGGCAGCATGTCTCTACACATCGCAAAATTGAATGGCCCACTGCGGGTCCTGCAGCTGCCCACTACCTCCATGTAATCTAAACAGTAGTGGGTTCCCACAGTAATAGCTATGGGTAACAGGAGCTTTGCTACCCCTGGTAATAGATCTCTGCTGGCTCCCTCTGTACATTATGCGTGAGTGTACTATGCGTGAGTGTACGCGTGTGTAAGTGGGCATGAATCTGTAGCTACAATTCCAGCACTGTGGTCACAAGCTGGGATCTAACATCGCAACCATTGCATCCTCAGCTTACCGACAGAAGTGGGGGATGCAAGGAGAGAAAGACTGCATGGTGGCAAGCAGACCATTGGCTCCTCCTTCCTAGAAAATGGGCGTGTCATGCAACTCACCGGCGTCCCCTACCCCTCAATGCTGCTGCCTGTCTAGGGGAACTATGGGTGGCAATGTAGGGTTCCTTCTGCGTATGCACATTGGCACTTATTAATGTCCTGTGCCTGAATATTTCCCCAAAGGACAGATCTCCTGAAGAGAGGTGTCCTTTGTGGTGTGCGGACTTCTGGGTTTAGGACCTTTTTAACTTGTGTCGGGTGACGCACCTGCCATGGGAGTGCTGAGAGGGATCTTATTGGATCCCTCTCAGTGGGAAAGACGCAGAGAAGGCCATATGTTTCTATAGGGTACTGTCATGTACAGATGGCATTTCCTACCGCATCCAAGCTCCAGAATGTACTGTATTCTGTCTCCAACAGAAGCATTTCTAAGAAAAACATTTAATTCTCTTCACATGATTGGGAAACAGAGCCCGCCAAGTGTGGTGAGGGTTAAATGTTAGCACCTGCCCCATTCCCCGTTCTCAATGAAATAAGTTGCCTATAGTGCTGCATAACAATTGACATTGGCGACACGCCAGGAGTTCTTCTGTGTTCTCTCTGCTCCTTTCCAGCTAAACTTCCTGTTTCACTACAACAGATTTGCTGCGTGCACCCATCTCTTATTATGCCCTTAACCTCACACTTTTTTTCAGAGGCTGACGGGTCACTTTGGGCTCAACACTGCCTTGCTAGGTCCGCAGTATGTTCATTTTACTTCTGTGTTTCTATGCCCCATACACATGGGGTGACTGAGCATCTGTGCTTAGCGAGGTAGTTTAGCACAGATCACTCAGCACAGATCTCTGCACCAGTGATTTGCACTGACCGTCCCTGTTTCTACTGTGTGTATGTATGTTTTGTTGTTTTTTTTTGGAGGGGGGGCACAATATGGGTCTGTTTTTGATTGGCTCGGTTAGCTGCAAATATCACAGATTAACAAATGCCAGATAGCAAAATACCCGTTCCCCCCCTCCCCCCCACTGCCGTTTCCCCTCAGAACCATGCGATGGTTCTGATGTGTAACAAAGAAACATCCCCTCCCACCGCTTGACGCTCTGGCTACCGGACGCCAATCCGACCTCAATTATTACATTTTGAACTGGGACCAGCCATGATCAACTTCCTGATTTGGCCTATGTTTACGATGCATTTGCTAATATATATTTCATAATAAATATAGCTATGCAAAAGACTTTTCGTCTCTTGATGATCAAAAACTACAACTCCAGCAGACTTGCCACCGTAACCGTGCGTGGTGCATACGTAGTGCAACATGTGGGCAGAATTTCTCTCCTCTCACTTTATTTGTGGGTGTATGGGAAGTCAGTTTTACTGTATACTATGGTTAATGCTTTAACCATATCAACGTAACATTTAATGTGCATTTAAGATTCTAAAATTAGCCTGAAAAGGACTGACGAATGTGACGGAGGAACATGTAGTGGGCTGTGTCAGCCTCCAAAAGGTTTCCTACACATTTAATATTGTGGTGACATTACCTTTGCATCAAACCACAATAGATGCTTCCTCTGCTGTTATGCTGGTGGTTTTGAGGTAAATAACTAATAGAAACTACAGTTAGCAAAACCTACTTTATATGAAGCTTGTTCACATTCATTGGACATTTGTGCAAAACTAGAGTAGTGAAATCTTTTGTAAATAAGCAAGAAGTAAAAGTGGAGATTTTAGATAGAAATATATAATATAAGGTGGAACAGTTATATGGTGATGCCATTCACCGCCTGGATAGATTTTACATTTAGTTATATATAACAATGATATATTATAACTCATTTGCATAGCTGTTAGTAAAGTGAGAGGAAGTAGCAAGCGAGTGGAAAAATTATCATAAAAGTAGGAGTTGCTAGCACAGGGCCATAGATAAACTAAGCTGTAAAACTGGCCATACATCAGAAAGACCTCCTCACAATCATGATTGTGTACAGATTTTCCTTCAACTCCCCGGGAGAATTGGTGGTTTTTGGACACACAATATACTCACAATGTGCACACAATCCGTCGTAAAATCCAGCTGCTGCATACATCCAAAGGGTCAGTGCTCATTGCCAGGGGTTAATGCTCACTGCCAGAGGTTAATGCTCATTGTCAAGGAGTCAGTGCTCGTTGTCAGGGGTCAGTGCTCGTTGCCAGGGGTTAATGCTCATTGCCAAGGGTTAATGCTAGTTGCTAGGGGTTAATGCTCATTGCCAGGGATTAATGCTCCTTGTCAAGGGATAATGCTTGTTGTCAGGGGATAATGCTTGTTGTCGAAGATTAATGCCTTGCCAAGGGTTCTCGGAGCCTCAGAGGTGGAAGATGCCAGAGGTCAAATTTGACCTCTAGCATCTGACAGGGAGCACAGCGCTGCAGCGTTACACAGAAGTGCCAGGAGAATATAGCGCTGTGTTCAGACGCTAGAGGTCAAATATGTACTCTAGCGTCTTTCTCCTTTAAGGCAGAGGAATGCCAGGTAAGGAGGTGGCAGGCGGATTGCGGGGGAAGGTGGCAGACCGCTCCAATGACCTATTACATATGCTTAAAAGCACATGCAATCAGGTCCCAACCACGACTAGCAGACCAACCATTCAACCAACGGTACCGCGCATTGCACGATTGTGTCTAGCACTTATTCAGCCAGGTGTATTCTTCGTTATATCATATTTAGATGTTATAGTATGTTTAGAGTTTTGGAAGTAGTAGATAATCAACAATGAAAACAGTGTGATTGTAAGAGCCAGGTTTTCAGTGTGAGATTGTCATATCTAGAAGTATTACCATATATATCTGTACATGTTAATGTTATAGCATTCTGAATAAGAACAGGATTAGCATGTATTTATCGCCCATTGGTTGTGCTGTAGGGCCGATGTGATACATCTGTGAATGACGTTCACAGACATATAGGGGGGTACACACCAATATATTGTCTGTTTGCTTGAAAGCCCAATATATCAGTCAGTGTGCAACCAGCATTAGGCTACTAGATCTGTGTCAGTAAAGGGATCATATATATGATAAGTCTGCTACTGGTAACCAATAAAAAAGAAGATATAGCCAGTGCCGCCCCAGCCATTGACCTCAGCGCATGTCACTGACGGACTATTTCTTGGCTACTAGAAATATATATATATATGCAATAGACTAGCAACTCCACAGAAACTTGCACTTGGTTACTGCGCTGGGTGCCCTCACTGGATTTTGGATACAGTAGCACGGGACGCACGGCACTCTCAGCAAAAGAAAATACACTGCAACAACGGTAGTAAAAGCAACGTTTCAATACCACTTTATTGGAGCCTGATGAAAATGCCAATAAAGTGGCATTGAAACGTTGCTATTACTACTGTTGTTGCAGTTTATTTTATTTTGCTGAGAGTGCCGCGCCTCCCCTGCTACTGTATATATATATATATATATATATATATATATATATATATATATGTGTGTGTGTGTGTGTGTGCACTGCTTAGGGAGAGCCTTAAAGCCCATCCCAGTGCAACAACATATCCCAAAACCAGGTGTGGATTGTTAGGTCAACAGTGTGTAGGTTGACAATCAAAAGGCCATCCACTATTGGTCCACAGGAAGAAGGTCTTATTACTACTTATTAGTGTACCACGCTCGCCATGCTTCGGGCACGGTGCCACGCTGCGCTTAGCACAATATTATATTCTCATTCATGGGCATAGTATGACTATGAAAACTCATGTCAACCTTTTTCTATGGTGACCTTTTGCCCATGTCGACCTTTTGACCACGTCGACCTAATGCATGTCGACTCCTTTCTCGGTAGATTTGCTGAGTGTCAACCACTTGTTTCGGACTTTTCACTGTCAACCTAGACACTGTCCACTTAAAGACTGCATACCCTCCAAACCTGCTAGCATGTGGGAGTATCCTCACAGCTTGTGAAACCTCACAGGAAAGGTGCTGTGCTCACTTGTACCTTTGAGAAAAGCTCCGTGTGATATTCACACAAATCTCAGCAATGCTTGTTATTGCCATGAATGAGTCAGTGCTGCTCTCCCAACTGTACACTTTCCAGCTACATATGGGGGTACTTGCGGGTCTGGTAGACCAGTCAGTCTTTAAATAGCTTATTGAGCTAAACTACCATCATTTGCAGGAAATGCCCCTAAAAATAGAGTATTCTTTCATTTGTCCTTCTTAGTGAGTACGTGAGAGAGAGAGAACATTTTTCTAGGCTTTTTTGCTTTGTTGGAAGACATCCGGGAAAGGGTTCTTGTTACTCAGGTGCCGTTACCTGAGCAGGATGTGTATCGGGTGGAGAGATACATTATATATTGTCCCCGGCAGACAGGGAAGCATTCATTGAAGCACAACACTACAAAATGAGAGATGTATCAAGCCATGGGAGGAAAAAACGGAATTAGTTTCCCAAAGCAACCACTCGGTATCTATTATTTTCACACATTTGTGGCAGCTAGTCATGAAAATGTCAAGGTAGACAACAGAAGCAATACATGTGGAAGACTGGCAGTCTTGATGCCGGTGGTCTGAATACCGACTCTGGCATCCAAGGAGACGGGAACCCCAGCAGGGGTCAGGTAAGTATACTGTACTTGCTCTCTCCCTACCCCCCATAACCCTAACCCTCCCTTCCTGCAGCCGGACCATAACCCCTGACCCTAACCCACCATGCAGGTGCCTAAACCTAACGTTGAGTGAACGTTGGCATCCTGACTGCCGGGATCTTGACTGCATCACCAATAGACAATATCCTGCATTCTGAAGGGGCCGTAAATTAGTATAAAGGGAATTTTCAAAAGCTTTAAAGTTCACCTCTACAGCCACTAACACCTAGTGCCAAATGTAATAGGGTCTTAAGGGGCATATACACAGGGTGATTTCAGCGCCTTTTCTAAGCGATCTGACTAGTCCGCTCCATGTGTATGCCTTGCAGTGATGCCGATGCACGGTCCCACGAGTCGGTGTCGCCGGCTGGGTAAGCCAGTGCTTACACTGGCTTTCCACAGATAGCAAGGCTTTGCCTATTATAAAAATAGGCAAAGCCCCGCTCAGCACAGCATCGCAGTGTGCTGAGCAGGTGTCCCCCTTTGTGCTGAGCGTTTGTGCTGTTGCACATCGCTCAGCACAAAAAGCCGGGTCACCCAGTGTGTAAAAGTTTAAGAATCAGAAATTGAGAGATTTGGGGAGAGTTTACCTATTTTTTTTTTTTTTTCAATCGGCGATCATCTACACTGAAAAAACAGGTTGATTTTGCCATGTAAGTGATTGGCACTTTGAAAAAATATGGGAAGATTCTCCCCAAATCTCTCAATTTCTGATTCTCACACTCTTTTACATTTGTCCCCTAATTTGCACATCCTTGTAGGACACATGCACACATACAAGGTGTAATATTAACTCACTGAGTGTTACGTGTATTTATGATGGTATTTCCTGACTCTCTGGTGGACCTTTCACTTTGCAGTAAAAAATCAAGTCTCAATATTGTAAATAACATTTCCACATCTTTACTATTCCTTATATAATGTCCTGTATATAGTCACCTTCAACTTCTGATTACATTTTTTATTTTTAAAGGTGTGTACGTTCCTGCTAAAGTATATTAAGGGAAATGTATAAAAACAGGTGAACAGGAATATGATGATCTTACCCACAGCCACACCCACTACCACACCCACAAATTTCCTGTCATCAATTGAGTATAGGGCTTGGTGTATCAAGCTGTGAAGAGGATGGGGGAAGTTGGACCTCTGTAGAAGTTGGCCCTAGCGACCAATCTGCTTTGAGGTAGCATTTGTCAGTAAATTCTATAAAATCGTAGGAATATAGGAAGACGCAGATTGGTTGCAATGAGCAACTTCTCCTTTCAAAATCTTCTCCACATGTTGTGCTGCTTGATGCATCAACCCCTATTGTGTAAGCACTACAAGGCTGCTTTCATATTATTTTCATTGATATACAGCCTGGGCATTGTCTTTTGCTATATACATGTGATCATATAATAGTACATTGTATATTCCCCTGCAGTACCAAATGACCAGCTGCTGACTATTGAGGACTATGACCTGAATGTCGTACGGTTATGCTTCCAAGTCTTCCTTTCTGATGCCGATGGAAACTATACAATTGCCTTGGCTCCGGTTGTTTCCAACCCAATATATGACAACCGTAAGTTTATTTACACATATTCTGTTGATTTTATTTTCACAGTAGAAGCAAAGAACCTTCTTGATTTTTTTTATAGCATAATCCAAATCCATGTACATTTGATTTTTATCTACATGCATAGATATCTACTAATAATCAAGGAGGAGGCGGTTGCACAATGGTCAACCTCCACAGCTTGTTACCTGGGCTTTACCCGCTAAATCCCTGCTTGATTCCCGGTTAAAAATCTCGGGTCACTTTACCAGGGATTTTTACCTTGTACCAGTTTCCACTGACAAAATTCCCAGGTAGGTGCGCGTTCATATGCAAAAATTTGGGATTTTTAGCTCAATGGAAAATTTCTGTAATGGAAAATGTGTAATGTAATCACACCAGAGCAATGCAAATCACAGCCAGGGAAGCTCAGCCTGACTTAAGGTGCCCATACACGTTACAATTACTTTATACAATATTGTATATCTAATCGCATGTTGGTTTTGGGATGAGATCTAGTACAAAAAGTATGTGCTGCACATACTTTTTGTACTAGATCTCATCTCATCGCAAAACTGAGATGCGATGAGATGCGATATTGTATACAATATTGTATACAATAATTGTGACGTGTATGGGCACCTTTAGCATCAGTGTTGCTGGTCATACCTCGGCTTCAGTAACACTGCTGCAGAAATAAACATAGTATAGGGGCAAATATTGGTGCGTACAGCATTAGACCCATAAACTATATAACTTGATCTTATGTCATCAAAAAGTCCATTTATAGATTTTCGTTTAACCATACTTCAAAGTCCATTTATTTTATTATGGCATTATATAGAAGCTGTTTGATGTTGTTTATTCACTAAGTGTTCAGAAACCTGTTTAAGGTTGAAATAAATTCTATGTTCTTATTTTCTGATGTAAAACAGTGGGGCCCTATGTCACTGTGCCTGCAGCCAGACATGTCTCAGGCAATGCCAGATGCTTATTTCTATGTTCTAATAATCACTTTTCGAAGTCATTTAGGAATAACCAGCGGCAGTTTTTACCAATGGGCTGCAGCCCCCATAGGTAAAATCCGCCACTGTTTGAAGCCAGATGCAGTCTGTGAAATTGCACTGGCTTCATTGTAACTGGCAGTGACTTCCCATTGAAAGTTCAACCTGCCAGTCACCCAAGGCAGTCCCATTGGGAGGTGTTCCCTCCCTCTGGGGTGCCTCTTTGGGCTGCTGCGGGGGCAGTCCATAAATACTGCACATGTACTGGATCTGGGACCGTGAACATGTTTCTATGGACTGCTGTCTAAGCAGCCCATAGAGGCGGTGGACCACTGCATGCGCAGTACCAAATAAGCTACTGCGCATGCACCGGTCCCATGACCACGATGGGGGTTGGGATCGGCAGCGGGGATCAGCGACGGGGACCAGCAGCAGCAGCCCTCCTACACAGAAGTGAGAGCCGCCACTGGGAATAACAATGGCTGTTTTCACTGGATCTTGAATCAAGAAGCCTTGATTTTTTTTTTACACCTATACACTATTGTATAAGCATGGAGTTTGGAGGCATTTCCATTAAGAGCACAATGCGTAGAAAGAACCTGAAAATGCACTTCCATGTACACATCTCTGCAACCGTAGCAAATGAGCTGAGGGTAGCAAAAGAGTAAAACGCTTGGCTTGACAATGTTAATAGTTAATGCTAAAGTCACATTACACCAAGATGTACACAATAGATTACTCTAGTGAAGCACAATCGTGTCGGGACAGTGTTATTGGTAAATGCAAAAGTCGCATTGGCGATAATCTCAAATATTAGGTGATGTGAATACATTATTGCGACTCCTTAATGGCCCGATACACTACAACGATGTGTCTGACCCTGAAGTCGGATATCATTTCCCTTGAACTCCCCCTGGACCTTCCCGGGAGTGAATCCATCCGATTTTTTGTCATTTTTTTTCCAGAAGATTTATCTCATGGGATTGATCAGAAAATGCCAAATCCTATCTTCATTTTCTTTTCAGTACATGTTTGGCACTAAGCAATACTCCTCATGACAGGGGCCTGTTCATGAGTAACCAATTATAACATAACTACACACACTGTTACATTTTATTTCTGTATGTTTGCCGTGTTTTCTTTACTAGAGTGCAATGTAATAATGTCTCTTAATGGTTCCAAATATTAAAAAAATGTATTAAGGACTAAACTACCTTGCCATTGCAGGCGCTCCCAACACGGCCGAACTGCGGATATGTCGGGTAAATAAGAACTGCGGGAGTGCCGCGGGGGGCGATGAGATATTCCTGCTGTGTGACAAAGTTCAAAAAGGTGAGTTATGGTGTGGACCGTCTGCTATGGTTATGTGTGGTACTGGCAACGGTCAGAATATCTTTGTCCTATAACTTGTCTTTTACAATAAAACAGACAGTAAATGGTCACATTGGCTTTGTTTGAATGTGAGAACTACACTTTAATATATAGTTTAGTCCATGGGTTTTCAAACTCAGTCCACAGTTCCCATTTTCCAGGTTACTCATTGACACATTTTAAAAGATCCACAGGTGGAGCTAATTATTTCACTTGCGATTCTATTGGGGGTATGAAAAGTGGGATCACGGCTGTCGATCCCCGCCGACAGCCGTGATCCAGGCCCGTTCAGATTGACCGCATAACGACAGACGGGATTCAATGTTCCGCCTGCCAATGGGCACAAAGGGGGCGTGGCCCAGATAACGACAATCCATGGCCGTTATCGGCAGAACGGGCCCAACAGCTTTTGAAGTCGGGCCCGTTCTGCCGTGATCCCGCATCAATGCTGTCGTTAATGAGCTGTCGCTCACAGCGACTGTTCTCTTAGTATAAATAAATACAAATACAGCCATGTCAATGAATTGATGTTTAGTGAAATATTGCACCCAAAAAAAAGAGTTGCTGTGAGCGGCGCTGGCATTTATAGCAGATATTTTGAGGATCTCTCTCGGCAACATTGGCACTCAAAGGGTTAACCTTTTTAGTGCAAAGTGTTGTCAAAATAGGTGTGAAAATTGCCAAGCAAACATTTTTATTCATTATAATGATCAGTAATGTTACCTTATATAGGAAATATAATCTTGTTTTACACAACATTTTTTATTTGAATTTATATAACAAATGTGAGCGACGCTGGCATTTTTAGCAAATATTTTGCACATCTCTCAAAGAGATGTTGGCACTCAAAGGGTTAACAGTGTAATACTCACTAGTACCTTCACTAGCTCTAAATACTATTTTCCATGTAATACTGTAGCATCTGTTCATTTGCTTCCAGTTTTGCAATACTTCCAATCAAGCCATACAGCTTTAATCAGGGAAACATAAAATATACAGGTTCTGTGGCATGCTCTAAATTACCACACATTAAAAACAGGATTTTCAGCCCAATAGTACTTTCGGCCTATCCAATTATAGCCTATTTTTAAAGCTGTGTACACACGGGGGGTGATATATTGCTCAGTGTCTCCTTTTCATCAGCCACCAGAGATGGTCACTGATGAAAGGGAACCTCTGCCGGGGGAGCCGCAGGGGGAATCAGCTGGTCGCAGGAGCTTATGTTCATAAGGGGGGCTAAAAACGGGAGCATGTACCCGGCGATTTATCGCCGATGCACACTCCAATCGCTGGCAATATGGTCGTTCAGCGACCATATTGCCAGGGATTATAGCCCGTGTGTACGCACCTTCACATGTATTAAATAACCCATTTTCAGGTACCATATAGGGGGTATTCAATCTCCCGCAGCCATCTTCCGACTGGGGATATGGATTTTGGGCTGTTGGGCTCTACAGCATTAAACAGGGGATCTCGCGGAACGAGCCTGACTTCACAAGCAGTCAGGCTCGTTCTGCCGATAACGTCCGGGAAGTGACAAGCTCCATGACAGGCACCATCTAGGACAGTGGCAGCCCCCTCCTACAAAAAGGTGGGGTGCATGGTGTATACAGTTATAACTGGTTATTGCGGGGTGCATGGTATATACAGTTATAACTGGTTATAATGGGGTGCATGGTGTATACAGTTAGAACTGGTATTTGCGGGGTGCATGGTATATACAGTTATAACTGGTTATAGTGGGGTGCATGGTGTATACAGTTAGAACTGGTTATTGCGGGGTGCATGGTGTATACAGATTAATGGGCATGGCAGTAATGGTGTGAATTGATTTGCTATAGATATCACCTCTAATCAGTTGCGTTGCTCACAACTTACCTAATCCATTCTTTGGTTTTCTAATAATTGCAACATTGTATTTTCTTATTTACATGGTCACTAATTTCATTACCTCCGGTCATTGTTCTGTGTAGATGACATACAGGTACGTTTTTTTACCGACACTTGGGAAGACAAAGGACAGTTTGGGCAAGCCGATGTGCACCGCCAAGTCGCCATTGTGTTTAAGACTCCAGCATTTCCATTTCATATCACCGATGTCACAACAGTGAAAATGCAGCTTAAGCGGCCATCCGACCAAGAAGTCAGCGAGCCTATGGATTTCAGATACATTCCGTGTGAACAAGGTGAGCAACGTTGAAGTGTTTCCAAATTCTAGCTAAAATATCTAAAAAGAAAATGAGAACAATCTCAGGTTTTACCAATATTGACTTGCATTCTATTTGAAGTTTATATTATTGTACAGTTTATACAGTATTCTTTTTAAACACGTGAAAATTTAAGACGAGTTTTACTTTACTATATAATTTGTTAATTTTGGGAAAAAAGTTCCCGTTCGCAGTCTGACATGGGTAAACAAACATAAATTTAAATTTTATTGATCCACAGGAAGGGAAAACAAAACTTTCACACAGTTGCTAATTTAGACTTCTTGTTCATAATATTGGGCAGTATTCAATGAGAAAAGTTCTCCGTGTTTTGTGGAGAATTTGTGCTTTGTTCGCCTTGGATGGAGCATTTTGCTCTCCAAAAGCGAGCAACCCTATTCAATGTGAAATATTCTCCGTCTTTTTAAGTGATTTTCTCCGTCTCTCTCCGTGTAGCAATTCTCCATCTTTTGATGGAGAGCTGGAATGTGAACTTTTGAACGTAAAGGTTTTTTTTTTAAATTTTGGTGTAAAAAAATCAGTTTTTTTTTCCTGTGAAGAGGCATGTTATTTTTATTCATGTGCTTATAGCACATGAATATATATATTTAATTTAAAAAAAAATATTTTTTTACATTTTTTTTTTTTTACACAGTGCAGCCAGCAGGGGGCCCGAGCGCTCGAGCCGCTCATTAGATATTCATATATTCACTGCAGCCGAACGTAACTATGCACGAACGGGTTTAGTGAATACTGGGTCCCCCGCTGGCTATAGGGGGATGCAGCCTGGATCCTGGAGAGCCCCCCTCCCCTCCACAGTCCTCTGGAGCAGCCAGGGAGACTTTAATCTCTCTGGCTGCTTCCGGCTCCCTGAAAGCTCCCTGCTCCCTGCAGGGGTTAAGACTCGCCGCGAGTGGCGGCGAGTCTTAACCACATTGAATAGAGGGAGCAGGAGTGGCAGCGAGCCCTCCGGAACACGGAGAGTGCATGGAGAGCTAAATAAAACGCTCTCCATGCACGGAGAACTTTTTCATTGAATACTGCCCATTATCTACTTATCATAGATACAGATAAGATCTGATTGCAGTACAAATTTGTTCTCAAAATGGGCAAAACCATGTGCACTGCTGGTGGGGCTGATGTAACATGTGCAGAGACAGTTAAATTTGGGTGGGGTGTGTTGGAACTGAAATCTAAATTGCAGTGTAAAAATAATGCAGCCAGTATTTACCCTGCACAGAAACAAAATAACTCACACAAATCTAACTCTCTCTATACATATTACATCTGCCCCAGTGTACATAGTTTAGCCCATTTTGAGAACAAATTTCTACTGCGATCAGATCTGAATAAGGGTCAACATTTCTTGCTGGAGAGCATACATGCCTACTTACATGACTCACCCTTTGGGGAAGTCCAAGTGGCAAGAGCAGGAGGCATTGTGATTGGTGTCATCTTGGCCCTGCCCCCTTTTGTTCAATACCCCAATCTGCAGCATCACACAGCTACGGCATGACCATGGTGTAGCAAATCAGGTGAGAAATCCCCCACCCACTTCACTAGGGAAGTGGGAGGGATTACAGAGTACTCCTAGGATTAATTAATCTCTGGACTTCCTGGGAGTATATGCAGGGGTCTAATTTATGTATTTGAGTAAAGCAAAAAAAAAGCAACTGTGCAAAACCATATTGCACTGCAGGTGGGGCAGATGTAAAATGTGCAGAGATATTTACATGGTGGGTGTGTTTAAACTGAAATCTAAATTGCAGTGTAAAAATAAGGCTCCTTAACATTTGTGGTCTACATGGAAAAGCCTCCAGTATTTTTGTATAGAAAAAAATATAACCCACCGAAATCAAATCTAAATCTATGACATGTTACATCTGCCCCACCTGCAGTGCAGCATGATTTTATTGTGTCCTTTGTTTGCATTACTTACAAACATGAATCAAGAGCAAAATTCTCATGACAAATCCCCCTTCCTTGCCGCCCAGCCATCTAACCTGTTTCTCTCTCAAATCAGAGTTCCTGTGAATGGGAGTTGGGCATTGACAATACAGCTGTGAAAAATATGAAAAACTCTTTAAGTTAAGCTGGCCATACATCTACAGATTTATTGTCAGATCTGACTGGTTGGAACAAAATCCTGGTAATGGATGAGAGCAAATGACAGTTGAACATTTGCTTTGAAATGCTGGCAAACATTCAGATATTACCAGGATTTTGTTCCAACCATCTACATCTGTAGATGTATGGCCATCTTTACTCATGCTACTGCTTACCACAATAGAGCATCTGTACTAATGTATTTTTGTTTTGACATTTATTTAGACCATTATGCAAAGAAAATGAAAAAAAATGAGGAGGTGCTATATCATTTTTGGGGTGAGTAATAGTAGCGTTTTGTGTATCATAACATGTCTGTATTTTATTAGGGCATAGAGATTATAACGATGAGCAACTTCTGTGAGGGCACTTTAGGTCTCCATAGTCTCAGTGAGGCATCAGTTGGTGGTAGGGATGGACAGTAACTTCAGTCGGATTAAGGCCACATGGAACTTGTTACCAATCACCCAAACTAGTGTTGGCCAGACTTTATGTCGGATAATCAGGTTATTCTCAATGTACATTCGATACCCCAGAATGAATATATTAAATATATATGCTGTAGGCAGATGACTAGAAGAATTTGATGGCAGATAAAAACCTCTTGGCCCATCCGCCATCACTCGTGTGTGTGGCCAGTGGCCAATATTCTTACCAGGCTTCCAAGTGATCAGACTGCTTGACCTACAGTATGCAGACTTTTGTCCAAACAAACCACCACTGTCCGGAAAGACCCCACGTGTGTCTGCTATGGCTTTTTCCCTGATTATATATAATGCATTGTCTAAATAACCAGTCATGTGTATTGCAGATCATCTACAGGACCAACAATTTCATAAAGGAACCAAGCCTATGGCAACACTATCATCATTGTCTGGTAGAGAGCGACCAATAAAAAAAGGTATATTATGTTTTAGACATTTTTACATAAAGATAGTGTTAATGGGTTTTCGTTAGTCGGTTATACACCCCATCGGTTACAGCTGTTGAAAACCTGATATTCTGGAGAGTTTAGTGTACAGGTGTCCATATGCAATAAAATATTGTAAACTGTTTAGGTATTGGTATGATTCCTTATAAAATGGGGAGTGATAAACCGCTAGCCAATCAGCTCCTAATTGTTATGTTACAGGCTGTGTTTGAAAAATGACAGGTGGGAGCTGATTGGCTGGTTGTTTATCACTCTCCACTTTTTGAAGCGTGGTCATACTGTAACTAATGGAAACATGCATGTGTAAATGCTTACAGGGCCCCTTTGTCATTTCTTAATATATATGCAGGTGAAAAATACTAGATGAATAGGCTACAAGATACTAGAAGTAGAAATATAGCCACAGTGGGCCTGATTCATGTTGGTGGGTTAAGCAACTACTGAGTAAAACCATGCTGCGCTGCAGGTGGGGCAGATGTAACCTGTGCAGAGAGAGTGAGATTTGGGTGGGGTGTGATGAAACTGAAATCTAAATTGCAATGAAAAAGTATTTACCCTCCACAGAAAATAATATAACTGTATTTGTTTCCTTTGCGTGGCAACATGGTTTGTTCCAGACACAGTTACCTCCTCTTTTTGCTTTACTTACAAACATCAATCTGGCCAAGAGTTTCCAGAGACACTAATACCCCTTTCACACTCTCATACCCGGGAATGTGTTCCCGGATGCTTCCCGGGACTCTACCCGGGAATGTACCCTTTCACACTGCACTCAGACCTGGGATCGACCCGGGACAGCCCCATTCACACTGATCCCAGGAAATCCCTGCAAATACATATGCATGTCATTAGAAATGGACTCCAGGGCTCTGAAGGATGACATCAGCATTTGTGAGCCCAAGAAAGCTCCAATCAGCAGCTGTTTTAAAGTCCCATGTACCCAATCCCGGGTACGGGACCATTCACACTGACCGCATCCCGGGTCGATTCTGGAATCTTCCCTAGGTCAGGACCTGGGTAGAAATCCCAGGATGTTCATCCCGAAATATTCTTTCAAGACCCTTTCACACTGAGCTAAATCCTGGGTTGATAAGTGAAAGGGGTATCATACTGCTTTCACATCGCAAAATGCAGGGTTGCACCGGGACTTTGAGACAGTTCAGTCCCGGTGCGACCCTGCATTTTGAGGAGTTCACATCCCCTCAGCGAACCGGCATTATTGCCGGTTCGCTGATGTCATCCGGGGGCGCGGTGGGGAGTCTGCGCATCATCGGGGGCGGGGGAGGAGGCAGCGCTTAGAGCTGGCGCTGCTCCAAGCACTGCCTCCTCCATAGTGTGAACGGGAAACTGGTCGCTCGACCCGTTTAACCTGTTCACACTGCACAGCAACCCATTTGCGAGACCCAGTAACCCCTTTCACATCGCACTAATTACCGGATCGAACCGGCAAGAAACCGGCTTGTACCCGGTAATTAGTTGCGAAATTTACTAAGATGGGAGTTCTGTTTCAGATGGGATGTTGCTACGGGCAACCAATTACATACTATCTATTATCTTCAGTAAGGTGCTAAATTAATAAGCAGTAGATTCTTATTGGTTGCCCGCAGCAACATCCCATGTGAAATAGATCTCCCATCTTAGTAAATATTCCCCTAAGCGCCTGATCTGTTAAAACACATTCGATTAATAATGTACCCATAATCGAAACTTGATTCCAGCATGTTTTTGTGCAATTTAGTTCGGGGGAAAACAAGAAATACATATTTTCACCAAAAATACAAAAATCTTAATTGTATAAATCTGTTCTGTGTATAATTCCTCTAAAGAATGCAGCTGCATTTCCAGCTTGTTTGGGGAAAGTGCAGCCATGCCTTATTGACATGTCATTTTCTAAAACCTTTATTATGATCCCTAATAATTAACTGTACGGGGCATAAAGGGCCTACCTGGGGAATGCAGTGGTATGGGACATTGCTTAGTGGTGCCAAGTCTCCTGCTCTCTGGTGCCGGCACCTCTAGTTCTCCCACTCATTGCTGCCGGGTCTCTCGCTTTCCAGCAGCGGCATCTCTAGTTTCCTCGCTCACGGGTGCGGTCTGGTGGAGACTCAGGATGGGGGCCAGTCTAACCGTTACTTATTATTCTTTTTTCATTTTCACAGAGCCAATTGTCAACCAGACATGTATGCAGCCGTCAATTGGCGTACAATCTGTGGCCGGATCCGCAGCTCCAAGATTTCCTTTCACCATGCCCCCTTTGCAAGAACCCAGGAATACTTCCATCCCGGCTGGTAATCAGACCTTTCTTAGTAGCATTTGGCCAAGTACAAGCACGCTTGCTAATCCAACTAATCACCAGAACATTAGTTTTGTAAAGATGCTAACAACAGGAAACACTGCTCAGCAGAAGGCTTACCAGATAAGAAAACCTCTGGAGGCTTCTACAACCCGTGTGGAGTTTAATCCAGTGTTTCATTCAACTACAGATACCACTTTGCAAAAAAACAATTACAGTGTTCCTGAGAAAAGCTTATCCAATACCCATTGTATGCCAAGTGTCTCACAACCCAATTACACATCCATTGAAAATAGCACGTACGGGTCATCCTACAGTGATGCATTTATAAGAGATTCCAGTAGAATGAACGCACCATCCTGCCACAGTATTCCACAAGCTGGTTTTTTTGATTTACCATTTAGTACAGTACCGCATAACAGCATGATACATCAGTCTGGAGCGGATCTCATGGAAACAACGCAAGTTGAGTTTTGTAGCGTTGATTCTGACCTTGAACGCTTCATCGAGGATTTATCAAAGGGTATGTCAAACCCGTAGCACATTTAGAATGAGGGGTTTGTTTCAAAGCCTAATTGGACCGCCAGCCTGCCGGATATAATGGTTATTTATCATTCTTCTGATTATCCTGGAGAGCATGGTCCAATTGGCTGGATAATGGCCCTACTTCACTGTGGAATGGGTTTTAGAATCAAAGACATTCGGATAACAACTTGCTGTCCAAGAAATGTTAGTGAGCAGCCTTGAAGGTGCCATTCCCAATGTGGATGTATCTTTTCAATATCTTCATCTTCTGTATGAGGATATTTTCCTTCTGTGTACCGAATCATCCTCAGATGAAATGACCATTAGAAGTAACCAGGGAACAATGTTACGGATGATAAAATGATTAGTAAGGCAGAGCAGGACTGCCAAACTGCCTCCAGCCATGATGACACTGTAGTCCCCAGCTTCCACTGAAACTTCCATATGCTCTATTGTAGGAGAGCAACTAAAAGGTATCTACAGCCTACACAAGGTTCTCCCTTGGACACGATTGTTGGATAGAATGGATAGGTAGAATGTCGCACGGGTTAGGAATGATGTACACAATTAACAAACATGATGTATGGAAACTTTTTTTTTTTTTTTTACTAAATATCAACAATAGATGTCATAACTTTTGAAGACCACTTACAGGACTAGTCTGGTGACCACGTGTAGTCCTTGATGTGATACAGCCATCATGGCCAGTCATTGCATACTTTTCCGACCCCAGTCCTATACGTGCTGATGTCACTGAGGTATGTAGAAGATCTGTTGACCAGATGTTCTAGCTAGGCTAGTGCATTTTTAATATAAACTTTGATACCTGTTTTGAAGTTAAGGGACATCATCAAAAATATAATGAATCCATGGATATTTTTACAATTCAGGGGAACATAAAACTTACCTTAAGATGCCTTTTTGTACATTTTTATTTTGGAAAGAAATACAATAATAGACTTTAGGTTTATAAAGAATATGCACAGATATTCACTGCTGAGCTCAGTATGGTTCTCATTTTAAGCATGGTACAATTTTTTTTTTTGTATGATCACATTTTCAAAATTATATATATATATATATATATATATATATATATATATATATATATATATATATATATATATATATATATATAGTCCACACTGAGAGCAACACACCAAAACAAATGTAGGTGCCGGTGCCTTCCTGGGTACTCCAGGTTTGGAGTCCAATACATCCAATATATATATATATATATATATCAAAGATGTGGGGCGGCGGCACTCAGGCAAATAAAAGCACGAACAGACGGTGTTTAAAACCAACGTTTCAGAACCCTAAGGTTTTTTATCAAGGTGTAGCGTGTTCTCACGCTACACCTTGATAAAAAAAACTTAGGGTTTTGAAACGTTGGTTTTAAACACCGTCTGTTCGTGCTTTTATTTGCCTGAGTGCCGCCGCCCCACATCTTTGATATTGCACCGAGAGATCCAGCTGGATTTGGAAGGCACCGGATTTACTGCAACCCTCATTTATCAAGCCTGCAGATTAGCTTGGGCTCATTGGAGTGCTAACCTTATACCTCTACATATATATATATATATATATACACATATATATAATGTCCAAAAATTAAGGCACTCAGAGACTGTCTGATGGAGCAATTATTTCCGTATTGAGGGTTTAGTACGGACGGGAGCACGCTCCCGAAAGTACTAAACCCTCAATACAGAAATATTTGCTTCATTAGACAGTCTCCGAGTGCCTTCATTTTTTAGATATATATATATATCTCAATACTGTCCGTTTTTCATAATCATGTTTATACTTTTCTAGGAACTTGTGCATTTTTTGCTATGATGCAAATATTTATTAATGAATGTAATGACTGTGTCATTGTTACTAGGACTTGGCTAAATGAGCTAATTAAATTATCACTTGTAAACAATGTTTTTAAGGTAGTTTGAATAAACTAACGTTTTGGTTCCTTGTGCTTGATATTATTTTCTTGTGTGTGTGCGTGTGCGTGTGTGTGTGTGTGTGTGGGGGGGGGGGTTTACAATGCCCTTTAATCCACTGTATGAGGTGCTTTTGAGTATTTCTATATTGTATAAAATCAATTTGTGTTTGCAAAAGCAAAAAAATGTCCAGCCTCATGGAAGTCCACACGCAGTTGACTTTTTTTATTCTAGAGGGGCAATACAAGTTGATATTGCAGTGATGTGTAAGCACTGGCAATGGCACTCAAACTTGCACCCATCATGGGCCCTCCTAGTGCCGGACTCGCCTCCTGCAGTCAGCAGTACCATATGTGCAACACAAAGCCACATTTACTAACACCTGCAAATTCATTGTTGGAAACTGGATCCCCCCCAAGAGTCTCATAAGTGATGCTAGAGATTCTACCATATCCTGGTCATTGGTCTCTGCCACCCAGCTGCCATTGTCCTGGTATCCTCCTTTAAGTCACCATCAGGCTCATCTGTGTATTTTTGGTCCCTTTCTGCTTTCACGCCAAGTTCCTACATTGAAACATACTCTATCTGCATTGCCCTCACAATGATGAGAAATAGTCCCAGCAAACATTCTATGTGGTGACCCTCAGATATTTGTCCTCAATGGCTGGGGATGTCAACAGATAAATATCATTTAAAGTTTGTGGTTCTACCAGATATTTGGTCATAGATCCCACTATGACATTATTCGTGGGCAATTCTTCCTCAAGACCTTCATCCTGAACCTCAATATCTTCTTCTATCTGTTCCATTGGAGATTCCTATGAGATAATTATTATTCCATCATATATATATATATATATATATATATATATATATATATATATATATATATATATATATATAAAAAGTAACCACAAGTGGATCACAGTGCTGTACAGATGGCATACATTAAAACTGACATTACAGTAGCTAAAAAACTAAAACAGAGCACAAGTAGGAGTTAGCACCATAATGCTCATTACACAATACAGCCGAGATGTAAGGAAGCAAAGGAGATGTCGGCATGCTACAAGGGTCAGGCTGCTGTTGTAAAGCCTGTGAGAATAATAGGGAAGAGAACACCGCTCCAGGGAGCTTGTCATTTGATTCGTGCATATGATGCAGTGAAGAGAGATGTGGCAATGGTAATAATTGGCTGATCGCAGAGGGTGGAAGAGAGTATGTAGCGAGATAAGGTTGGAGATGTAGGGAGTAGTGGAATTATAGAGGGCCTTGTATGTGAGGGTGAGGAGTTTGAAGAGGATTCTGTAGGGGAATGGAAGCCAGTGCAGATTTTGTTGAGTGGAGTGGCTGGAAAGGAAGATAAGTCTAGCTGCAGAGTTGAGAACCGATTGGAGGAGAGTAAGATGGAGGTGATGGAGACCCGTGAGGAGAATTTTGCTATAGTTCAGCCTTGAGATGACCAGTGAGTGGATAATAAGTTAAATTGCACTCCGCGAGAGGAACAGCCTGATTTGAGCGACAAGATTGAGGGGCAAAGGAGAGGGAGGAGTCGAGAGTAACGTGCAAGCAGCAGAGTTGGGCAATATGATAGTATTATCAACAGTGATAGAGAAATTGGGGTAGGAGGGGGAGTGTAGACTGTAGATACCTGAGAGATATAGTTGGAATAGAGGTGGTATTGAAGGCCAAAAGAGCTTCTGAGTGCACCCAGGGAAAGGGTGTACAGGGAGAAAAAGGAAGGGGGCCTAGCATAGAACCCTGGGGACACCGACAGGCAGGATTAACGGTGTTAAGGTGGAGCCGCAGACAGACAATGACAAGAACCGATTAGCCAGCTAAGCTGTGAACCAGGAGGAATCCCTTTCAATACTTATTAACTAGATGTAAATCAAGAGCAAACACCAAGTAAGTGTTGCTGATTCGTCTGTCCTGTGAGTCTGCATCAAAGACAGGTGTCTGTGCAGGTGAGCAGGGTTATATAGTACATTATTTACATTATTATATTAGAATGACAGCCTGTCACTTTGCATATTTTGGTTTTGTCAATAAAGTTGTAATCTTGAATTTCAATATTCGATCCGGTCATGTATTTATATGGACTTAACTCCAAACTCCTCACCCTAAAAATAAAACCTTTTAGTTTTATAAAATAAAACAGATTTTTTTATGCTAACACTGGTTCCGCTGTATCACCTGTGTATTTCAATAACCTCCTGCTTTGTGGCAATTCCTAGATCATTGTATCCTATACCTTATACCTGTAAGCTCAGACAGTACATTGTACAATTATGATTAATATTATAAATTAAATGTTTGTTTGTTTTTCTTTAAATTTAGTTATATACCTACGGTTAAATATACAGGGTTGTGAGCTGACCAACATGACTTACCGGATTGTTTAAAATAGTTATGGTATAAAACATCTACAGTCTCTAGCTCTACAATCATATGGTCGACCACTAATGGTCGACAGTCACAAGGTCTACAGGGTTAAATGGTTGGCAGGGTTCAAAATGTCGACAGTCAAAAGGTTGACAGCTAAAAGGTCGACAGGGTTCAAAGGTAGACTGTGAAAAGGTTGACATGGTCAAAAGGTTGACATTGGAAAGGTCGACATAATTTTGTTTATTGTTTTTAGGGTGTCAATGTCGTCATAGGTCGACGTGGACACTGTCTAAGTGTACCATATCCCCTCGCATGGCTCAGTGTCTCACGGCATTTTATTCTCCCTCCACCCCCATGTCGACCTTTAAACCCGGTCGACCTATTGTATGTCGACCTATTGTCTGTTGACCTTTGGACCATGCCTGCCTTTGGAGTGTGGACCTTTAGACCCTGTCGACCTTTTGACTGTTGGCCAATAGTGGTCGACCTTATGACTGTTGACCTAGACTCATTCTATGATCAGTCCGAATACCCTGTGTAATACTTATTATATGACCATCAGCTGTTGGTTTGTGTATATTAAATAGAAACACCCTGGATACGGTCACTAGGTCGACGAGCATTAGGTTGACATGACTGAAGGTCGACATGTGTTAGGTCGACAGGGTAATTATGTCGACATAGGGTTTTTTAATTTTTTTTGAGCCGACGTGCTGACAGGCGGTATTTCATGCCCTACCATCTGTAAGGGCATGGTAGGAGAATAAAATAGTGTGCCGAGCACAGCGAGGCACCGTGTAGCGCAGCGAGCCATGCGAGGGGATGCGGTGCTACGTTTCTGTGTCAACATTCGGGACAAAAAAAGTGAAAAACCTCATGTCGACCTTCATGCATGTCGACCTAATGCTTGTCGACCTAGTTGCTGTCTGTCCAATAATCCATACCCAAACACACCACTTTTGTCTCCTAAGTCTTCAGGCAAAACAGCAGATAATACAGTTTATTTACCAAGTTTATGTTTTTTTTTACTGATTCCGTTATATACTACCTTCATTTCACCTCACACATCTTTTATTACTACTGAATAACGTTTATTAGCCTTACATTGCAGTGGGTAGTTTCGGATATTATAGCTCTGATCTCCCGTATCAGTCTTTACGGTACTTATGTAATATCTGGGCTCCCGTTTTTCTTATAAGACCGCGTCCGCTCGCCACACTTCGGGCCCGGTGGCTCGCCACACTATATATAAATTCAACTCCATGTGTAGTTGGATAGTAGGGGTATGAAAAAATGGGGTGCATTTAACATGGGAGCCCAGATAATACATAAGTACCGTCTTTACAGATGAGTTAGGAGCAGGATTAATGAAGCGCTCTGTATTATACAGATGCCACACGCTGTCCACAATATGAAAGATTTAAATCACACTGATACAGTATGCAAACTCTCTTCTCAATTCACTAATAACCTGTAACCACAGTATTTATAGGGTACATTTATATAACTTCCTATTCCTCAAAAATGCTAAATAAGTTCTATAGCAGGCTGGTGTATTAGTGACAAAGGATTAGTATGTTGGTGCTGGTGTATCATACTTAAGCCAGGCTGTCAATACTGGTTGAGAATTGGAATTATTGTGTGAGCAACACTTAAATTGAGAGCCTTAAACTGTATGGAAAACTGCGGTATTCAGGGATTTTGCTTCGCCTGCCCGAGAGAGGTGGAATAAAATCCCAGATGAGCTATGGCACGTGCCATAGAATTGTCCTGCGGCAATACAAATTCCCCCAATCATTGATATTTTAGGCAAAGGGAGACAATCTCTTACCACATATATTTTTTAATTGAGCCGTCCAAAATTATATATTTAAAAAAAAAAAAAAAAAAAAAGGTGCAGTTGTTCATACAGGACATCATTGACGTCACAGCGTTAATGTAACATGAAGTCAGGTGTGAGCAATAGGCAGTGAACACACGTCAGAATAGTTTCCCATACATAAGCCACCAGCCCACTCTGACCAGTTCTCCATAGAGCAGACAAGAACTGTGTAGGGTTTAATATCTGGGTTTGCTATGGCCAGCTATCAGTTGATGCGAGTGAGTAGTTTCAAGTGCGTTCGACTCCCACATTTGCTGTTCAACAACATACAGACATACACAGGAATGGAAAATATTACAATAAGAGATGTGACAGTAATGTAAATAGTGGTTTAGGGATTAGATAAGTGTAAATCATTATACCAGTTTATCATCGCTATTTACACTGAAGTAATCATATGGTAATATACACATAAAAAGTTTACCTGCAACAGACGTTTATCAGTAGAAAAGAGGCGTCTTTGCCTGTGAGATAGAGCATATACATAGATCACCCTCCTACTCACTTTTTGCCTCAGCACATCGATCGCATTACAACTTGTCCCTTTTGCAGAACACGTCATGGAAGATCCCACGTGTCATCAATAGTCCATGACATCATTAGAGAGGTGAATGATGAGGTCATGCCCTCGTACCATCACTAGAGCATAACGTAAAAGTTCACATTTCATGGGCTCTTTAATATTTATGAAATAAAGTCTCTAACAAGTTGTATCCGTCGTCAAATATACAATATATAGTACAGGGACGTGAGAGAGGAAGCGAAGGTCTGTGTTTGTGCAATGGAAATTCTGTGTTGCAACAGACATTTTTGTGGTCAGGTAGGGACTACGATCCCGAAGTCAAAGCAAATGAGTGCTTATTTTAGAACTCTATATGAGCATCTTACATGCTTCTATACGTACACGAGGCATCGGTGACAGCCTGCAAGACAAATACACTGACTGTAAAGAATTCAGTTTTGGCTTATTGGCATTGTTTGCTATCTGCACCAAAAAATAAAAATAAAATTAGTTTAATTGAAAATAAAGGCTACATTTAATGGAACTTTTGTATAGGTTATAGCTGGGAAATGTTCGAAACCCAGCGAGGGGACTGTTCCACGTGCCACCCTGTGCCAGGATTACTGATCCCTGCGCTGGAACTCTAGTATCAATGTGTACTTCAGTGTATTCTGTAATAGTTTTTATTGTCTAATTGAGTCACAAAGCAAAATACTTTGAGAACCCCTGTACTATATGAAAGAAACAAAAAGTATTTGGATGCCTGACCAATGAACCAACAGGGACTGTAATTACATTGTATTTAAATGCATATACTATGGATTTTGTCCCCCTTTGTGCAGCGGTAACAGCATCCACTCTTCTTGGAAGGCTTTCCACAAGATTTTGTAGTGTTTCTGCGGGAAATTGTGGCCATTCATTCTGCAAAGTCTCCATGAGGTCAGGTACTGATGTTGGACAAAATGACCTGGCTCTCACTGTTCATCACAAAGGTGCTTGAAGGGGTTGAGACTAGGGTTCTCTGTGGGTCAGTAAAGTTCCTACATACCGAACTGCTGAAACCATGGGACCAATTAAACTAGTCCTGCACATTGCCGAAAATCAAATTGTGTGATTGCATGTGAGCACACCCTGCAGTCGCATTGCAATAAAATGCAACCGGTCTAAACTGGTCCTTAGGACAAGTCGTACCAGTTTGCCCTTAAAAGGGAGGCTGCTTACGATTTGGCACTTGATGTGCCAAATTATACATGTAATAAGTCACATGTGATTTATTGCATGTATATCCCTGGATAGCTGGCAGGGGAATCCCTGCGGTGTGTGGCAGGCAGTGGGGTCCCTGCAATGCTGTCAGCAGGTCCATGCGGCAAATGGGAACTGAGTAGCACTATTCGCTGGGCAATGGCGCGGGAAGTACTGCTGAATTTGAAAACACTGAGATTCAGCCAATCAATGTCTGGCCAGCAGCGCTTCCCGTGGTGCTGCCCGGTGAATAGCGATACTCAGTTGCCATCTGCCGCAGGGACCCCGCTGCCTGCCCCCCACCGCTTCCCAGCCATCGCTGCCCGACCCCCACCACCAGCTGGCTGGACCCCTCAGCCCACCAAAAATAATCGCCTCTAAAATCAAAATAGTTTCTGTTTAGAATAAATTCCATGCTATCCAGCATAAATTTCCTTGCCAAAATGGAAACATTCTTATCCAACTGTAGTATGTTATTCACTGCCCATAGACCCTTTTCATGGGGTATACAGGTGTATAAGGCCTGAATGTCTACTGTCAGCCATATATAAGATGGGAGCCATTGTAGATCTTTAAGGTCTCGAAGTAGGTGAGTTGAATCCTTTAAATGAGAATGTTGTTGGATGACATAAGATTGAATTTTAAATCAAGAAAATGAGACAAATTTGAAGATAACTAGTCTTCCCCTGCCACTATAGGTCTTCCAGGGAGAGCTCTATTTTTATGCACCTTTGGATGATGGTGAAAAATTGGGACTTTAGGTTTAGCTTTGTAAATTCTTCTTTGCAGATGACAATATTAGTGTTGGCTTTTTTAAACATATTCAGTAACTCTGTATTGTATATAGACGTAGGATCTGACTCTAGCTTGGTATAGGTCTTCTCATCGCCGATGAGGTTGTAAGCTTCAGTCAAGTATTTGGTTTTGTCCTGAACCACTACTGCTCCTGCTTTGTCTGCCATTTTAATGACAATACCTTTGCCATTTTTTAGTTGTGTAAGAGCGAGCTGTTCCTGTGGATTTAAATTACTATGATGTTTGTTGGAATGCTTAATCTTTTTTAAATCCTCATTGACCGTTTCATAGAAACATTTGTATTTTGATTTGGGGCAAATTTTAAGCCCCTGTTTAGCAGTGTTTTTGGGGTTCAGAAAATTCCTTCTGGGAAATATTGATGATGCTTGTTCCCATTGGTCTTTCTATGTGTAGTTGTTTTTTTTTTGGTGAGTATATATTCTAACAGTACCACACAAAAGTGTAATTCTATCACATACCACACAAAGGTGGCATCCTATCACAGTACCACGCTTAAAGTCACTTAACGACCCCTTTTATATCACAAATATTTGCAAATGGAGACTGCATGGCTAGGTGATAGATTTTATACACCAGGGGCAACAGGTCTGATTACAATACCTACATTCAACAATTAACAGATATGACCAAATAATTTTGTGTACCTTTTACTGATAATAAAGTGCTGTGAAACCTTACTTCTGTTTCCCTAGCATAATTTGCAGTCATTCTGGTTGTCCTTGACATCTAATGGATATAAATATTACATCTTGTTTTCATATTATTGACTTAACTGGTACATTATTTAAAACCAAGCACAGCATGAGCTGGTCTATTGGTTTTCAGCATAACAGTAACTGTGAGGTTAAGTTGGTTGGAATTACATGGTTGCAAATGTTCTTTGAGGAACGTAAGGAAGGGTTTGGAAACACACTATCCTCTCATTAAAAAAAAACATCATAAGTGTTCTACCAATGAAATCATAGGCTTCTGGGGGATGAAAATGGTGAAAACTACTGAAAGAAATGAAAACCTGTCCAAAATATTAGCTCAGACAGAAATTAGATTAATTTATAACTGTAATACGCTGGCACCTAAAGGACTGAACCAAGATTTTGTTCCTTAAAGTGCCCTACCAAAGAATTCTTCGCATTCCATTACTTTTGTCCTTTTACTGCATTCCCCTAATATTTTATTTAACACAGGCAATTTAAGCGTGGTACTATTAATATGCACACACCGAATAATATAGAATTTTAAATTATATTCTCTCTTTCTCTTTCTATATGTATATATAAATAAAAGGCTAATAATGCTTCTCTCCTCTGTGGTGCAGCCATCGTAGGGTGCATGCGTTAATGTAACATGAAGTCAGGTGTGAGCAATAGGCAGTGAACACACATCAGAATAGTTTCCCATTGTACATTGTCCATTGTACACGCCACCCCCACCATATACTGCTCCTCTCATCCTCTTCCATATTCTCATCCCCAGACCATATACTGGCCCTATATACACACACACTACATTATACAGGGCACCCCCCTCCTCAATATACTGCTCCATACTGTACTTGGCACCTTCTCCTCCACATACTGAGCTGCTATTGAGTAACCTGCCATTAATTATTACACAACCAGGCTGAGAGGAAAATGCAGCCACCCAGGTAACTTTCAAGATCATCTTCACTTCACTAAATTTTAAACTGAACCAAGGGCCTGATTCTGGTTCACTTGCAAAAGCAAATTCACTCTAATGGGCAAAAACATATGCACTGCAGGTGGGGCAGATGTAACATGTGCAGAGAGAGTTAGATTTGTGTGAGTTATTTTGTTTCTGTGCAGAGTAAATACTGACTGCTTAATTTTAACACTGCAAAATAGATATCAGTTTGAAGTACAAACCCCACCCAAATGTAACTATCTGCACGTTACATCTGCCCCACCTGCAGTACACATGGTTTTGTCCATAAGAGAGTAAAATTAGATTTTGCAAGTGAACCAGAATCATGCCCCAAGTATATTTATACACAAGCAATTTGAATATATATATATATATATATATATATATATATCTTATATATTTAGCCAGATCCGTCACTCAAAGCAGTGTAGGGAACGGTGGGCGGGGTTCCACGGGTGATTGACAGGCCCGTCCACCGTTATCCACACTTCAAAACAAGGGCACAAAGGTTCTACACTGAGCTCTGTCCTACACACCACCACCGCCTACTCACAACCTCTTGCCGTGATCCGCCCCCTCCTCGCTCGCCACTCCCCATGACCGCTCATAATGGGTCTAAGCCCGCCCCCTACAGCGTCTCTCTCTTTGCCAGGCTCTACGTCTTACAGCCTCAGCCCCGCCCCCTCCTCCCCCACCACTAGCCATGCCCGCTCAGCCCCACGGCTTCACACCGCGCCTGCACCCCACAGCCTCTCTCTCTTGACAGGCCAGGCTCTACGGCAGGCTCTGAGCCAAACACCGCCAGCCGATGCCTGCACAAATAACACGGGTCCCGCCACGATCCGCCCCCTCCTCGGCCGCCGCTCAGCTAAGCCCGCCCCCCCCCCCCGGCTACACACCGCGCCCGCCCCCCACAGCCCCTCTCTCCGGCCAGCCCAGGCTCTACACCCCGTCGAGCGCACACTCCCGTGCAAGGGACGTCTCCCCACACCCGCACGGATCTGCCAGCTGAAGCAAAACCAGCAGCCGCTGCCTGCCGCCCCCAACGCCCCTGCTGACCCGTACCCAATGTCACCCGCCGCCTGCTCATTGCTCTGTGAGCGGTGCCGCAGAGCAGAGCACGCTCCAGGGGGACAGCACTACACTAAGAAACACATCAGGGCCATCAGAGGCCATGGGGAGCTGGCCAAGGAAGGGACATGTCCTGCAGCCTTCTAACACTTACTCAGCCAAGAAGCCAGCCACCACCCCCCACCTGCTGCTGCCAACCACCACCCTCCACGACCTGCTGCCGCCAACCGCCAGCCTCTAGGACCTGCTACCACCGCCCAACAACCTCCAGGACCTGCTGTCACCCCCCGCTACTTTTCCAGACTGCCTGCCAAAGACCACAACTCTACCCCCACCCTACTGTAAGTACTACCCACCACCCCATACCACTACACCACCAACTACCCATCACGCTGTAACACAGTACACCCACTTACACACCAACGTATGCTTCCGATACTCACAACTACACACACACACATATCCATGCCTCCAATTACTCACACCTACACACACCCATCCATGCCTCCAATAATCACAACTACACACACACACCCATCCATGCATCTCACGCCGGTAGCTGCAGGGTTAGCACACTTCTATTTATGTCTTATAATTTTTATTTTGCCTTTAAGGTCCCTTCAACACCCTCCAGAACCTGCTGCCGACAACCGCCACCCTATACGACCTGCTGCCGCCGCTTTCACGCAACGCCTGCCAAAGACAACAACTCTACCCCACCCATCTGTAAGTACTACCTAACACCCCATACCACTACACCACCACCTAATCTACAAACGCAGCTACCTTCCATTTCAGGCCACTACCTCCTGCATGGCACCCAGCACCCCATACAGAACAATATTACGCCAGTACACACACACCCATCCATGCCACCAATACTCACAACTACACACACACACACCCATCCATGCCTCCAATACTCACAACTACACACACACCCATCCATGCCACCAATAATAACAACTACACACACACCCATCCATGCCTCCAATACTCACAACTACACACACACATCCATGCCTCCCATAATCACAACTAAACACACACATACACACACACACACACACACACACATCCAGCCCTACAATAATCATACATACACACACACACACACACACACCCATCCATGCCTCCAATACTCACAATGACACCATACCGCTACACCACCAACACCTCTTTTAACACACCTCTCCTCCCTTCAACATTTTATCTCACGTGATATTGTGTTGCTTTTATATCTTGCCTCCGTTGCTGCCGCCTTTACCACTTTAGCACACTTCATTTTATGTCTTATCGCACCAAACAACCCCCACCCCCCAACACACACACACATCCATTCTTCCAACACTCACAACTACACACACACCCATCCATCCATGACTCCAATACTCACAACTACACACACCCATCTATGCGTCCAATACTAACTACACACACACACACATATCCATGCCTCCAATACTCACAACTACACACACCCATCCATGCCTCTAATACTCACTACTACACACACTACCATTAATGCCTCCAATACTCACAACCACACACACACCTCCATGCCTCCAATACTCACAACTACACACATACACACACCAATCCATGCCTTGAATACTCACTACTACACACACACACACACCCATGCATGCCTCCCATAATCACAACTAAACAGACTCACACACACCCATCCATGCCTACAATAATCATACATACACACACACACCCATCCATGCCTCCAATGCTCACAAAAACACACACACACACATCCATGCCTCTAATACTCACAACTACACACACACACACACACACACACACACACACACACACACACACACCATCCATGGGTCCAATACTCACAAATACTTTTGCACACTTCCATTTATGTCTTCTAATATTTCCATTTCCTTAAATGTCCCTTGAAAACTCACTGTAAGACAGTACACTTTACATGGGTCTTCAACCTGTGGCCCTCCAGATGTTGTGAAACTACATGTTCCAACATGTATTGCCACATTTTTTCCTATAAGAGCATGCCAAAAAAACTCAGGGCATCCTGGGACATGTAGTTCCACAACATCTGGAGGGCCACAGGTTGAAGACCTGTGCTTTACTACGTCTGCCCACTTACGTACCAACCACATTGTCAACCACACACTCACCTCTATGCCTCCAATACTCTCAAACACACACACACACATCCATGCCACCAATACTCACAACTACACACCCATCCATGCCTCCAATACTCACACATACACACACACACAAAAACCCATCCATGCCTCCAATACTCACAACTACTCCATACCACTACACCACCAACGCCTCTTATAACACACCTCTCCTCCCTTCAACATTTTATCTCACGCGATATTGTGTTGCTTTTCTAACTTGCCTCAGTTGCTGCCGCCTTACCACTTTAGCACAGTTCATTTTATGTCTTATCGCACCCAACCCCCCCCCCCCCACACACACACACATCCATGCCTCCAACACTCACAACTACACACACACACAACCATGCCTCCAACACACACAACTACACACACACCCATCCATGCCTTAAATACTCACAACTACACACACCCATCCATGCGTCCAATACTAACTACACACACACACACACACACACATCCATCCATCCATCCATGCCTCCAATACTCACAACTACACACACCCATCCATGCCTCTAATACTCACTACTACACACACTACCATTAATGCCTCCAATACTCACAACTACACACATACACACACCCATCCATGCCTCAAATACTCACTACTACACACACACACCCATGCATGCCTCCCATAATCACAACTAAACACAGTCACACACACCCATCCATCTCTTATATATTTAGCCAGATCTGTCACTCATCCCCTGTGTAGGTAACGTTCCTGCCCAGCAGGATACACAAATCCGCCCCCTCCAGGAAAAAGTGTTGTATGTGTATAACGTTCTACACATCCCACCCCATTGACATCACCTCCCCCCGCCCAGCCAGGGCTACAGTACACACCCACTATTACTCCACAGCCACCATCCACCATTACTCCTGCACCCCCCCCCTCTGCCAGCAAACCACCCCCCCCCCGACCCCCTCCCGCAATTCGCGGCACTCCCCGCGACCCCCCCTCCCCCCATTCGCGGGACCCCACGACCCCCCTCCCGCGATTCGCGGGACCCCCGCGACACCCCCCTCCCGCGATTTGTGGCACCCCCCTGACCACCTCCTCCCGCAATCCGCGGGACCCCCGCAATTCCCGGGACCCCACAACCCCCCTCCCGCGGTTCACGGAACCCGCGCTACCCCCCCTCTCGCGGTTCGCGACACCCCCGCCACCCCCCATTTGCGGGACCCCCGCACCCCCCCCCGCGTAATTCACAGGACCCCCGCAACACCCCCCCTCCCGCAATTCGCGGGACCCCCGCGACCCACCCTTGGAATTTGCGGACCCCCTCCCGCGATTCATGGCACCCCTCGCAACCCCTCCTGCGATTTGCGGACCCCCTCCCGCAATTCACGGAACCCCACAGCATCTCCGGCGCCCCTTCCCGCAATTCGCGACCACCCGTGACACCCCCCTGCAATTCACACACCCCTCCCACAATTCACGGCACCCGCCCTCCCCCCATTCGCGGGACCCCCGCGACCCCCCCTCCAGCGATTCACGGTGCACCCCCTGCCGTGATTTGCGGACCCAAGCCCCCTCCCGCGATTCACGTCACCACCGCCCCCCACACCCGGAAGTCCCGCCACCGAGTTCTGATTGACCCACGGCCTATTCAGTCAGATATATTGGATGACCATCGATAGCTACAACAATCGATGGTTATCCAAGTAATATGTTACTACTATCGATGGCATGGTGCAAAATCGCCATCAATGCCAACCATCGATGGCGTCTGCACCAATGCCCATCCCTACTCTGCAACAGCCAAAAACCTTTACTACCCCTCATGCCCACACACCTCTATCACTGCCCTGCCACCTGTTCTCCTGCCCCGTAACTTCCGCCAGTGGGAAGCCGCTCACCCTGTGTTGCCCACATTCCCCTATCATGCTTTACCACCCAGCCTCCTGCTCTCATGCACCCTAACTCCCACCCAGTAGGAGGAGACACTGACTCTGAGCCACCGTCCTGTACCCCTGTGCTGCCACGCTGGACTCTCACCCACTGGCAGAAGCTGCACAGTGTCCCCCACCCTCCTCTTTAGTCCCCCTTATGCCCACACACCCCTATCACTACCCAGCCTCCTGTTTTCCTGTGTCGTGACCTCCGCCAGTGGGGAGCCGCTGACTCAAAAATACCTTCCTATACTATTGCGCACACACACACCTAAACAACACAAACACCCCCCCCCCACACCCACAAATGTCACTGTACCCTCCACACTATCAATGTACATCTCACTCTGTAACCGCTTTTTAATTAAACAAAGCAATACACACCCCCTTCAAAATCATATGCTCTCTATGTAACACATTTCACCTATAACTCAAGTTGCAATACAGGCATCTTACATACAATTCTAACCATATTTCTCACAATACAAACGTTCACAAATTAAGGGGGCGCAGCCCCTAACGACGGTGTGAAGAGCGCCCGTAGGGCGCGATGAATCACCTAGTATATATATATATATATATATATATATATATATATATATATATATAGATAGATGAAAAAGGTGGTACTAGCGCTGGTAAATCCCCACTCTCTGGATCCTTAAAGGTTTACACCGTCCTGTGTGAGATCTTTAAATATACTCCCCTCTTTCCTTTAGGGTGGCAGCACCTCTCCTATGGGTTCCTGTTCTCGTGAACCCTATGTATGGAGAATCTGAAAAAAAGGGTGAGATGGGCGCCTCTAGTGTAGTATTTTTGAACCAAATTTGTCTCCCTTCACCACATGAAGACAGACCAACACCCCAATCTTAAAGATGTACCGTATGGGGTGGTATTCCACCACTGCTTTATGCACGTCTTATACAGAAAACTCCCAGCGGCTGACCGGCAACATTTGAGGAATTTCCAAATAAAGCCTCCCTCCTTGATCCACTCCTCGTCACAAGTTAAATGTTTAAAATCAAATAGGCTTATCTGGTGGTGATGCACACACAGCTGTCATCCATCCATCACAGTCAAAGTAGCAAATGGTCCCTCTCAACGCGTTTCATCCCTCTGGACTTCCTCAGGAGAGTGTTTGGTGGGGGCTTCCTGCCCTCCTTTTATACTAGTTCCTAATTAGCATAGATTTCCCGCATTACACAGTGCCCTCATTTCCGTTTCTACCCTGTGGAACACATTAGTGACTACTTCCGGTCCCTATACTGCCCATGGCTTCCTTATTATGGAGCGCATGGTATACTGTCATATTAGCATTAAAAAGAAGAAGAACATAGCCCCCAAGGGCCGTTGCACGACAGGAGTCGATTACCTGATTATTATATTAAATGTAAGCCACCTCACGCACCTTCGCTGTGGGCGCTACATCCTTTCCGGGTCCTGGAACGCACATAGCTTCCGGCCGTGAGCGCTTGTGGAACGCAGCGTACTTCCTGTTGCGGTTCCATACTACCCTGATTGTTCCGGTTACCATGGTGATCGCTGCCACCGATCACCATGGAAATATAACCCAGCGGCTGTCTCGCTGTTCTCATACCCGGCTCCCTACTGTGGCTTCAGAAAGAAGCATCCTTTCAGTACATCACCACGGTGATCGCTCTCGCCGATCACCGTGTTCACCGGTAAATACCGGCTGTACTTTTTTGCACTATTAGGTTAATTTGCTAGTCCATTAAGACGAGTGTAGTGGTTTCCAAATTTACCCCTTCATAAAAGGTAGATTAATTAGCACAGGTATGACTGCACAAACCATTACTATGGGAATGGTAAATTATTTCCACAGGTAAAGCTACACTTTAAACTTAGTATTGGAAATGTGAACTGCATACATGTCTTTACTACAATTCTCAGACCCTATGGTAGACTGCAAAAAATAATAGGTAGAGTTCCCATGTTGCAGCGTTGCTCACTGGCAGAAGGTCAGAAATGTCGGTGAAACACACACACAGTCCTCACGGTCACAATGCCTAACCATGTATGTGTTTCCTCGCCAACGACCTCCGTGGAGATACCAAGCACGAAAGACATAAAACACACCATAGAGATTACACCTAGAAACAACTAATTTCATATCTAACGATGAAGTTAAAAAACAGCATATATACAGAAGAGGTAAAGGTATTTTCATATTAATAAATAACTGCATAAAAAAAATCTTTTTTAAAAACATCAGAACCTCATAAAAAAGGGGCCAGTTCATAATTGTCATTAAGACTATTCGGTGTTAGTGTTCCTAATTCGTGGATCCAGTACATTTCGCGTCTCAACAGGAGATTTTCCCTGTCTCCTCCTCTGGGGCCCAGAGTCACATGTTCAATGACTTTAAATTGTAGGCCCTCTACATTGCCCTCATGTAGTTGTTTGAAATGTCTGGGTATTGTATGGCTTTCCACTTTATTTTTGATTCCCCTCACATGTTCCTGCACTCTCAACTTCAAATGTCTTTTCGTTTTACCCACATACTTGAGTCCACATGGGCACTCAAGCATGTAGATCACCCAGGTAGTGTTGCAATTGATCAGGCTTTTTAACTTATAATTCTTAGTTCCCTTAAAATTACTAAAATTCCTATAATCGGAATGTGCAAATCTGCAAATGTTGCACTTTGTGCATTTATAAAAGCCTTTCGTCTGATCCCATGGGTTCTTTGAGAGGGTCTTTTTTTGTGGGAGCATGCTGGGCGCCAGGGTATCCTTCAGATTTTTTGCTTTCTTGAACACCAAGTCCGGTCTTTCTGGGAGGATTTTATTCAGAATCGGATCTGTATGTAATATGCTCCAATGTCTGTTTAAAATCTTCCTGATGTTCTGATCTTGTTCATTAAAAGTTGGTATAAAATTAATGCGTTCCCCTCTATCACTTCTCTCTTGTATTGTAGGAGTTCATTCCTATCCCTGTCTCTAGTCTTTTTAATAGCTTCTTCAAGGATTACTTCAGGATATTCTCTTTCTAAGAGCCTATTTTTATAGATTTACTTCATTTGTTCTTCACAATCTGTTGTATTAGTGCAGTTTCTTTTTATCCTTGAGAACTGGGAAAGTGGTGTATTTGTTGTCCAAGTATTCTTATGATTACTCCGGAAATGGACATAAGAGTTTGAGTCAACTGTTTTTACAATTTTTTTTGTGGTAACCCGTCCCTCTTCGCTGGATAAGATGAGGTCCAGGTATTCCACTTCCTTATTACTGATTTTGTATGTAAAAGTGAGGTTATAATAATTTTTTCCCAAAGACTCCATAATAGTTTAAAATCTTCCTCTGTGCCATCCCAAATTATTAAAATATCGTCTATATATCTCTTAAAAAGTTTTATCCGTTCTAAAAATGGGTTGTTATCATATATCACTTTTTTCTCCCAGCTCCCCATATGCAAGTTGGCGAAGCTGGGTGCGAAAACAGTCCCCATTGCTGTTCCACACGTTTGCAAATAAAAACCGTCCTGAAATTTAAAATAATTATGGGTGAGGATGAACTCTATTAGAGTGCAAATAAAATCTCTATGCCCTGCCTCCAATCCCTGATCGACATTCAAAAACGCCTTACACAATTCGATCCCTTTCTTATGGTCTATCGATGTGTACAGGGCTTGCACATCTATTGTCGCCCATTTATAGTTCTCTTCCCATCCCATCCCATTTAGGGTTTGTAGAACAGCTGTTGTGTCTTTCGTATATGACAATAAATGTGTCACGTATTTTTTGAGGAAGACTTCCACATATTCTGATAAGCCCGACGTCAGAGAGTCGATCCCCGAGACTATAGGTCTCCCTGGGGGGTTGATTAGTCTTTAATGGATTTTTGGGAGAAAGTAAAACACCGGGATCACAGGTGAATTCCTTATCAAGTATTGTATTCTTCTTTCTTTATTATCCCGATGTAATGCACTCACTAGAATCGGTCTTAGATCCTCCAAAAACTCCAATGTGGGATCCGTATTCAGACGGCAATATGAATTCTCATTGCCTAACAATCTCATTGCCTCTATTTCATAATCTCGTCTGTTCATCAAAACCAGGCCTCCACCTTTATCTGCGCTTTTCAATACTAAATCTGAATTGTTTTTTAGTGCTTTTAGAGACTGTTTTTCAAAGTTAGTCAAGTTGCTCATTTTTTCCCTTTCTTTGTGTCCAAAGACTCTAGGTCTTTCTTCACAAGTTGATCGAACAGATCAATCTGTGTGCTTTTTGATTCTAACGGATAGAATTTAGATGTAGGCTTAAGGCCAGATTTAGAAGCCCGAGTCTCCATTTCCACATCTCCATTCCCCTTCTTTGAGAAGTGTCTTTTTAAAGTGAGTTTTTTCACAAATTTGTTCAAATCCGTGAAGACTTCGAACTGATCTATACTTGAACTCGGGGCAAATGATAGGGATTTAGTATGAAATCCCGGCGGTCGGGATCCTGGCGTTCAAAATCCCGACGCCGGAATCCCGACCGCCGAAATCCCGACAAGGGGGGGACGTGGATCGCCCCCCTTGCGGGCTCGCTGCGCTCGCCACACAGCGGGCCCGGTGCCTCGCTACGCTCGGCACGCTAATTTATTCTCCCTCCAGGGGTGTCGTGGACACCCACGGAGGGAGAAAGTGTTGGGATTTCGGCGGTCGGGATTCTGGTGTCGGGATTCTGAACGCCGGGATCCCGACCGCCGGGATTTTAACTGCATCCCAATGATAGACCCTTATTCAGCAGAGTAATCTCAATTTCTGTTAGCTGATGATCTGATTCTGGTTGTATATTCCTCTATTCCAAATTTCATACTCCTTTCTCAGCTTCTTATATTTCTTCTTTTCTTGTACTCTCTTAGGCTGTCCTCCTCGGGTTCCTTGTTTTCTGCCAGCCTTCTTTTTAGGGGGGGGGGGGGGGAGGGGGCGCTCTGTTTACTTCCTTTACCTCTAAGACCCTCCTCGGTGGAACCTCTGAGGCTGGTCTGGATAAAAAAACTCTCTGTTTTCTTAGTGTTCTCTTGGTGGTTCAATGCTGTAAATCTATTCGTTGTTTCAAAGTTCGCCCTCCTGGGGGTATATTGATTCGTTCTCCTTTGTCCTTGTGGTACTGTTCACCACTCTCTATAGTGACTCTGTCTGGAAGTGTCTCTCTGCTCCACTCTTCCTCTTGTCTTCACATTCCAATTTTTGACTTTATCAGAGTCATAATCCGATTTATCTCTCCTATGTTTCTTCTCTTTAATGTTAATGACTTCCCCCTCAATTTTTTCTATTTTTTTCACCAGGACTATTTCATTTGCTTTAAATGCTTCATTGTCTTTAAATTCCTCTAGTTCAGATTCCTTAAGCTTCAAATCTTTTTCTATTTGAATAAGATCCCGTTTTTTTTCCCTTCTACTATTAGTTTCATTAACCTCATGGAGCATTCATGGAGTACCAGGGCCCACTGCTTCACAAAGTGTTCATTAGTACTCATGAAGGTTGGTTCCTTGTAGGCTCTCAGGCCTCTTGGTACTCTCTCACTTTTGATATACTGCTCCAAGCTGGCAAAGTCCCACCAGGTTCTGATTTCTTTTGCCAGGATTCTTTCTATGTCCCAGAATTTATCATCCAGGCTTTTGTTGGCCTCTTGTGCTGGTTCTGTACTGGTATCGTTAAAGATTTTTTTGACACATGTCTATCCTTTTGGACATCCCTGGTCTTTTGAAGATGCTCATTATATATATATATATATATATATATATATATAATATATCTATATATATATCTATATATATCTATATATATATCTATATATATATATATATATATATATATATAAATAAATAAATTAATTGTAGGGGCTCTGCACTCACTAGATCCCCATCACATCAGCTCTCCGGAAGGCAAATATACTATACCGATGGGGTTTCCCGACCCACTTACTTATTCTGCGTAAGGGTTTCACCATTTCGGTTTCCTCAGTGGATGAGGGTATGAAGCTCATGACTAGATGGAATCAGTCTGGTTCCTCCTCAGAGGCTTCTCCTGTCCGTCGGCTCCAGCAGGACTGGTCGCTGGCAGAGAAGTGACTTGCTTATATATAGTAGTTCAGGATTCCTTCGTATATCTCTGATTGCTATAAATAATATCTTTGTTATACGTTTCCTATCTACATATCTTTAGGAGTTAATTTCGTAATTATCATATGATTGCTAATCTACGAAAAACATTTTGGTATTCAATGCTATGCTTTTACTTCCATGGTTCGATTGATATAAGAATGGTACGTTTACAGTCTGGGGTTTGGCCGCTGGGGGTTCCCGGTGGGTGTTTCCCGATGCACCTTATAGTGCTACTAAGATATCTGTCTCTGGTTGAGTATTCTGTAGCTGTGCCTATTAGCGAATGATGGCTGGTGGTGTGCCGGGGCCATGCTCAGTGGGATCGCTGGATGCTAGGATTTTAGGGTTATGGATGCCGGCTCCTTTAGAACCTTGCTGGACAAGATGTGAAGCTGACATTATATCTAACTACTATGGGTTTCTTTTTTACCTAGTTAGCAACCCTGTGTTATAATGGCTACCCTATGTCAGTTCGTCTAATGCCTTACAATATCACTGCTCCTTAGGTAACTGCGGGGGGAATGGCCACTACCTCCCTTAGAACTCTGGGTGAGGCGCTTCTACTATGGTGCCTTACTACGACTCTGTTTAGAGTCGCTATCTTTCTATTTCCTCTCCCCTTGTTTACCCATAATGTGTCTTGTATGTCTCTCTCTCTCTATTTTTTTGCCTCTATATGTGAATGTAATTGCTGCTTGGAGCTATATTTTAATTTATCAGCATCTCTCTTAATTATAGACTATGGTTAATATTCTCTTGTTGAATTTGAAGGGGCTTAATTCTCCCCAGAAACGAAACATGGCTTAAGCCTCTTTCCACAAATTGAAACACATGTAAGACATGTTCTGATTTCAACCAAAGGCCAGCATTGGAAATCCCTGGTAATACCTTCAGTTTCCCATATTGCTAATAATGTCCACAAACATTTCTTGTCCGAGACTGCTAACATAAGATATTCTCCCTCTGCTTTGTTGATCCATATTAAATGGTTCAAGTGGAGTGAATACAGGGAAACGCGTGGCCTTTCAATATTCTACAATGAAATTCCAGATCTAACAGCCCTTGCCTCTCCTCCACATACTCCTGATGAATAGTCCAATGCTGGGAGAATGCTCTCCTTTTGTGGTATAAGTAATATGCATATTTTACCATGTAGCATATTGAGGTCCCCTCCATATTTCCCTGTCCTTTTCCTTCCCTACTTTGTCCACCTCCTTCTTCTATTCTGTTCCCCATCTTTTCTATTATGAACATAGGTCTTGCCTACTTAGCTGAGATATAGCTGATTTTCCCTCAGATTATACTGTTATGCAGTTAAATGTTATGCTCTTTTATTCTTGTGCGTATTTATTGTGATTTATTGCATAACAGTATATCTTTTTGTTTTGCCCATGTACGAGACCTAATAAAAACCTATTATTGAAAAAAAAAATAGCCAATGAACTAAATATATAAAACAAATTGAGCACTCCTTCCAAATACTGTAGGTGATGGCACCAGACCACTGCTGTGCTTTCCACACCACTATATGTGTGTTAGGGATGCGGTCATTTGGTCTACTGCATTATGGTAGAAAGTCATTAGGTCGAATCCATTAGGTCGACATGCTAAAAGGTCGACATGACTAGGTCGACATGGGAAAAGGTCGACATGATTCTAGTTCGAAAGGTCATTAGTTCGACAGGTCATTAGTTCGACATTGTCTATGTCGACATTCACAAGGTCGACATGGAGTTTTTCACTGTTTTTTGAGCCAACATGTGCCGGCAGGCGGTATTTCATGCCCTACCATCCACTAGGGCGTGGTGGGAGAATAAAATAGTGTGCCGAGCGTAGCGAGGCACCGTGCCCGACGCATAGCGAGCGCAGCGAGCGATGCGAGGGGATGCAGTGCACTTTAAACTGTGTCCATGTCGACTGTGTTGACATTCAGGTAAAAAAACAGTGAAAAACCCCATGTCGACCTTGTGAATGTCGACATAGACAATGTCGAACTAATGACCTTGTCGAACTAATGACCTGTCGAACTAATGACCTTTCGACCTAGAATCATGTCGACCTTTTCCCATGTCGACCTAGAATCATGTCGACCTTTTAGCATGTCGACCTAATGGATTCGACCTAATGACTTTCTACCATAATGCAATAGACCAAATGATCCCAACCCGTGTGTTAGTATATTTTGACTCCTGTTGAAGATCCCTGATGAAGTGGATTGAAACGTTGAGATGGAAATGTACTACTGACGGTACTTCTTTTGATGAAAACAAATCAATTTTTATGTGCAAAGCAAAAGCTGGTGAGCGCGCCTGAAATAATAAATAAATATATATATATATATATATATATATATATATATATATATATATATATATATAAATAAAGAGAAGTAAATAAAGAGAAGTGAGTCAGGTCTGATCCGTGATGAGGCATGGTGAGTGAAGCTTGCCTGCACATTTCCACTAATTTGCCTTACATTTGGTTAAACATACACAAGGACACACAAAATAACTTGTGTTCAACTTTTTTGTGTTGACAATTCCCATGTCGATCTTTTCAACAAGTCGGCCTACTGCATGTCGATCTATTTCCGTTCAACTCATTGATCCACACCCCTATGTGGGATCTCTGGGGTGGGGGAAAAGGGGCTCAACAAAGTAACGTGCAGCCATATGTAATTTGTTAAGAAACAAAGTCTTTATTAGAACAGGTATAGATGGCTATGCATCTTCATCTACGATAAAGTGGTTTCCATTTTCACAATTCTCTTCTCAGTTTTGTGTATAGCACACGCAGAAGTACTGCAATACAATGTAATATAATTCAGACAAAATAAAACAGCAGATCAACATGATCCAATTATATTCAGGGTCCAATTTATACTCAAGATTTCAATCCTCCAAGGCCGGGGGCCAGTCCACATCCACAGACTGAACATACAAAAGAAAACAGAATGAAACTTAGAAAACATTATAATGAATGATGTATAAAGTAGTCAAACTTGTAGAACTAAGTCATTTAGAACATAATATACTGTAGCATAGCTAAGTTGAGAAAATGCGATCTGGCCGATTATGGAATGACTGCGCGTGTGCAGCATTCGCATTGCGCATGTGAGCCTGCTATTTCAAAAATTCTATGCTCACATTTTGCATCAAAGCAAACATTTTGATTGACAGGAAGCCAGCCTTAAGGGGACAAATCATGGCATTGTCTGGGTGCGTTTGTCAAAATGCAGTTGTGCCAAGGCGGGTCACTGATGTCAGGAGTGACCATTTCCGGCCTGTTGCTTTAGCAGAATTGTGGAAGACTTCGCTAAGCAAAGTTGCAAAGTTCTCTATGATGCCCCGTTTTTTTTGTGAATGGATCTGCATCGCGTTTTGTGATGCTTTCACAATTTCTGCAATGGTCGTTCTTCCTTTTTTTCTGGATGGTTATTATTTTTTCGGGTATGGGTCGACTTTAAAAAGGCCGACACTCAACTTGGGTTGACCACTATCATTGGTCGACAGGCCAAAGATTGACACACCAAAAGGTCGACATGAGGTTTTTAGGTGTCTATGATGACCCAGGCACCGTATAAGCTTACAGCGTTGGCTCCACCTGGCTGCGCTCAGCACACTATTATATTCCTCCTTCATTTCCACTGGGGTGGTAAAGTAAGAAACGTCCTTTTTTGAAACAAAAATTGTGAAAAACTCATGTCGATCTTTTTGATGTGCCGACCTTTGGCCTATCGACAAATAGTGGTTGACCTTTTGACTGTCAACCTATTAACTGTTGACCATACGACCGCATTCCATTTGATTGCAGCAACTACTTTTTAGCAGTTTTGCGGTCCATGCTGAATTAATTCCTTAGTACAAGGTTTACGGTAAAATTATTATATTCGACACCCACGATATTGCTGACTCCGTGGATTTCTTGTGGCCCCACAGACTGAAAATGGGTTGGAGGCGGCGCTTCCAATACACTTACATCCTTTCACAGTGCCACCAGGACCTGTTTCGTCGCTGCTTACACAGGATGCTCGGAGAAGTCATCTCCAAACACTCCTGAGCCAGCCAATAAACAGCTTTTAGACATTACCAGGATCTGCCTTTCATACTGAAGCTGACCCGGGTCAGACATGGGAGTAACCACGTTCTCAACCTGGGATGAAAGACTTGTTTTCACACAGGACTCAGATTGCACCAGCTTGTTCTAGCAATATCCCAGGTTCTCAGCTCAGTGTGCAAGGGGCATTAATGTAACAGCTCCTGGCATCAATCATTTGACAAACAAACTGAAGGACATAGGGATATCTTTCTATAACTTTGGGTCTGGTTCAATGTATAGATGTGTCCACAAATACCTCCCTTCCGTGTCAAACAAGTGGCGGTACTTGTGTACAATCACGGCTCCCACGATGTCCATCGCATAGTAAAAAATCGCATTGCATCGCATGCGATTTTTAACAGAAATGCATCCAAATGCAGTGAAATTAGTATCAAACATGTTCCAATGGCCCTCAAATGTCATTTTTGAGGCTGTACCACCCCCACTATCAACGCAAACCCGAAGCGTGGCGAGCGCGGCGGTATGCGTCCGACGACCTTTTCATACCCCCACTATCCACGTCGGCTTGGAGTTGAGAATAGAAAGTGTGGCGAGCGCAGCGAGCCCCCGAGCTCGAACCGTGGCGAGCACAGCAAGCCCCGCGAGGGGACACGGATACCTTCACAGGTATACGCGTCCCCTCGCGGGCTTCACAGGTGTCCGCTCGCCTCGCTGCGCTCGCCACACTTTCTATTCTCAACTCCACGCCGACGTGGATAGTGGGGGTATGAAAAGGTCGTAGGACGCGTACCGCCGCTGCTCGCCACGCTTCAGGTTTGCGTTGATAGTGGGGGTGGTACAGCCTCAAAAATGACATTTGGGGGCCATTGAACATGTTTGATACTAATTTCAATGCATTTGGATGCATTTCTGTTAAAAATCGCATGCGATTTTTTTTTTTAAATGCTTAAAAACTGCAAAAATCGCATCCCATCGCATGCCACTACATTTGGCATGCGATGGGAGCTGTGAAAGTACACAAGTACCCAAGTGGCATTACACAAAATGGGTGAATGCTGTGTGAAAGGGTAATAAGAGTGTTTTTGAGTGTGACTTATTCCATTAAAATGGTACTTATTCGCAAAGTGATATGCAGAACGCTTATATTCTGTGAGCTGTGACCATGGCTGTATCTGTATACGAAATGCTGTTCCAGTGTTTTACCGGATACTTTAGTATACCTTTACGTATGCAGTTACAGGAGCAGTCACACACAAAACATAGGCATGCTGCATATCATTTTAATCAGCAGAAGTGATTTGTGTGATTTAGACATCTTTTACTGGAAAAAGTCAAGACTAGAAGAAATGTTTAATGTGCAAGTATTCCTCTCTTGCACATTAAACATCTCTATTTAGTTTTCCCATTTGTATGGTACTAAACAGCAGTTTGCATACTGTGAGTACACAAAATGCTACTTAGTACTCAGTATGTGCGCCCAAACCTGGACAGCGGGACCGGAGCTGTGGCTTGATCATTGCATCGTATGTGCCCTTGTCAGCAGCCCCTGTGTGTTTAAATAGCGTAATGACACGCCTCTTCAGCATTCCCCATAGACATTTTAAACCTATGCCATTGCTTGCTCCATAGATGTGGGCTTTGCATTCGACATCTGAAACATGCGCAGTGGCGATTTTAAAAAGCGACATCTTGTGGATGATCACTGGTATTGCACTCATCCTGTAACGGCATATGCCAAACATCAAGCTGTGCTACTTATTGCACTGCCGTGAGACTAGGGGTGCTGTGGCAAGCTGGTGGGCCAAACGCCATAGGCAGGCTAGATGAGCATGGATTATTTTCATTTTTTTTTTAAGGATACGGGACCTTTAATCCAAGAGTACTTCCCGAACTCCTGCTTCCACCAAGTCTTCTGTGCCATAAAAAGAAAATCTGTATAGCCAGAAATGATCCCCCCACAACAGGGATTCCAAAGTCATTCTTGTGAAATATATAGTGAATAGCAGGGTTAATGTGTAAAAATGCCTCAGGGTCTAGGCTCTTTCAGAAATATATTCATGGCTACATTTTAAACAATGTTTAGATAACACTTTCAAGAGCCAGGCTAAATTGGTAATCGTGTTAGAAATTGGGAGTGACCTTTTATAGTTCTGCATCTTACAAGTGTTCATATGCTTCTCGTACACACTTCCCTAAGCTTCTGGACTGTCCAATAGACTCTCCCACCTGCCACTTTCCCTAGGTTAATGGGCTGGACACGGGGCGTGACAATTTGCATAAGTACTGACATGCCCTCCCACCCAATATACATTCCCATGCATGTTAAAAACATACCAGCGACAAAGAACACTAACCTCTACATCCAGCTCTAGGATGTCCGCTGTGGTTTTCAGTATTAGGCCAATATTTGGAACTGTCCTTCCAAAGTCACCATGAGCAAACTCTTTTATATAACTTTAAATTGGTTAAGAAAGCGCATTTACACATTTATAATCTACAATAGGTACAATATTGTCAGGAAACTACAGTTAACAGTTAACCCTGTACAATGCATCAGGAGAGCTGAGCCTGTATGTGCAGAATAACGGTGGAATCCGTAATCACTAGCGGTTTACTGATGAGTCACAGCAACAAACATATGGGGTTATTTAGTAATACCCCCATTTAACACTGCACAAATAACCCAGGTCTGACCCAGGTTTTTGCTGGGTCAACCCGGGTCACTGTGTGAAAGGGCTTTTTGAAAAATCTCAGGTCCATCAACCCAGGAATCTGACCTGGGTTAAAAGAACCCATCAGCACCAATCGGTGCCTCCTTTACTCCGCTCCGCCCCACCCCCCAATGGCGTCAGTGACCAGGCTTATTGCCAGGTCATTGCATGGAGCTACACCTCGCAAGTGCCAGGTCGCTCCCGGGATGGATCATGACCAAATCCTGGGTGCAAAACGGAATTTGCAATGTGAAAGGGGTATAAATAGGTAAATGTAACATGTACAGGCAGAGTTAGGTTTGGGTGGGGTGTGAAATCTAAATTGCAGTGTAAAAATAAAGCAGCCAGTATTTACCCTGAACAGAAACAAAACAACAACTCACACAAATCTAACGCTCTGCACAGGTAACATTTGCCTGCAGTGCAGGTTCCGTCAAACTCTGCAATTGTATAGGCCTCTGGTCACGGTCTGTTGCCCCTATTACAGCCCAGGTACACTAGATCAGCTGTAAGTGGAGAGGTGACTAAACTGCTGATCTGGAGCATGTGCAGTGCGTACAAAGTGCAAAAGCCCCTTCATATATATGGAGTTTACTCAGTGCAGCTGTTTTCAATCGGAAGCAGTTGTCAGATGTACCGCCGCCCAGGAGATGCCACTTGCAGATTTGATCACTGCCAGGATTGGGCTGCTATTGCAGCTCGGCCTGTCACCTCTGACATAGCATGACGCATAGGCCTCGCATGTCATGTCGTCTTGCCGCCCAGTGCGGCTTAGTGTCCGTGCTGCTCATTGCTGCCTCACAGCGCTCCTGCTGCTGAGCGAAAAGTTTGTACTCACTTATACAGGTATTTGATTGCTGTGGGGCTGAATTAATAAGGGAGACTATGTGTTCCATTACTATGTGAGCACTGTGTAGGGGGCACAATCTTGAATTGCTATGGGGGAAGTGTGTGGTGGATTACCGGGGGGGTTGTATGTGTAATTACTATCAGGGCAGTGTGTGGTGGAGCAATGTGTGGAATTACTATGGGGCAGAGTGTGTGGTGGAATTGTGTGTGAAGGGGGACAGTATGTGGAATTACTGCAGGAGCCAGTGAATGCATTTTATTACTATGGGAGCCAGATCTGTATTATATAGTCTATTCGATCGGGATCTCAGCTGGTAAAATATCTGGTCATGTTTTAATACCGACATTGAATTTTTAGAATTACTGATACACCGTATCAGTCTGCTGTGGTGTTTCTAGCACAGGTCTGGTTTGCATATCAGTGCTGATATACAGACCACACTGTGCTAGAAGCACTACAGCAGACAGCGGCACCCCAGGCCGGGAAGAGGAACTGCATGGGTTTTCAAAGATAGCGGGTGCTAGAATGAACACTATCTACTGATATTGTACCTTTAGTTGCGACATAGTGTTATTGTGTATTGTAGGCCTGGTCAGCCTTTGGCCCTCCAGCTGTTGAGAAATTCCCAGAATGCCCTGCCACAGTTTGCAATTTAGGAATGCTAAAACTGACAGAGCATGCTGGGAAGCTGCAAGAGCCACAGGTTGGTAATGTATGCTAAGTAACATGTGTAAATCAATATATATATAAAAAAAAATCTCTTGTTTATTCTACCGAGTAATATAGTATGTGCCAACAACTAATAAAGTATGTGATGTAAATTGCTATAGTAAAAGAACAATTGTGCAGCAGATAAGAAAGGATACGTCCCAGCTTGTGTCTTTAAATAAAGGCGAAAATGATGTTCGTCCACAAACTCTGTTTTCATGGTGTGAATGACTCGAGCTCGGGATGCCAAGGGTCGGCGGTGAAGAACTCGGAGAGGCGTTTTCTGTACTATCTTCATCTCCTGTGAGAGACACCTCAGTTACGGGAATGTGATTAAGCTGGACATGAATGGTACCACCAACACCATTATATGCAATATGATACATGTTTGATGGACATGAACAAAACAGTTTGTGCTTTTGGATTAACTAAAAATGTGTGGGAGCTTCAGGGGTGACCATATGGGATACAGGGTGGGTAACATTAGAGATCAAAAGGATACCGTACTCGCGCCAACTCACTGCACCAGATTGCATACACATGACTACACATGAGGAGACTGTGCTGATTAAATTACTTTATGACACCTGTGCATAGTGTGTGACTGAGTCTGTATACAGAGCAGAACAGAATTTGTATGAGACTCAAACGCACAAGGATCTACAAGCTTCATATATCACATTAATCAGCAAAGTCTCCTCATGCGTTGAGACTAAAGGTGCATACACACTGGGACATTTTCACAGGGAGAGGACAACTTTCCATAGCAGGATGCAATAATAAGTTGGAGTGTATGGGCCTGACAGGTATTTTTCAGACATGATCGCAAAACTTGGTGGGATTTCACTTTGGCTGGGCAGCAAATACCTGTTCATGGGGCTCTGCAAATTAGCAGCCCAGCGATCAGGTCTGATTAGACCCTTAAAAAAAACATTTTAATAAAAAATACGCCAAACATGTCTCACGGCAGCTGGCACGCTGAGTTGGCGGACCTGTAACAATGATGCATAAGGACACATCTGTATATCATACAGGCATTTCAGAAGCACATTTCGTGTATGCCCAAATTACTTAGAACTTTGTATTTTACTGTTATATTTAGGACCTGATGCAAACAAAACACTAAAAAGAAAATACATTTAAACGAAGGTCTGATTCAGGTTTGCACACTGCTGTGACTGGTTTAGCATATTTTCCTGCAGTCACATCTGTGACTTTATAGCAATGAGGGTACCAGCCCTTGCCCTGGTGTACAGCCGTGCCTCTGACACCCACTTTGGGCAGGTTTAGATGAAATACCGTTTGATGCTTTTCTACACGCAGCCATCAGTCACACCATCTAACATGTCCCTGCCCCATGCTAAGTGCAGATTCTCTGTCAGAGTGTGGCTCCTAAGGTGAGGGATTAAGCATTGCGTTCACAACCCAGGCCAGATACACTGCCATAACACGCCAAAATGCCGGCCACCTCTGTTTGTCTGAACAGCCAGCTCTCAACCACAGCCCAGGAACACCCAAGCACATTTTCTATACATACTGTGCATCTCAGTTGAGGCTGTGTCTATGTGCAAACACACCATGGGGCACAAGTGCATTCCAAATGCTCAAATCCTTGAAAATAAGCATCTAGAACCTATACCCCTTTTCCACTGCTATTACCTGGGTAATTGCTGTTACCTCCACCAAAAAAAGAAGCCTGGGTATGGGGCAAGAGGTAGTATAGCCTGGATTTAGTTTAAAGCATGGGATAGGGTAAAAAATGAAAAGGGTCTCTATGACAGCAGTCCCCAGGTTGGCAAAGATATTCCAGCCCCCCCCATATGGTCCATCCCCACTTCATACAGGGAGCTTGTAATCTCTCATATTACCCCGGTGAAAGCTGTGACAAACACCCTCACAGACTGGAATCCCTGCCCCTGTCCCAGGTCGCTGGTCTGGTGTTCCAGACCCAATAACAGTAAGATCTAAACGACCAGGCGCCGGCAGCCATTTAAAGTAAACTTGAGGCAAACTCCTGAATAACCCAGGATGGAGCCACAGTACGAAAGTAGTGTCTAGTGGATCTGACCTGAATTAGAAACATGTTCCAAAACCCGGGCTAGACCTGAGATTTTGCTGGGTATAAGGGTAGAAGTGCCTAAGAGAAATGTCTGTTTGGCCTTGCTAGTTAGAAAATGTTCTCAATCCACTGGTACAGAAAAGGTTAAAAATGTATTTCTGAATGATCGGTCTCCAATGAAACACAAACCATCATTAGCCCTGACACCCCAAGATGCGTGTGATAATGGAGTTTGTAGTAGTAGCTCAATAAACAGTAAACTATCAGCAAACCTTCTCATTATCAAGAACTTCTAAGGCTTCTTTACAGATGGGTTTCTCTGTCCATATTAGTGCACAGTAACACTTGGTCTTCTCCTCCTCCCCTTCCTTCATGTGTGCCACCGCCTCCCTTAAACAGATAACATTTTATTATTTTACCGATTTGACATACGAAAAAGAGAAAACATCTGCGTAATTGTAGAAGCGGTAATTACTTTGACACCGTTTACACGTGGCAGTAGTCCACCTTTCTGTGTGGCGCTCAGTTATATGGTGAATGCTCTATACAAAACGGGAACGATTGAGAAGTACACAAGATGGATGCTGATGGACTACGATAACTAGTTGTAGTTTCTTGTGGCCTGTCAGCATGCACTGCTTCTTCTCCACAGAAATCAACCATCCCCCTACCAAACCCACTGTGTCTGCTGCCACAAATATATACATCTGAAGGCTGCCCGGAAGGAGAGGAACACGAGTACAGGACAAGCCCACATGCGCAATAGACAACACACTCACCTGGTGACAATCTGCAAGTCCCGGACTTTGATTTTGTCAGAGCTGTTTATCTTCTGCAATATCATAAACCAACACGTAATAGTGAGCAATAAAGACAGCTGCATCATGCAATAAATGGACAATGAGTATCACTCGTCACTTCGACCACACACAATTCTGCACGTATAAAACTATGGGCGGAATTTAATGCCTCCCGAGTTCAGTGGCAGTGTGAGATGTCCGCCGAACTCGGGCGTTTTCTTAAAGGGGAATTAACTTACAAGGCATGGTTTTGCCTTGTAAGTTAATTCCCCTTTAAAAAAACGTCTGAGTTTGGCGGACATCTCGCACTGCCATTGAACTCGGGCGGCATTAAGTTCCGCCCAAGATTTCATTTTTAACAGAAGGTACAGTAACTTTTCCTTTTCTTTCTCAATAAATTTTTATTGACCAAAAATAGATAAAATGTGACAAGCAGTCAATGTCACACTGGAAAGAGTTCACAATTTTTTTTAACATATATGGAACAAAAACCAAGTAGTAAAACAATAAATTTAATCAATGTAAGAAAGATAAATACTGATGAAAATGGACCTTTGGTAAATATACTCCTTATTCTAATTATGGGGTCTGTGTCTTAAGCGTTTGAGAGAGATAAAGTACCAGCCAACATCACCATGGCATCTTACCCTCTCTGGCCCCCCGTCACCTAACCCGCTCTCGCCCTTCTCACCTCATCCCACCTCCCCATCACTGCACCCCCTCTCACCCGTCAACTTACATGCTGTTGCCCCCGTCAACTCACTCCCTCTGACCCATATAATATTCCGGTACTTGTTTCCTAGCACGGCCACCACGATTTATATCGTGGTGGTCGTGTCGGAAAAAATCGCGTCGGGTGCATACCAAAACGCACACGACGCGATGTACCCGATTTCTCCATAGGCTTCAATGTTAAAATAATTTAACATTGAAGCCTATGGAGAAATCGGGTCCATCGCGTCTCCATAGGCTTCAATGTTAAATTATTTTAACATTGAAACTGAGTACATTTAACATAGAAAAAAAAGGTAAATGGCCCAATATGGGCCATTTCTCATTGGCTATGGCCCCGGCATGTGTGTAAAAAATAATGGCCCCCCATTGTGGCCGCCACCCCCACGATTGACGCGAACCCGAAGCGTGGCGAGCGCAGCGAGCCCGCGTGGGGCGGCGGTGCACGTCCTCCGACCTTTTCATTCCCCTACTATCCACGTCGGCGTGGAGTTGAGAATATATAGTGTGACGAGCGCAGCGAGCCACCGAGCCCGAAGCGTGGCGAGCGCAGCAAGCCCCGCGAGGGGACACGGATACCTGTGAAGCCCGCGAGGGACGCCCCTCGTGGGCTTGACAGGTATCCGCGTCTGCTCGCCACGCTTCGGGCTCGGTGGCTCGCTACACTATATATTCTCAACTCCACGCCGACGTGGATAGTAGGGGAATGAAAAGGTCGTAGGATGCGCACCGCCGCCCCGCTGCGCTCGCCACGCTTCGGGGTCGCGTCAATCGTGGGAGTGGCGGTCACAATGGGGGGCCATTATTTTTTACACACATATGACGGGGCCATACCCAATGAGAAATGGCCCATATTGGGCCATTTCCCATTTTTACCTATGTTAAATGCACTCATTTTCAATGTTAAAATATTTTAACATTGAAGCCTATGGACAAATCGGGTCCATCGCATAGGCTTCAATGTTAAAATATTTTAACATTGAAGCCTATGGAGAAATCGGGGGCATCGCGTCGGATGCGCATAGGCTTCAATGTTAAAATATTTTAACATTGAAGCCTATGGGGAAATCTCGGGCAACGTGTGCCTTAAAGTTAAGGCACACGATGCCCGCGATTGCCTTTGCTTTCTCCCCATCTTAGTTCTCTCTCCCCTGTACCCTCTATTTATCTTTCTCTGCCCCGAGTCTCTTCTATCTCTCTTTTTACCCCATGCTTCCCCTGTCTTTCCTCCCTCTCCCTGACAGTCTCTCTTTCTTTCTTGGACCTTTCACTCATCAGTCTCTCTCCAATTTCTCTTTGACACTCACTCTCTCTTCCTCCCTGATATTCTTACTCCTTCTTGTACCCCCCCCTTTCTCTACCTGACACTCTCTCTCATTCCCTCTTTTTCCATGACTCCCCCCTCTCTCTGACCACACCAGTCCCTCCCTCTCGCTTCTTTGCAAGACTCCCTCTTTGTTTCTCACGAGGGGCAGATGTATTAAGCTTGGCGAAGAGATAAACTTGAGATAAATTGGAAAGAGATAACGCACCAGCCAATCAACTTCCAACTGTTAGGTTTCAAACACAGCTGATTGGCTGGTGCATTATCTCCTTCCAATTTATCTCCACTTTATCTCAAGTTTATCTCTTCCCCAGGCGTAATACATCTGCCATTCTGTTTTCTGACCCCCCTCCCCCCAAGAGGCATTGTATTGACCATAGTGTGTGTGTGTCTGTGGGGGGGCATGTCAACCTAGCTTATGTCAAGCTTTTGATGTCGACATATTGACTGTCTACCTAAACATGGTCTGTAAACCATCCGGAACCCAAATAAACGCTGTGCCGTTAACCAATAAAGACCACATGCTGCTTAAAATAGAAACATATGAAGGCACACATGCCATGCTTAGAATGAAAGGGAAAGAAATAGAACACAAACCACAGGAGATCAGGAAAGCCCACGACAGCTGGGCATGTGATACAATGTTACAGATGAGTAAAACTATACACAAGAATGAACCACAGCGAATGACAAGAGCCAGAAAAACAGCTTTCACTTTTCCTTTGTTGATATTTAATAAAAATAAAAAACAACATATATTGTGTGACGTCGTGAGATAATCTAGGACAGAGGTTCTCAACCGGTGGGTCCTGACCTTCTCAGTATAGGGTCACGACTCCATGTTGCTGACCATCAGGCTGATGACTTTTCTAATCTCAGTCTGAAACATCTGTTGAATGGTCTATTATCTTATACTCCCTCCCATCATTTTGTGCCTCCACAATGCTGCCATGTATGTGCTGTCTGCTTACTACACACGTGATGTGAGGCCTTCTACAGTAACTTACTGGACCCCCGTAGTTATTTTCATTGCCTGATGGGGTCTCAGAGCAAAATAGTTTGAGGACCTCTGATCTAGGAGAATATACAACTATCCATGGTAAAATATGATTTGACTGCGGATGAAATGAAAGGGCATAAATTTGGTTTAATACTTTCCGACATGCACCCAATTCACGCACAATCCAATTGAAAAATAAAACTAGTGCGGTAAGTTTGGCTGTTATTAGCCATTAGTTACTGCAGAATAATCACCCCAAACTGACTGGTTCTTGTTGATAGATCTACGGTGTCTAGATAGACTGTCAAATGGTCTACCCCAAAAGGTCGACAGGATAAAAAGGTAGACACATGTCAAGGTGGACAATACATTTTCCTGATTTTCACCATCCATGTCAGTATAGAGGGAGAATAAAATAGTGTGCCGAGACTAGCGAGGCACCGAGCCTGAAGCAGTTACAATAATTGGGGGTCCATGTTTACAGTTGCGAACATTGACATAAAAAACGCACGTCGACTGCATGTCGCTCTAATAATCCACACCCAAAGGGGACATGTAATCATTAGCAACAGAATCTGCTGCGCTATATAAGAAACTGTAAATAAATAAATAAGACAAATTAAGTGAATGATATACTCCTAATTACCAAAGTAACCATTAGGGGGTGTCCAAGGGCATTCTGAATAAAGGGTCAACATTTTTACCTTAAAAGTGGTATTTTTACCCTACTTTGCCCCGGCTCTAGGCCTAGAGCGAAAAGCCATTTGAAACCCTAATGAAAATGAAAGCAGCTAGTTGAATTGCAAAAACCTCTCGTTTTGCCAGGTTAAGTAAAAAAAATAGAATAATAATTATTTTGGTTAATTTTCCTGTCACTTTTTAGGCAAACTATACACTTAAGGAATACACAGTAGCTAAGGTAGCTCAGTTCCTCCAGGCAGTATGCGGAGTAACAGAAGTTGTAGAATGCCACATAGGACTCTTGGCTTAATAATTGTAACAGTGGACTATTCAGTGCCCAAGCTATAGCCACCTGGCTCTGACATCAGGTCCTTACAAACTGGGATGTGCTAGAAGATGTAAATAGGGAAATATAGAACAGAAAAAAAGCCCCTCACCTGCTGAAGATCCTTTATGTTTTGTGCAGTGAACTGGACTCTGTGAGGATTTACAAATTCGATTGCAAATGGTCTACCTAATGGAACACAAGGGAATGGCTCAGCTGTCACTCATTGTAATGCAGAATTTAGCCACTATGTACAAATAACTATCCTACCTCTCCCCAGGGTCCTGACATCCACATCTTCTCTTCCAGATGATGAGAAATTGAAACCTATAAAAGAAAATGTCATTGCATGAGTTGTGAAAAAGCAAAACATAACAAACATTCCCAAAAAAAAATTAAAATGAAAACAAATACCCGTTGGGGAGGGTGTTGTATGACGGACTGAGAGTCAGGACTTAGACGGTCGGTATACAGACATCGGAATCCCAGCCGCCGGTACTCCAACAGGGGGGCGAGCACAAAGAATGTTGCCACAGGTTCTATTCTCCCTCTATGGGGGTATAGCCCCTGTCAGTCAGGATCCAAACTGTCGGGGAGCGACGTCGTCACTACCCTTAAAGGACACAAACTAATGCATGTCTAACTTTTGGTGTCGACCAATTCACTGTCTGACTAGAGATTGTCTGTTAGCTATACTACACCCGAGCATAACAATAGGTCTTTTCAGTAAACTGCATGGTCTATGGAGGCAGCTGAGGTATGCGCCCTTTTCAACATTTTTCCATGGAAACTGGTGATGCACTATTCCATCCACAACTTCTAACCATACTACTTGCTTTTCTATGGTTCTACCATGGTTTAGTAAAAGGAAAAAGTTAAAAATGATACAATTTCAACACCACCACCTAAAATATAGAGTGAATGTCCTCAGAAGAACATTAACAATTCTAGATGCTTTCAGGAATGCTTGTGACACTCCTAGGATATAGGATTACACCTATAATTCATTTTTCCAGTACACTGGCACTACTGTGTAATCTTTAGTAGGCATATAAAGCTGTAGCGACACAGGAATGCTATAGAAGTGGATGAAGACAAAAGAAGAGGCACGTGGTCTTTTAAAAATGGTGGTAAATAAATGATCAACCTTTTTACCTTACATTGAAAAGGGTGTATCAAGGTTTTTTTTTTTATAATAAAATGGCATTATCTGATCGCCATTTTCATGAACATTGAGCACCTATCGCCACTTCACAGAGTTCCTCGGTTTAAATGCACTTATTGGTGATCAATCTATTAACTTAAATTGTGAGGATCTGAAACTTTTCTTCAAAAGTAAAATATTGGCCCTTATTCTGATCGCTTTGCCCGACCCGCATTTGGCCAGCGTTCTGATGTTGTGCGTAGATTCTTTTTCTGCGCATTTCTGTACACAGGGAACATACGAACTTGGCGAGAAGTCAGGTCGCCGAGTGCTCACTCCTGGCCTTCTAAACAGGGGGTGGAGAGGGGCGTTGCGGCCTGATCAGGGTCATTACCATACGCGCATGCCCTGCGTTTCATGGGCGTTCCCATGAAAACGCAGGGCGTGTGTATGGAAATGTGGTCGTGATTGTTCTTCAAGTTCCGAATCTGTCCAAATTATTAAATTTGTAGATGATATTGCTATACTGGGTCTAATTGTTAACAACAATGAAACAGTACGGATTGGAGGTTTCTAGATGGTGTCTTGGAGTAGGGAGTAGTAACAATTGCCTGGTCCTAAATGTGGATAAGATCAAGGAAATGATTGTGGACTTTAGGAGGTGCCACCAAGCTACATGCTGTCCATTCATTCTGAATAACCAAGAAGTTATGTGAGTCAGTTGAGTCTTTTAAATTTCTGGGCATAAACATGTCAAAATGTTTTATTGAAAGTGTTCTCACTTATAGTGTTTTGGCTTAGTATGGTTTGGCTTTTGCTCTGCCGCTGAGCATAAATCTCTTCAGAGAGTGGTATTCCAAGCATCCATCATGTATGAAAATATGGCTACTCACAAAAGTGAAGAGTATTTTGAGGGATCCCTCGCATCCTAGTGGAGAGCGGTTTTCTTTGTTACCCTCAAATAGGAGATATCGCTCCATCTTGTGTAGGACCCATCGGTTTAGAGATCGTTTTTTTCCACAGGCAATGAGCATTTTAAATAATCAGTGGCAGTATTGGTTGTAATCCCAGGGATGAAGTAAGGTTCTGCATTCCTGATGCCGTTTTTCTTTCTGTTTCGTCTTGCTGCTTTGTTTACATATGAATTTCGTTAATTGTTCCCTTTTTTGTGGGCAATTGATGATAAAAGATATTACTATTATTATAGTATTGCAGCTAAAAACACACAATACAGACCCCAGAATTTTATTTTAGCTTCAGAAGCTTTCATTACCAATTTTTTTTAGCGTTTCTATAGCAACTGTAAAAGTTTTTAATGCTCAGCGGAGATATATCAAAACATATAGAAAGAGAAGGTCCAACCAATCAGCTCCCATCATTTCTCAAATGCAGCCTGTAAAATGACAAGCTGGTTGGTACTTTATCGCTCTCAAAGCTTATATATATATATATATATATATATATATATATATATATATATATATATCTTTCCGTTAGAGCTTATAATGACTGCTAAAAATACAGTGAGAAGATGTAGGATTGGTACAATTTTCAATTGGAGTGTCCGTGGGCAGTTGCCCAAATTGTGATTGTACAACCACGTGGCATTGTAGCATGTGCTCCCAGTACTCGGGAAAGAACATGCAAAGTAGCACACTTACTGTCAGCTTTAAATACTGGCAAAAGCTGTTCTGTGATCAGCTCCTCCACTGAAGATTCCATCTTCCTCTCCCCATCAATAATCCACGGGGTCTGTGGTAAAGTCCTTGAGTATTTGTTATATCTACCTGCAATGAATCCATCCAAACCAATAATAATAAAGTGTATGTTCACCAATTTTGACACATGAAATTACTACAAATTCAGAATAAAAAATTAAATAGACATTTAATGACAATTACAGTTGCCAAAACAGAACCAGATTACACAAAAAAAAACAATATCTGGTTGACTCTCATAACACAGAAAAACATATGATGCTAGCAACACAGAGGCAAGAAAATAGAATAGATACACACTTTATTCCATTTACCTCTGACTTGCACTCTCACTTACAAGTACATTTTTTGTTGCTATAGAGCAGTAGTTCTCAAACTCGGTCCTCAGGACCCCACACAGTTCATGTTTTCCAGGTCACCTGACAGGTGCACTCATTACTGACTGACACATTTTAAAAGATCTACAGGTGGAGCTAAGTATTTCACTTGATTCTGTGAGGAGACCTGCATTGTGTGGGGTCCCGAGGACCGATTTTTTAGAACCTGTGTTATAGAGATCCAAACCCCATTCAAAACGCAACCCATAGCCTTTAACTCTTTAGATGCGCTCTGAAACGAGTTTACTGTAATCCCACCAGTACATTCTAACATGTATTCTCAACCCTGAATGGGAAGTTCTAAGACGAGGGCATCAACAACATGGTAAGTTAGTGGTGATTTCACAGAGCAGAGCTAGGCCGTTGCAGAATTAGGACGGGCCAGCTGGAAAGGAAAACTGCTGCACTTAAGGTAAGAATCTCTCTTAAATTTAAGATTAAACTTGTTAAACTCCATCCAAAATTATATTTTTATTTTTGTTAGGGAGTCTTGTAATACGTAAAGGCTGGGGAACTGTATAAAGTTTTGGATTGCCGAACATATGCTTACAAAAAAATAAATCAATCAATCTGGCACAAAATATAAAGGAGCTGGAAGAAAAAAGTTTTACCTGCAACAAAGACTGGAGAGTGACTGCACTGAATATCCACAACTTTACATGTTGTCTTTGGAGAAGATGGGGGCCATGGAAACTGGCTGAAAAACCAATACAAGTAAATACTACAATGTTAGGCAATATCCCATCTATCTCACAGCATAATGCCATATAACTGGGTCATCGTGACATGACCATACTTCTAAAAGAAAGCCCAAAACAACAGGATCTATGTATAATAAATGGTACTTGTGACTTATCTGGGCGCCCGATTTTCTTCATCACACCTAAAAATCGTGTCAAATCGCATCGCATACAATCAGATTGCATGCGATGCGATTTGACGCGATTTTAATAAGTGAAGGCACCCAGATGCCTGTTTCATATGTGAAATGGCCCCCCAGACCCCATTTTTAATTGTATTCCCACCCTGATGGCTAAATGCCTCCCATTGTTAACGCCACCCCACTATCAACGCCAACCCGAAGCGTGGCGAGCGCAGCGAGCCCGCGAGGGGCGGCGGTACGCTTTCTCCGACCTTTTCATATCCCCACTATCCACGTCGGCGTGGAGTTGATTTTATATAGTGTGGCAAGCGCAGCGAGCCCCGCGAGGGGACGCGGATACCTGTGAAGCCCGCGAGGGGACGCGTATAGCTGTGAAGGTATCCACGTCCCCTCGCGGGGCTCGCCGCGCTCGCCACACTATATAAAATCAACTCCACGCCGACGTGGATTGTGGGGGTATGAAAAGGTTGGAGGACGCGTACCGCTGCGCTCGCCACGCTTCGGGTTGGGTCATTTAGCCATCAGGGTGGGTATACAATTAAAAATGGGGTCTGGGGGCCATTTCACATATGAAAGAGGCATCTGGGTGCCTGTACATATTAAAATCGCATCAAATCGCATCAAATCGCATCGCATGCAATACAATAGCATACAATGCAACAGCGATTTTCTCTTCAAGGGAATTTCAAGGGAAATCGCATCAAATTGCATCAAATCGCATGCTTAGGGTACTGGCATACAATTTCAACATCGGGCGCCCAGATAAGTCACAAGTACCTAATAAATTAATAAGTAAAATATACTCTTCTTGAGTTGAAAAATTCTATAAAAAGTGGGAATTCTTTATTAACACTTTGGATGAGCACTCCCACAGTCATATTCTAAGAATATTTGAGGACACTACATGGAAACTGCTTAGACGAGTAGCCGCAGGTTAATAGATTACTCTGTCTATATTGATTTAATTATACTTTTGATTGCATTAACATTTGTAGCTCACCAATCTGATTTTTTTAAATGTATCCTTCCTCAATGTGTTTCCCTTTCCCCTCCTGTTACCCTTGTCTTTGCGTCACTCCTCCTTCTCTTTTTTGATTCTTGTTTCATTGATACAGGTTTGTGAAAGAATTTGTTATTTCTGATATTTGTTGTATCTTTTATCTCATTTTGTGATGCAGTATCAACATTTTTGGTAATTGATTCTTCATATTTGAAATTCAATAAAATTGAATAAAAAAAAACAACTATTTTTATTAACTTTGACAAAAGTACATTTAAAAAAAACAAATCCAAACCTTACAGAAAAAATGGGTAAAATATATGAGTAAGCAAATTGCAATAATCTGAATACCAAACATATGATATACTCTCTAATGAGATATCCATTTTGGAACTCATTAGTAGATACAGTAAATGGGGTGGGCTCACTAGATATGGTTAACCTTGGGGACATACGCAATGAAGGTCAATGAAGAATGTGCATGACATTTCATTGCATGTACAGAGTTTAAAAGGGAGATGGGAACAGTTTATCTTTAAAATAAGTGCACTCTGGCCTTTAAATTACTGCAGTATTGGTGAATTTTTATCAGACTTTAGTGGTAACGTTATGTTTTTTTCATACTAGAGATTTTCAGTATACCCAGTTAAGATGCACGTAAGGGCAATAGTAACCCAAAATACATAATCCCCAATAATATCTAGAACTTTTACACTGGTGGCTCCCAGCCCACATAAATACCAAGAGCAAAAATTCCACCAGCTACGTCAAGACCAGTTACTTGAAATCTGAACAGCTTCCAAAAATAGGACAAAGGGAAAATTAAACAATTAATCAGCAGATCATTAACAACGGGCAGCTCTTATGACTTCCTCTCCTTTTTGCACAGTTCAGTTAATAATACACTCGGTACTGAGAAGTAGGGTTAGAGGAACTCACGCGCAGAACTCGTTGTCTTTTATCTTGTCTAGAGCCTTCACAACCGCCATTCTAGTGAAAACAGACTGCAGACACAAGCATATCAATAAGATGATGATCTATATGTACAATGCAGAGGATGTGGCTACAAGTCATCCACCATCAAAAACTGTGGTTTATACATTTATTTCTTACTGTATATTTAAATGGAACAATTATCATCAATTAAAAGAAACATTCAGAATACTAAAGGGAAAATATTATCTCACCACAATTAATAATTATGCCTATACAGCCTAAGCTATGGGGATTTTTTGATGAGGGACAAAGCTTGGGTAAATATCAAATTAATGCTATAATGTATATAGTAAATCTCTATATATCATAATTTTTTATAAGAAAAAGGCAGGAGAGGTGTAAAATAGTCACTCTTACCTGTACTTTAATGGCCCCAATACACTTATTCCCTTGAACCAAATTTGGACCTTTTTTATCCCATCATAAAATTAATATTGTTTTCTTAATTTTAGGACAGATAAGCTGGTGCTTTGTAGCAGCACATGTAATGCAGCATTTTATGATATTATGGCCAGTGGGAGGCAGTATTCTCTCATTGGTGGATTATATAGCACTGTGACTGACCCCCCTTATACTAAAAGTGTTTACCCACTTCAGAATAGTTCCCTCTTAGCAGGTGTCTCTCTAGAGCAGGACAGGCCAACCTGTGGCTCTCCAGATGTTGTGAAACTACAAATCCCAGCATGCCTTGCCACAGTTTCAACACTCCCTTATAGCAAAACTATGGCAAGGCATGATGGGATTTGTATGTTTGACAACATCTGGAGAGCCACAGGTTGTGGCCAGGCCTGCTCTAGAGCAATTATTTTGTGGCAAGCATGGTGGTGGGGGAAAAGCTTCCCAGAAAGATATTGGAGTTTGCTGCCAATTGTCACTCAGCAGTAGGTCTGCATTTAGCCATGCAACTACCTTTGTCTCTTAACCCTTACCAGTTATGTTACTGACAAATGCACACCTAAGTAAAAATCACCAGGAAGCAGGACAGTGTGACCTAAGAGCATGATTTTACTGACTTGGAACACCTGTCATCTGTGTGGTGCTCCAGAGACAACCACTACTTTTGGAGTATACATGTGAAGTAGATTACATGTAATATAAAGCAGTAGCTTTCCTACTGGAAGCCTCCAAGTTGGCAGACATACCCAGGTTCCCAGTAAATTGGGCTCAAAATAAGACTTTGCATTTAAGTGTGGGCAAAAGATCAATTATCAAAGGCACATTTATGCAATTTCTAACTGAGGCAGGGACAAATATGCTAGTGGTGTTATGAGAGCTGGGACTGTAGACCAGAGAACAAAATATGGCAGTCCACCTAGTACTCCATGCAGCTCCACACTAACTGAAATTCAGAGAGTGTGGCGTGTGTATCTAGGGGTGTGGACTGTCGACAGTGAATATATCCACCACAATTGGTTGACACTGAAAAGGTCATCACATAAAAAAGGTTGAAATGCACTAGGTCAAAATTGTCAAAAGGTCGACAAAAGCAAAAGTAAAACTCCTTGACAAAGATACATAAGGTCTTGACACATGTTGGCCTAGAGCAGTCTAATTTTTAGGATACTGATTTGGACTTGGACCCTGTTTGGACACTTTAGATCTATATCGTGTGAAAGATCATCTGAATGCAGGTTAGTTTCCCCCTCACTTCATTTAACAGTAACCCATCCGGATTGGGAATTTCTTTTTCTACGAAGTGAGGTAGGTTTCCACTGCTACAACAATTCTGATCTTCTTTTTGTTAGCCACTCGAATATATATTTTAAAATTGAATTTTACCAAATAAAACCTTCATATTAGACCTGCTTTTTAAAGGATTTTTCATCCACGCCCCACGTTGTGAAAAGATACCATGCTGTGTGTCACACGGAGAGCCTACCACTGAGCACTGATACGAATGTGTTAAACATTGCACTCTAAAGATACTCTTATAAATGTAGATCATAACATGACCTTGTAAGTAGGGGTACGGCTGACCCTTTAGCAGCCATTGTAAAGAAACCTTTTTGTTTTTGAATTTCTCTGTCTGCCCTGTAAGTCAGGGAAATGTCATCCCCTTGATCAATCCCCAATCCCCCATCTGCACACAAAGTTATTACACATTTTTTGTTGCCTATTTTCTCTCTCCACATATTCATCATTGCGACAAACGAATGTCATCGCGAGCCTTAGAGACCAATGCTACAGGGAAAAGGAGAAGACATCTAGGACCTTTAACACCCAATAGGAATGTCTTATTTTATGTATACTCCATAAATTAACTGTCACATCTCTGCTATTAGACCATCCACCTCCACCAACACTCTTGGTCCAACATAGGAGCGCCCATTGACACACACTTCTCACATATACCCAATGAGTCATTTGACAAGTCTCAGGGAATAGGCCCCTAGTGTAAACATAGGTTAGATCCTAGAAGCACCCAGACCCTCAAGCCTTCTTTTATACATAGGCAAAAGGTTGACATGGGAATGGTCGACATAGGAAAAGGTCAACAAGGGGTTTTCACTGTTTTTGGTTTCTATGTCGACATGGACTCCAAATAAGTGTAACATGTACCCTTGCTTTGATCGAAAAGCTCCGGGCAGGATGACTCCCTTCGCTCGGCACACTTTACCATTCTAAATACTAGTTAAAAGAAAATATTGTGGTTCATCCTATTTGATTGCCAAAATCCCATATAAAATAGACCAGCAGCTAGTAGGAATCACCAAGTGCTTTTGTCAAATCAAAACTCAAATGTGAACATAGAAGTAAATCCCTTTCAGCCAGTTTGCAAGAATCAAAAGGAATTGTACAGATACCTTTGTATGTAACAGTCAAATAGAGAAATTATCAGAACGTTTTTTGGTTAAAGGCTATAATCAATTGGCAAAGCTAAAAACAAACTCCAGTTAATAGATAGGACGGACCTCCTGAAAGAGAAACCAAAAAAGGACAATAGGGACAATTTTAAATGGTCTTTTATTTCAAGGTATAGTTCCTCATTTAAAAACACTGAAACATTTTTTAAGAGAAATTGGAAATTACTGCTACAAGATCCAGTTTTAATTAACCATATTCCGGACCGAACAAGTTTTATATCTATATATATATATAAGGGTACCCTCGTTAAAGGATAAATTGGTGAGTTCCCAACCCTGGTCCTCAAGTACCCCCAACAGTGCATATTTTTCAGGTCTCCACACAGAATCACAGGCAAAATAATTAGCTCCACCTGTGGATCTTTTAAAATGTGACTGAATAATGAGTGCACCTGCTGGGTGACCTGGAAAATGTGCACTATTGGGGGTACTTGAGGACCAAGGTTGGGAACCACTGGCATAGAGGAAGAGCCCTTACAGAGTGTCTGCACAAAAGGGTTTCATAGGTGTGGAGCATGTCTGATGTGTAGAACTGTGAAAAGTGCCACACCAAATTTTTATAGTTCAAGATCAAGGGAAAATCATATAAAATTGATAATTTTATCACGTGTAACTCCAGGAATGTGATTTCCATCCTGGAGTGCACGTGTAATTTTTTTATGTCGGTAAAACCTCAAGGAATTTGAAGGTGCGACAATCTGAGCATGTATATGACATTAGAAAGGGCCTGGATACACACTCAGTTTCGTCGCACTTTTAATTGGTCCATAATAGAAGGAATGGGTTTGTTTTTTTTATTCTGGTGCATAGTACAAGTCTTACCAAAAGCTAGAAGCAGAGATGTCGACAAAAGACTCTCTAGAACGGAAATGGAATGGATTTTTAAATTGAAAACCCTATCTCCCTTTGATCTTAATACAGAATTTGAACTAAAATGCTTTTTAAAATGATAAGTGGCACTTTTCATATTCATCATACATCCTCTCTTTTATTACTGTTTTTAAGTGTTATTAAGGATTTGTATCTTTTACCCCCTGATTTCTAGTGGTATTTATTGTCTCTTATTATTCAGTTTATATGGCCGCTGCTAAGTGCATGAGACTTCCACCCTTCTGTGATATCCCTCCCGCTCCGCTGTCTGTAATCCCAGACCCCTTCGGCCGCGTCACTTCTGGCGGAAGTGGGGCACTCCGGAACTACCGGCCACGGCGAGGGACTTCTGGTGATTAAGCACGCGGTCCTGCGCACGAGAGGAGGTGAATTACACTTAAGGGTCAATTAAGTGACCAATGAAATTTGTGTTTAGGGCAGTGGTTCCCTAGACCCCCTGGGGTGCCTTGGAGCACTTGCAGGGGTACCTCAGGTTGATGGTCCAATGAAATAGGCAAAATAAGTGCTTGTGCCTTCCAATTAAGAATATGTGGGTAAAGAGAAGTGAATCATGTTTCTCACCACATAAGTGGACCTAAGGAAAAGATTTCAATCACAACAAATTTAATATTTTTCCTGAAATTCAGGGCCGGATTATAGTGGGGGCACAGGGGGTCAGTACCCCTGGGCCCCCTCTATCTAGGGGCCCCCTGTGGTTGGCATGCATTTCTTTTAAAAATACATTTTTTTAGCTGATGGTTTTGTGCATGGGAGAGTGGGGTAGAGCTGCAGCTTCACATATCTGCCAATGTGACAATGATTAATAGTGCTGAGCATCAGGAGTGAAGGCACACTGACTGCACAAGTGTGCAGTGCATTACTGGGAGTTGACTAAGTTCCATAAGACTTTGCACAAGAGGTCAGAGGCTGAGACGTTTGTGCTGAGCTCTGCTTGGTGGAGCTCATCATATGCTTCTCAGGCCCATGAAGGAGAGCAACAGCAGCTGCCTCGTCATGGGAGGGTTTTTAATCAGAGGCAGCCCTGAGCCTGTCTGGGCTCCAACAGAGTAAGGTACAGAGGGACAAACACAGGCTTTTTTCATGTGGTGTATATATATATATATATATATACACACACATGTTTTTATTAATCCACCCCCCTGTAGTTACCCATTGACCAAGTTTATACTGATTTTACGGCCAGTAATGATAAGTAAGAGGGGGCCCCCCTTTCTAAAGTGCCCCGGGCCTCCCGAAGGCTTAATCCGGCTCTGCTGAAATTAGTAACCAACTTTTGGCCTAGGGGTGCCGTGAAAAACATTCTGATACTTTAGGGTGCCGTGATTCAAAAAGTTTGGGAACCACTGGTTTAGGCTATTCTTGGGGATAAAAAGAACTTTGTATTCAGTATACACCACAATTCTGAGGAAGGACATTAAGTCCAAAATGCATTAAGTATGGTGTACACCATTGGCTTTTCTTTGGCTGGATAATCACTCCCTTGCTATCCCTGGACTTAGAGGACTTCAAAGACCGGTATCTGGAGTCTCATCTTCCAACAGGACTGTTTGGATGTTGTGGTAGCAGTCCATGTCTTGCACATATTAAATTGCTTTTGTTATCTGAATACTGCACAATGATCCTTTTCTGTTGATATCCCCCACTCCATCAAAAATCCCAACATTCTGGGAAAGGTGTATCTTTTTTGTATCGTTCTAGGTGAAATATTTATCTGTCGACCAAATCATCAGGCAGTCACCTATTCAAGTTATGTATGACCTTATGTAATTTTAAACATGCAAGGGGAGCGCTGTGTGGTCTCACAAACTCCCTTTTCTTCTAAAATCCCATATAAGCCACGGCACATGACGTTTTATCAGGGCTAATTAGATATCTCCCAGCAAGCCTATTACATGCATCAGCAATTGCTGGTAATAGAATACCTCCTTTGGAGTATTGTACAATGGATGTACAATATCGATACCCACCACCATCCCACACATGTAACTCGCTACCTCCAAACAGCCATGAATTCGACAATCCGTGGCTGTTTCCAATAACACAGATCAGACATGTTTTAAAGTCAGATCTGTTATCTCCGACATGGGAATTAGCGGCCTCCGCCTATTCAATGCTGCCATTTCCGACTGCATTGAAGGTGTATTACGACAAAACAGATTAGACTTTAAAACAGTTCGGATCTGTTTTGTCGAAAACGGCCGTGGTCAAATACACGGGCATTTTTCGACACTGGACAGACAGAACATTGAATTCCGCATGCCGAGAATCTTTCGAGAAGAGCAAACAAAAATGGCCTGGGATACCAACTGTCGGGATATTCCGACAGTCAGAATCCCGGTTTGAATACCGCCTTATATCGGTTCCAGTTTGGTTTCACATGATATGCCTGTCTGATTTGAAGATGTGTAATAAAAGCTTAGGATGATGAAGAAAAGAAAATCACATTGTAAAGTTATGTTTGCACATAGTAGTAGTACGTTTATTTTTAAGGCGCCACAAAGTGTCCGCAGCGTCGTACATAGCAAACAAAAAAAAAATTACAAGGTAACGTACAGGGTGTGTTGATAAAATACAGCATAAATAGGGCTATAGCTGGTAGAACTAAAATCAGCATCAGTTCTGAAGTAGGTGTCGAAATTGTCGAGGAGACTGAAGATGAAGTAGAGGAAGTGTAGAACAGGGCAGGAGCACTGGTGAGGTAAAGAGGTAGGGCGAGTACGTGAGTAAGGAGGGCCCTACTCATAAGAGTTAACAGACTAAAAGGAGGTGGGTGGACGAACGAAAAACAATAGGATAAGTAGGAACTGATGGAGGGGTAGGGTAGGCAGGATAGGAGGAGCAAAAGAGGTTAGGAGGAGGAGGGATAGGCCAGTCAAAATAAGTGGGTTTTGAGGGAGCGCTTGAAGGAGGTAAGGGAATCAGAAAGCCTGATGGGTGGTGGGAGGTTGTTCCAGTGCAGGGGGGCAGCGCGAGAGAAGTCTTGGACACAGGAGTGGGAGGAGGTGATTAGGTGAGAGGTCAGTCGGCGGCGGAGCGAAGAGGACGGGAGGGAGTGTGGATAGAGATCAGTGAAGAGAGGTAAGGAGCGGTGGAGGAGGAGAGAGTCTTGTAGGTGTTGGTGAGGAGTTTAAAGAGAACCCGGAAAGGAATGGGGAGCCAGTGAAGAGATAGACAGAGGGGCGAGGCAGAGGTGGAGCGGCGGGAGAGGAAGATGAGCCTAGTAGCAGCGTTAAGAATGGATTGGAGAGGGGCGAGGCGGGTGAGAGGTAGCCCAGAGAGAAGGATGTTGCCGTAGTCAAGGCGGGAGATGACAAGAGAGTGAATGAGAATATTGGTCGCATCAGTGGAGAGGAATGGTCTGATGCGAGAGATGTTGCAGAGGTGAAAGCGGCAAGACTGTGAGAGAGCACGAATGTGGGGGTGAAAGAGAGGGAGGAGTCAATGATGACACCGAGACAGCGCGTTTGGTCGGTGGAGGTGATCTCGGTTTCACCAATGCTGATGGAGATAGTTGGCGAAGAGGGGATGTTCGTGGGATGGAAGATTAGAAGTTCAGTTTTAGCCATGTTTAGTTTCAGGAAGCGTTGGGTCATCCAGGCTTAGATGGCCGTGAGGCATTCGGAGACCTTGGACAGGAGTGATGGGGATAGGTCGGGGGAGGAGAGATAGATTAGGGTATCATCAGCATAAAGGTGGTAATGGAAGCCATAGGAGCTGATGAGGTTGCCCAGAGAGGTGGTGTAGAGGGAGAAGAGGAGAGGGCCAAGGACTGACCCTTGGGGAACACCGACTGGCTGCCGGGTAGTAGGAGGAGGAGGAGCTCGGAGTGGAGACAGAGAAGGAGCGATCGGAGAGGTATTAGGTGAACCAGGAAAAGACCGTGCCAGTGATGCCAAAGGAGCGGAGGGTGTTTAGTACACTTAAAAGGTGTAATATGAAAAAGGAAGTCAATCATCATTACACCAGCACAGAACACAACATAACCTACATGTTATAAATGATAACTGCTTACTTGTTTATTCTTTGTACGTTTGAAACAGTCCTTGCATGAAGTGGCTCTAAAATACATAAATAGTGAAATATTAGTAGAACATGTCTGTAAGGGAAGACAACGTAAAAGCGTACATTTATCTAAACATAAATTCTGGAACAGCTTCATATATTGTTTATGTCAAGTTTGCTTTATAAAAGGGAAAATACAAACATGGTTTTTCTTATCTTTTTCTCTTTTCTTACATTTTCTTTTCCTAAATAATCACATTACATTTTTACTTTTATTCTGTTTTTTAGTTATTTCTGTACCGTGATCTACCAATAAACAAACTTAAAAAAAAATCAAAACGTGGTGCACGCACAATGAGATTTTTTAAATGTTTGTTTTTAAAAAGAGAACTTGTTGCCCCCTTGTCATTATTACACCCTTCTGTGTCCGTGTTGTCTTGTCTCGTTTTGTATGGTTTTCTTTTCCACCCTTTGTATACAGGCTTAGATTTTTGTGGGGTTACACATATAAATATCGTTCTATAACTTTCAGTATTTTATTGTATCATTCCTGTATGTGTTTACCATATAAGCTATTACTGTTGTATGTATTTTCATACTTCTATATGTTTTATACTCAATAAACATTTAATATAAAAAAAAAAGAGAACTTGTTTAGGCAAAATGTGCTTACGATAGGAGGCTGTAACAGCAAACAAATGTCAATGCCTACCGTATGCAATAGTTAATTGAATTACTGCATTAAAGTAATGAACTCAACATGAACAAAGCATTTAATGGAACTATTGGCAGTGATGTGGTAGTGAGCACTGGTGAGGACAAGTCTACGTTACAATTTTTGCATATCTGTTTTGTAATTTGTTTTTATGAGAGATCCTCAAAATATCAGTTAAAAATGCCAGCGCCGCTCACAGCGACTGGTCTTTTTTTGGTGCAATATTTACCTAAACTTCAATTAATTGACTTGGCTATATTTGCATTTATTTATACTAAAAGAACAGTCGCATATTTCGAGAAACGCTCACAGCAACGTTGGCACTCCAAGGATTAATGTCAGACCACAAATGAAATTACTGTTTATTAGCTTTGTTAGATCTAGTGTTAGAAGTTGTAGTGCTAAATGACCAATGGGGAGTGGTATGACTAGCCGACAATCAGGATCCTGACAGTCAGTATAAAGGCAATCGGAATCCTGACTGTGGGCGTTCCAACAGGGGGGGTGAGCGCAAAGAAGCCCTTTTCACTTACCACTGGTTCTATTCTCCCTTTATAGGGGTCATGGACCCCCACAAGGGAGAATAGACCTCATCAGTCGAGATCCCCCCAGTTGGAGCACCGGCAGTCAGGATTCCGATGTCGGTATACTGACTGTCGGGCAGTCATCCGGCACCCGTCCAATGCAATAGGTTGTGGTTAGAGGGAGGTGGCACAATTCCAACAAGATAATTTAAAGGGACAATAAGTTAAAAGGGTGTATATAGTTCTCCAGTGAGAACACTGGTGATTTGACTAGATCTTGACTACATGTAGTCAGGATCTAGTCAGACGGTGTGTGGGACTTTTTCATTTCTAAGTGATCTAATCAGATTGCCCCATGTGAAAATCATGTCCCTTAAGAGCCTTTCTTGACACACAGTACCCAGCAATAATTTTAAAATAGCTTTCTAAGAGATTTTTACCATTATAAACATTGTATTCAACACAAGTATATTGTAATGGTATTACTACTTAAAAATGCAGGCTTTGGTGTAAGAATTTGGAGATTCTGCAGCATGAAAAAGTAGTTGCATAGAGGTATATTAAAAAATGAAAAGTAACTTAGTGCAATTATTATTTATTATTAACAGTTTCTTATACAATATAGCGCAGCAAATTCCATTGCGCTTTACAATTGGAAAGTGATAAATCAAATCTGGGTAGTTACAGACAGTTATAGAGGTAGGAAGACCCAGCTTGTAATCTAACAATGGTAACTCAATATTTATAAGAATTAATTCAACTGTTAACCTTGATTTGGATTTTTGGAGGACGCAGGGAGTTGTGTCTCTACAGGATATTCATTCACAAGAGGTATTACTCTCATTCTCCCAACTCCAAGAGCGCTTCCAAATCCCAAAGCAAGATTTCTTTAAGTACCTTCAGATAAGGAGCTGGCTCTCTTCATTCCACAATAATCCCCCAATATCCAGGAAACACTGGACTCACCTCTCCTTTCTCATACACTCCAAATATAGCAGGGGAAACATCTCGAGATGGTATGAACTCATTATATCAGAATCTTTGAACCCAACATTTCCTTCCCAAGCTAAATGGGAGAGAGATCTTGGAAATGTTTTCAGCTCGGAAGTCTGGTCGAGTATCTTCTCCTCCTGCTTTAAAATCTCAAAATGTGTCTCCCATACAGAGATGTTTCTCAAACTAATTCATAGAGCATATTTTACCCCCGAACTACTGCATAAGATTTGGCCGGAGACCTCGCCATATTGTTGGAGAGGCTGTGGACAGAGTGGGAGCATCCTACATATTTTCTGGTCATGTCCCCACATCCAGCTTCTTTGGAAAACAATATTTGCTCTAATTTCGAAGGTACTCAACTACCCGGTACCCCTAAGTCCTTTGCTTGCCTTATTTCACTACTCCTACCCACATGTTAGCAGCACTGATAACTATATACTCGGCCATATCCTTATTGCCTCTAAAGCGGCTATAGCCCAACAATGGAAAACACCAAACATTCCCTCCATCCATAGTATTGAATCTAGAATTCATAAACACTTCACCTATGAAACCGCTTCTAGCCCTTACATCTCCCCATCACCCCTCACCAAATTGAAATGGGAGAAATGGTCTCTATATAAAAACTCTGACTCATCAGGGGCCCCCCAAACCAGTATTCTCTCAATTGATGGTTTGCGCTCTCCCACATCCCCCCCCTCAGTTCAGTACAAAAGATAAACAGGCGATTGGTAGCCCAATTACCTTCCCTATCGAAAGTATACAGGCTCATGCGTATGTTAGATGGAAATCTATATGGCTCAAAACTACACCGTGCTAGAACCTATGAACTCCCTTTATGTCTACATCCTACTGTACACCCCACACAATAATCCTAGCCCCCTCCCCTCCCCCCTTATTTATTATTGTTTTTATTTCCCCCCCCCCCCATTTAATTTGTATTGACTATGCGATTGTATTGACTGTAGATATGTCTTATGTTGTGATGTCGTGTCAAAATTTTCTGTTATCTTCACAAAATCCAATAAAAAAGATTGAATAAAAAAAAAAAAAAAGAATTAATTCAACTGTGAGACGGACACAAATGATTGATGATCTAGGTAGATTAGAGGAATGGTCAAGAGCATGGCAACTACAGTTTAATGCCAAAAAATGCAAAGACTAAATATAGTATAAATGGCACTATAATGGAAACTACTGAGAAAGAGAGGGATCTAGGTGTCACTATTTCAGGGGACTTAAAGGCAGGTAGGCAATGTAACATAGCAATGAAGAAGGTCAGATGCTTGGCTGCATAGGGAGAGGTATCAGCAGTAGAAAGCAAGAAGTAATAATGCCACCATATAGGTCATTCATACGACCTCATCTAGAGTACTGTGTTCAGTTCTGGAGGCCATATCTCCAGAAGGATATAAATACATTAGAGACTGTACAAAGAACGGCAACTAAAATGGTGCATGGCCTACATCACAAAACGTACCAGGAAAGACTAAAAGATCTTAATATGTATACTTTGCAGCAGAGAAGGGAAAGGGGTGACATGATAGAAAGGGCTTTAACAAGGTACAGGTGGGAGACATTCCTCACAGGAAGAGCAGCAGCAAAACACAAGGACATGCACTGAAACTAGAGGGAGGAAGATTCAGGGGAAATGTGAGGAAGAATTACTTCACAGAAAGAGTAGTAGATAAGTGGAATAGCCTCCCATTAGAGGTGGTAGACGCAAATACAGTAGTACAAATTAAACATGCTTGGGATAGGCATTTTTATACCCTTACAAAAAAATAAGGATCAAATATGGTTTGAGGTAACATGTTTAAAAAAGGGGCAGACTAGATGGGCCAAGTGGTTCTTATCTGCCGTAAAATTCTATGTTTCTATATAAAGGGGGTATGGCTTCCTAAAATCGGACAAAATTGAAAAACAGTGAATAGATGGAATGCGAATTCCATCTATACTTTGCAAAACGGAAGCAATTTTGACGCAAGCCTGCAACATTGAATACCTCCCATAGAGATTAACAGTAGCTATGCAGGAGAATATTATTCTAATACATGAGAATAAGGATTAACAAATACTTTGCTGACCATTGTTGTTGTTTAACTATTTATATCCATATAAAATTAAGATTTTACCTCCCCCTATAGTTTTTTCAATTATACCAAATAAAGACTATGGTGGGATATTTATCACAGGATGGAAAGAGACACAGTACCCTCTAACCAGAGTCTGCCATTTCATAGGCTGGGTTTAAAAAATAAGTTGATTGGTTAGTAAATTATCTCCTAGTATTGATGGATCTGTTCCTTTTAGTTTTATTGTGTTAGTTGTACATTTAAATCCTATTGGACGTCACTTATGTGTAAGATCTCTCCTGTCTGGTAATAGTTTTCTTCTGGTTATAAAATATTATTCAGGGAGCAGTTAATTATCTATACCAACATTAAAATCACCCATAGAAGTCCAAAAAAAGAGATTTGTTCAATTTCAATATCAATTAAATTCAATGCAAAGTCGCAAGATAAATAACTGCAGCTAAGATTCCGGCAGTCAGAATACCAATGCCAGCAGATTAGAGATATCAATACATTTTCTAGGTGGTAATTCCCTATGGATGGGACAAACATTCATACCCTTTTTACACCCAAACGCCGGGTCGCACCTGGGTTTTTGAACCTGGCTCCAACCTGGCATTTGTCCCTTTTTACACCAGCATCCCCACCCGGCATAATGCTGGGCAGGTGATGACAGCTGAATCCTGAGCTGGTGCTTGGAGATGACATTATCTCCAAGTGCGGGGAAACCCGCCAGCCAGCCAGGACCCCAGTGGCGCTAACCAACAAACTAGGGGCAAGCCCAGCACCTGGGAAAGCTGCTGGGCTGCACTCGGCATCCATTCACCTCCTCCCCTGCTTCGCTGCTCTCTGCATAGTACAGCAGACAGCAGTGGAGGCTGAACACACCCCCTGCCCAACCTCCAAACCCCAAAGGAGGTTGCGGTCGGGAGGTATGGGCTCCCCCATTGGTGTAAACGGGTCCCGGGTCAGTTATTGTTTACACTGCCACTTAACTCAGGTCTCACCCATGTTCAACCCGGAACATTTCCCGGGTTGAATTGCTGGGTAACCGGACCCTGGTTATATTTTTTTATAGCCCATTTACACCAAGCACTGACTCGATTTCAATTAGATTTTGCTTATATAAGCAAAATCCAATAGAAAAATAGACTACATGGAACCGTGTGCACACCCTATTTAAGGTGATGTGAGGTATCTCAACACACACACACAAAGATTTGGTCTATCTAGTGCAATTAAGTCAAATATCAAATAAGTTTTTATACATTTGGACAGTCAGATTCATTGGAAAGCAACAAGTAGAGAAGACACTGATGATGGCACACATTAATCTGCATATTGCTTATGTATTTCTGAACAAATGCTTCAAATATGCTTTTAACAAGGAAAAGTAAACCATAACAAGCAATCACCTTGCAGCTAGAGGGCCGGATTAAAGGGTGGGGCAAAGGTGGTCAGTACCCATGGGCCCCCCTCTAGCTAGGGGCCCCCTGTGGTTGGCATGTATTTAAAAATATATATTTTTTTCTTTTGCTAAAGGTTTTGTGCATGGGAGTGGAGGAGTGCTGCAGCTTCACCTATCTGCCAATGTGACAAGGATTAATGATGCTGAGCATCTGGTGCCAAGGCACACTGACTGCATAAGTGTACAGTGCATTACTGGGAGTTGACCAAGTCCCATGACGCTCTGATTGGTGGAGCTCATTACATGCTTCTCAGGCCCATGGAGGACAGCAGCAGCAGCCTAGTCATGGGAGGGTTTTTAATCAGAGGCAGCACTGAGCCTGTGAGGTCTCCTACATATGTACTTATGTAGTACAGGGGTCCTCAAACTATTTTGATCTGGGACCCCATCAGATAATAAAAATAAATGACAGGACCCCAGCAAGTTCCTGCAGAAGGTGATCACATGACATGTGTAGGCAGCAGACAGCACATACATGGCAGCATTGTGGAGGCACAAAATGATGGGAGGAGAACAAAATAACAGACAATTCAACAGATTTTTCAGACTCCTTGAATCACTGACAGATTATAAAAGTCATCAGCTTGATGGTCAGCAACATGAAGTTGCGGCCCCATGCTGATAAGTTCAGGACCCACTTTGAGGTCAGGACTCACAGTTTGAGAACCGCTGATCTAGTATATTCTATAAGATTGGTAAATGTTGTTGGTTTCTATGGGAAACGTCTCCACTTTTTAAGGTTTGATGTATCACCTTAATAGTCTGAAACACTTTAACAACAACATCTGTGACATTTGCCGAGGCATCCAGGTATATCTGATTAGTGAGTCAATGTGTTGGGTGAGTAATGATTTAAATGACATGTGCTGTGATTTCCCTGTAATGACAGCAGGACAACCATGTGTGAACATGACTAATGTGAACAGTGCACTGTAGTAAAATGTGGATCATGTCTCCGTCTCACTTACAGGAAGTGGCAGTCCTCATCTGTTTCTTCATGACAGAACACCACCCCGACTTCAAACACACTCTGAAAAAGTGAAACATGAACTTGAGTCACAGAAGGATGATAAACAAGCAGGGGAAGTGAGATTAGAGGCTATCAGCAATGTGATCATGCATGTAATAACAAAAGAGGAAAACAGTCCCATGTCAGATCAATGCCCAGATTCGTTCTATGTGATGCTTTGGAAATAACAACAACAACAACAAAACAGTACAACCTATATTGCAAAGCTACAATAAAAAAAAAAAAAAAAAACACCAGCTCCATTGAAGTCAAAATAAAAATCAATAAATATTAATAATACTTAATTTGACCTCTGAACAATGACCCATGTGTATATTTTAGTGAATAGTTAATAAGCAAAGTGGTCACCATCCACTCGGTCTCAGAAAAATATCCTAGAATTTTAATAGGCTCCAATCGACAGAGAAATTCTGGTGTTTAGTAGTTGCTAGAGGAGCCTAGGTCACGGACTAACTAATCCCCAAAAGGACAGGGAAAACAGTAGAGGAAGAGGTGAAATTAACGGTCTCATCGGAAGCAAGACATTGTAACCAGAAATACCAGACAACAAAAACAGAACAGTATCAGAGAAACGTGAGCCAAGGTGGCCAAGGTCCACAATGAAAGCGGAGAGGAAGGATTTACCGGTAAGAAAAAAAAAGTCCCTGAAACTCATTCTTCAATGGTGGACAATGGAAACTATGGGAATATCCCAAAGCTGTACTCCTACTACACTTTACGAGACTGATTCAGATGCAGTCGGTGCTATTTTTTACCATATGTAATTGTGACGCATACTAATATGGTCAAAAACTAACCTGAGCACAGGGACACCCGTTGCTAACAAAATTTCCATGCAACAGCATAAGTTTGTTGAAACATCCATTTTGTTGTTGCAAATGGGTTCAGCACCATGCAGACGTGCAGGCTGCGCTGCTCTCTAGTAGCAAGTAATTTATGCACACCCAGAACATGCCTGCATGCATAATATGCCTGCGTTTGGCAAACCACTCCCCATTCTAACACACAAAGGCTGCCTTTTAGTCACTCACTTTGTGACCGATTCTTCAGAGTGATCACAATTCACTGCTCAGGTGCATGCCCAGTCAGATAAGGTTCACCAATGTACGTACGATGGCCACTATGAGTCCCGAGCTGAATGACCCTCTATGTCCAAAACTGCCATCAATGGATAAAATGGTCTTAAAGCAATAACATTTGGCAAAGGGGAGCAGTCAACTCAATAGCGTAATCGTCAAAACTCGATTCTCAAGGATCAGTTTTAGGACCAGTATGCCCATGCTTGGCTACTGGTGACTGAATTAGTACTGTAACCAGTATGATTTAACCATCTGTACTAGACTGTCAGCATGGGGCGAATTGGGCTACCGGGCGAGTTACCGTGAGTCTGTCCCATCCATTCTCTATGTGGCCAGCAGGCCCTGCCTGCCTACTGGCCGGACCAGTTCTTGCGTCTACCCGACCAGACGCCTTACTTCCGATATTTGCATTCCACCCTATGGAACTCAACTGGAAGTAGCCATCTAGGGGGCAATCTGCAGTACTGAACACCATCGAGGTGTTGGAAGAGGAAACCGGGGCAGAGAAGAAGCTGACTGGAGGAGGGGGGGATGGTAGTGGGAAGTAGCAGACAGCTACATCTCACCACTATAGCCACACGTCCTTGGCCCCTAAACCCAGCGAGCCCCTGCAGCCTGGATCCCAGCAGTGGAAGTTGGTGGGAGCCAGCATATGAGAGGAGGCTCCCAGCATCCTGGCAACACCCTGTGGAAAAGAGACACCTGGCTAGATCCAGATGCCAGAGGGAGACCACTTTACTCCTGGGGATGCACCCACTATGTGCAGCCTGCTTATCGTCCTGCTCCCGCTGCTGGCAGACATCACCTTATGCTCCGCTCCCTGCTCTGCCTGACACTTGCTGCTAAGAAGCGGCTGTCGACTCCCATTCACACAGGTGAGGGTGGCTACCATTGAATGGAGAGGGGAGATAAGAAGGGGAGGGGGGGGGGGGGTGAGGAGGATTCTGAGAGACACAGAATGAAGGGAGGTGAGAGGCACAGAGTGCAGGGGGTAGGGAGGGCTGGCTTAGCAGCACAGGGGATGGGGGGGGGGGGGCAGGCTAAAAGAATAAGTAGATGCAGGTGGGAGATGATGGTGTTGGAGATGTAACACAAAATGTACATGTTATGGAAGGGACACGGGTATTGTTGATAGTGACTAAGTATAGAGATGCTAAGTTTCTTCTATTGGAAGCCATAGATGGTGTGCACCTATAACAAGATGGAAGGTTGACACAAGCATTTGGTTGACAATGGCTAAATCGACGGTCAAAATGTCGACACAGGCTTTTCACTTTTGAGCCGATGATAGTTGTCTAATATAAAAGAAGTGCCTAGGCTCCTTGCGCACATATTATACACCAACGTTTCCGATTAGAAATTAAGATTTATAGACAATATTTTTTCTTTTCATCTCATTCCCATAATTTAATGCTGAAACACAAACATATTCGTATCTAAAATGCATTAAATGAAATGCGATAGTGGGCACAATAGATGTGACTATGTACAATATATATATATATATAGGCTCTTGAGAAACAAATGCTAGTGTAGGACTTGCAGTGAAATGGGGTCCCTTGGCGATGGGCTGCAAGCTTAAATGCATTGATCAATTCATGAACTAAAACCCCATTATTTATTTGATTGATTGTATACTAAGGTGAGTTAGTTCATTATGGAGAGTGTTGAGTCCCTGTATTTGTGTATATATATATATATATATATATATATATATATATATATATATATATATATATATAAATATATATACTGTATACACACACACACTGTATATATCACATTTTATTAAACACTGAATTCCAAGTGATAAAAGATCACACCTTGCTTACGGCTTGAACCCCCAATTCTTTAGATATCATGGGATGAATGATCCACTTGTATGCTTCCTTCAGCTGGACAATATCGGATTTATCCAAGTTACAACCTTGCTTTCTGTGAAGAAAAAAAACAAATCAATTTAGTCAGAAATCAAAATGGGTTTGTTGTAATGCACTAGCATCACTAATGGCACGTCTTCTATGGCATAAATGTAGTGTGATTATATATATATATATATATATATATATATATATATATATATATATACATACATACATACACACACACATACATACATACATACATACATACACACACACACACACACACACACACACACACACACACATTGGAGAAGGAACCGCACTCAGTTCATTAAAGAAGACACAGGGTTATGCTCCACTTTAGAGGATTATCCATCCCAATAATAGCAGCATTTTAGAGAGAAGTAGGCACTCGCCAGCACTGAGATTGTCAAGACCAAACACCAGGATGCAGCAGCAGACAAAGTCTGCTGCTGTATCCTGGTGTTTGGTCTTGACAAAGGCCCCTGTTGAGGGCCGAAACGTCGACTTCCTTGATGTCCCGATGTATTGACGAATAAAACTTATTTGCTTTTGCACAATCTCAGTGCTGGTGAGTGCCTACTTCTCACTAAAATGCTGATATATATATATATATATAACAATACTTTTGTAGGAGCAGGCACTCACCATAGGCAATTCAGGGTTGAAGTAAATAAACTTTTTATTCAGTGACACTGCCTTGTGCCTCCAGTCCTTTTGGATATCTATTGTCTTGACAAAGGTCCCTGTTGAGGATCGAAACGTCGACTCCAGCTATGACTGAATAAAAGTTTATTTACTTCAACCCTGAATTGCCTATGGTGAGTGCCTGCTCCTACAAAAGTATTGTTATATTTGGGACTTAATTGCCTCTAAAAGTGGAGCACCGCCGAGTTGAACCTGAGTATTTTGTGTGCGGTATTCCAGACCTGATATAGATATATATATATATATATATATATATATATATATATATGAGATTTATCTATATCGAACTATAAATATATCTATCTATCTATCTATCTATCTGGTGTGGTCCATGCCACCCACTTCTGTTTGTTTTATTTTGCTTATGAACCGGTCCGGTTATTCTGCCAAAGACCCTTTGGGACCGAAATGTCGATGACCTTAATATTCGTCGGATAACCATCCAACCAGTCTATCTATCTATATGTTGGGGTCCGCACTTACATATAGTGCGGGAGGATTTCCAATAATATAACAGAGTACAGCAAATATAAAGATGAGGAGGGCACTCACCCCTTGGCATTATATTGTTGCCATTCCTTGCAGAAATTGTTGAAATGAAAACAATAATTTGGGATTCACATATGTATTTCAGTGGTTTGCAGTAGCAGAAAAAAACAATAGTGTCACCTTATGGTTTTCATCACAGCTTAGTACTATTTTTATTTTATTTTTAGATATGAGGGGGGGATTGCACTGAAATACCTCAGATGACTTAGGATAGAGGTGGCCAAACCAGACTTTGAGATCTACCAACTGTTCATGTTTTCCAGGTCAACTGTGGCTCTGTACAATGTGTTTGTTAGGAATGAATGCACCATGGGTTTGAACAGGTGAAAGTTAGTAATGACTACACCTGTCCACCAGCTAGGTTCTGGAACACTTTAACTGTTGGTAGATCTCGAGGACCGGTTTTCCAGACCTGACTAGGACTTCCAAGGATCTTTACCGCTGTGGTTTTCCTAAATAAAACTGGTGTGCTGGTGCGGCGTGCTTGATTTTAAATTCAGACAACAACTTATATCTCACCGGAATGACTTGACCAATGCCATAGTGCATCACTATAGTGGGGGGGGGGAAGGCAACATGCAATACACTGCAGTCCATACATTAACACAGCTTGAGTAGAATGTCAGATCACTTTTGAAAATCTTTAATATTGATAAGTTGCATTTTTAGTTTCATTATACCTATATAAAACAAGTGTATAACAGATGAAATGCTGCATTGAAACTCCCTGGTGCTATCACTCACCTTATTTCTTGTTGTGCTTGCAGCCATGCAGAATTCTAGTCCCGGGTTACAGGTACACCCAAAACAAGAAAAAGTAATGGAGGATTAGTATACTTCTCTGTATGCCTACATTGGTTTCACATTTACATGCTCGTAACAAGCCGGGACCAGTGTGCAGTGAATATATGAATATCTAATGAGCGGCTCATGGCGAATGTGTAAAAAAAAAAAAAAAAAAAAAAAATTAAAAAAAAAAAATGTAATATATATTAATGTGCTTCAAGCACATGAATAAAAATAGCAGGCACCTTCACAGAAAAAAAATTCAGATTTTTTTTTTGACACCAAAAAAAAGAAAAAACCCTTTATTTTAAAAGATCACTTTCCAGTTCACCTTAAAAAGATGTTGAATGCAAAATGGTGAATCATGGCAAAAATCAGGGAGAAAGCAGTTCGCCATCCTAGCATTGAACACACTCACGGCGAATCCCAGTGAAAACCCTATTGAAATACACCGGCGTATTGCAGCGAGCATGAAACGGAGAACTGGCCGGCATTCACCGTTCGCTTTCGGCGAACAGTAAACATTGAATAAGGTGACTCACATTTTCAGTGAAAAAGATTCACTGCAAGGAGTGAAAACAGCCTGATTCGCAGAAAAAAAACGGTTTGAGAAGGAATTTGCCTCTGAACCAGAATAAGGCCCAATATTTGAACAACTAAAACGGTTGATCCAGATATGAACGGGTGCCGGACGATATCCCGACTGTCAGAACACAGACAGCCGGGTTCCCGACGGCCGTCGGCTACGACCCCCATAGAGGGAGAATAGAATAGGTGGCTCACGTAGCGAGCCACCGTGCCCACAGCATGGCGAGCGCAGCGAGCCAGAAAGGGGCTTTGTTGCCCTCGCCATGCTGTCTGGGTCCGGCCAGTCGGGATCCCGACGTTGGGATAATGACTGTCGGACCCCTATACCACACCCATATCAACTCCTTCACATTAGCAATCGTGACCTACTGCAGATGCGAACAGTGGAAAGTAGGTGGGAGTCTGATAATCTATTACCAGGGGTCACCAACCCTTGGCATACATGCCCCTTCCCACATGATCAACATTTCTCAGGAAATATATAACAAGATTTTGGGAAAACCACTGGCGCTTAAAGGTGAGATCAATCTCCTTTAGAAAAGGGGTTTGGGTGCCCAGTCACCTACTCCAATGAACCCTTAAATACACGATTCTAAGCCAATCACTATCTTAGAATCGTGTATTCAAGGGTTCATTGGAGTAGGTGACTGGGCACCCAAACCCCGTTTCTAAAGGAGATTGATCTCACCTTTAAGCGCCAGTGGTTTTCCCCAAATCTTGTTGTATGTATATATATATATATATATATATATATATATATATATATATATATATATATATATATATATATATATATATATATATATATATATATATATATATATATATATATATATATATATATATATATATATGTCTTTTTTTGGAGTGTGATGCTCTCCAGGGGATCCACAATCTGCAGATTATTGAATTAATTAACACCTTTATTTGCGCCAGTTTACATACCCTTGCTGTTTAGATATAGATTTCTCAGGACATGTTAATGACCCCAGAGGAATATGCCAGATTCTCAGGAAATGAAGAAAATCAGTCACTCTGTTTGCCCAAAATCAGTCACTCTGTTTGCCCAAAATCAGTCACTCTGTTTGCCCAAAATCTCTGGCCCTTATTCTGGTTGGTGTGGTAATATCCGCGTGCGTTCGTGCCGCCGATGTTTTGTGTCTGCGCATGTGCGAGCGGGGCGTACGGCAAAATCCTGCATGAAATGTGAACACTCCGAACAGGGGGTGGAGAGGGGCGTGAAGGGCTATTTGGGCTCATTACCATATGCATACGCCCCGCGTTTCATGGGCGTTCCCATGCAAACGCTGGGCGTACGTATGGTAATGCGGCCATGACGCACGTGTAGGGGGCAGACATATGACAACGCCGGATGTCAGCTGCCCGCCCAGATCCCTGCTTTTGCACGGAAAAATGTCCGTGTGGACTGAGGTTGCGGAAGATGGTGGACCACTCGGTCCTGCATTCGATGGTCTGCGACCATCGAATGCTGGGGGAGGTTCCCTGAGATGGAGGAGGTGTATTCATGAGAAATACACGTGCGGTCCGTTCGGCCAGCTTCTTACCGCGTACGGACGGAGTTGGCGATCTGTATGGAAGGCGGGGTTTCGCACGCACGGTCCTGGCCGCATATTCGGATCCGGCCGCACCGATCAGAATAAGGGCCTCTGTTTGGCAAACAGAGTGACTGATTTTCTTCATTTCCTGAGAATCTGGCCTATTCCTTCTACGGCCACTCAGGTATTTGTTTGCTTGTTTTTATTCATTTTTATTTTGATGCTTGTTATTAAATACGTCCTTATTACTGAGACTGTTCCCATTTCCTTTATCCACCACTCAGATCAATGAGCAAACCATACTTGCCTACTTTTGAAAACTAGTTTCAGGGAGATAACAGTTGAGGGGGCGTGTCATGCTCCACCCAAAGGGCGTGTCTAGTCCCATATATGGATTGATTGTGAAAAGAGATTGTGAACCCGGCACCTAGAAGCGTGGGTGTGTACTGCTACATCTGAGAGGAATCTTGTAAAATGACTTATATCCAAATGTAGATGAGCCCCAAAGCAGTTAGTAAGATATACTATACTTGGTAAAGTGCTGGGAAATGGTGCTGATGATTCAATGTAAATGTATCTGTCTCTCATTCTTTGTTTCTCCAAAAATGTAACAGTGTAATGTGGGCTAGGTGAAATGAGGGAGATTGCTAGACTAATGAGGGAGAGAGGGAGATTGCTGCTATATCAGGAAGTCTCCTGCAGAATGCAGGAGGGTAGGCAGCTATGGAGAAAACCCACTAGAGTTATTCAAAGGGCTGCCAGCTAAAAGAAACCTTGATAGGTGTCCTCCTGCAAGACGTGCTGTAAGTACGGTACGCATCCCACAGATCAGACCCCTGCACATCTGGTGGTACCCCTAACAGATACCTTGATAGGCACGGTGTTACACGTTGCTTTGTGAGTCGGGAATACCATAAAGATTCCCCATGTTCTTTTAAAAAGTACAATATCTGGACTTAATACTTATATACAGGGCTATTTTTCAGCAGGCTCCAGCAGGAACTGAGGCCCTTATTCTAGTTCACTCTGACAAAATATTTCTTAGATGGACAAAACCATGTGCATTGCAGGTGAGGCAGGTGTTACTTGTGCAGAGATAATTAGATTTGGGTGGGGTTTTACACCTGCCTCACCTGCAGTGCACATGGTTTTGTCCATCTAAGAAATATTTTGTCAGAAAGAGTGAACTAGAATAAGGGCCTCAGTTCCTGCTGGAGGCTGCTGAAAAATAGCCCTGCTTATATAGAACCTTTTCCTTTTCTCTTGATGTTTAACTGCTATATGGATCCATATTCACCCATATCAATTGAAAATATTTTTGAGAAATTCTGACACAAGTAGGGATGCCAATCCCGGGGCATTTTTTCAATCCCGGGATTCGGGATTGAAAAATGCTCGATCCCGGGATTGGCCTCCCTGATACAAAAAAAAAAAACAAAAAAACACAGCTGTCCCCATCCCCCCCAAACTGCCCACACCGTAAATCAATTAAAGGCAGAATAATCCCAAACCACTATCTCCCTGCCTGCACTGCACTGTCACTTACATGGAGGTGGTGACAGGCAGTAGCAGGAACATCTCCAGCAAGCGGGTGGCCAGGTAGGACGAGCTGCACAGCGGGCGGCCAGGTAGGACGAGCTGCACAGCGGGCGGCCAGGTAGGACGAGCTGCACAGCGGGAGGCCAGGGAGGATGAGCTGCACAGCGGGCAGCCAGGGAGGACGAGCTGCACAGCAGACAGCCAGGTAGGACGAGCTGCACAGCGGGCGGCCAGGGAGGATGAGCTGCACAGCGGGCAGCCAGGGAGGACGAGCTGCACAGCAGACAGCCAGGTAGGACGAGCTGCACAGCGGGCGGCCAGGGAGGATGAGCTGCACAGCGGGCAGGTGTGTGGCCAGGCAACCTAGTACAGAACAGTGTGCTATAGCGGTATGACGGCAGCCGGGCTGTGCAGCGTGACGTGATGTCAGGGGTCACGCTGCGCAGCCCGGCCACCGCCATGATGCCGCTACAGCACACTGTTCCTATCAGTAAAATACCGGCAGACAGCAGTGTGGCTATCGGGCACTAATCCCGCATTCCCGGGATTGGAAGGCTCAATCCCGGGATTGAAATCCCGCCTTTTTTAGGCCAAAATCCCGGGATCCCGCCGATCCCGATCCCGGGATTGGCCTCCCTAGACACAAGTCTTTATTTATTTTTCATTTATATCCATGAATATCACCTTCAACATTGACCATTATGTGATGTCACACCTATTCGACGGAGTGAAGCGCCAGCAATATTGCTCTTCTTCATAAGCTTCAAAAAAGGAGACTTTTCAGTGATCTCCTATCAACATTGAGGCTGCTAAGGCTCCTAGATTGCGCCTTGGGATTTTCTTACCTTTTTTGTGTCTATCCGTGCAGCTCAATCTGACAATATTGTCAGTGGCTGCATTTACAGAGGGGGGGCGTCACTGACCAATATCCTAAATGATATCAGCCAGAATCGTTCTCCCGCAGCACCACCGGGGGCCCGCTGTAGTCTTCTCTAAAAAGTATAAAATAAATATATAAAATATACACTAATCATTGACACTCACTATTACTAGTTTTGGGGTGCCCTATGGTTTGGGACCACATTGTTTAAATAGAAATCACAGGGGTTCTACACTCACTAAATTAACAATAATAAACTGTGGAGATTTAGTTCACGTAACCCTTTGAGTGCAAAAGTAATTGTGAGAGCCTCAAAAAATCTGTTAAAACTGCCAGTGCCGCTCACAGCGAATGTTCTTTTTTCAGGTGCAATATTTAAACTAAACTTTAATAATTGACTTGGCTGTATTTGTATTTATTTATACTAAAAGAACAGCTGCTGTGAGCAATACTGCCAATTGTAGTGGATATTTTGAGGTTCACTCACAGCAACTTAGGCACGTAAAGGGTTTAACACGGGCCACCCGCCAGCAGCAACTAGCTGCTAACAACCAAAAAATAAAAGATTAATGGTAATGGCTATAAATGATGGAATCGTACAATGGGTATAAATGATGGAATAGTATAATGGGTATAAATGATGGAATAGAATAATGGGTATAAATGATGGAATAGAATATGTGAAGACTATAAAATATACTAGTCATATTAACATCTCTCATCCCATCAGTTTATTTATTGTACGTCTGACACTTCCTCAGCACTTCAGGTGTTTTGGAGACTCCCACTTACATTTAGTAATCAAGTTCTCAAAGGGAGAATAAAATCCTTTGCTATCTGTGACGTTGCAGGAACAAGGAAATAAATATCAGAAGTACAGGTGATGAAACATCTGACCTAGATAATGGTCTTCCTCTGTTATCATATGTAAAGCAGCGGTATTCTCTCCCAGGGCCTGTTCATCAAGCCAAAAGCATGGATTAAGAGGAATGTCAACACACCATTAGGGTTACGGTTTTAGTTACATTCCTGTTTTTCAATAACAGAATACAGGAGATGTTTTCCACTACGTAATGCAGAATACCACAGTCCCCATGATTCTCAATGGGTACTGCAGTATGGAGGCATTTATCAAGTTGCCCACAGCATAGCTTTGTGGACTATGGGGCCGATTCTGCATAACACGCAGTGATCCAAATACGGCCTCGATGGTCATGGTTTGCGCGCGTGCATTTCTGCGCATGGGCAAACTTCGACTGCACACAGCTGCGGAGAGTCACTCATTCGCCAGGCCGTTCATAGCGGGGAGGGAGGATTGGGGGCAGGGTGGCGCTGGGCCATGGGAACACCCGCCGTTTCATGGGTGTCCCCATGAAACGCTGGGCATTCCCATGGGTACGATGACGTCAGCCGCCTGCTTTGTCTTCATCCCGGCGCCCGCTAATAAAGGCCACTTGAGAGGCAGGAGACATCATTCCATGGTCGGCGACATGTGAGGATAAGTGTTTTCGTTACAAATCTGCTCACGTGGTTGCGAGGGGAAACAGCAGTGGGGGGAGGGGGTACCTAATACTCCTATAAGGGAAGCAGCAGTGGGGGAGGGGGTACCTAATACTCCTATAAGGGAAGCAGCAGTGGGGGAGGGGGTACCTAATACTCCTATAAGGGAAGCAGCAGTGGGGGAGGGGGTACCTAATACTCCTATAAGGGAAGCAGCAGTGAGGGAGGGGGTACCTAATACTCCTATAAGGGAAGCAGCAGTGGGGGAGGGGGTACCTAATACTCCTATAAGGGAAGCAGCAGTGGGGGAGGGGGTACCTAATACTCCTATAAGGGAAGCAGCAGTGCAGTCCTTAGGTGTTGCAATACGCAAGGGACATTCGGCACATTAATTACAAGGACGGCCTCCTCTGGTGTTATACTGGATTATGGTATGCGGTCATTACAGTCAACAGTGTCTTGGTCGTCAAAAGGTTGACATGGTAAAAAAACAGAAGCAAATGGTCGACACGATAAAATGAATGGTGGACATGAATTTTTCATGATTTTATTTTTGAAATAACAGACTTGTTCATATGTACCATCCCAGTGGGCCTAAAAGGAGAATAGTGTCCGAAGCACTTATACAATGTCCATGTCGACACAGACACCAAAAACCTAAAAACTCATGTCCCCATTTCAACTGTTTTCGTGTGGACCTTTTGTTTGTGTTGACATTTTGACCATGTCGACCTAATGCATGTCGATATTTCCATGTGTTGACCCTCTGGCTGTTGATCAATAGTGGTAGACCTAATGACCCATAGGGATTATAGATCAATGACTTTGAATTATTATTGCATTAGTATGTGAAGTGTATATGTGTCCATTTCATAAACAGACATGTATTCATGCCAAGCTCTACTCCGGGGAGCGGCCTCTCTTCATTTGCAAGTTTTAATGAAGATAAATCAAGAATTTGTACCAATAATACTATATATACTAATCATTAATACATTCTATCTGCATAAACACCTAGAGCCACATACTGTGTCTAGCATGTCTGATTCTGCCTTTGGGGACACCCCTTCCTTGTCATTCAAGTTATTGTGTATTCTTTTTTATTAAGGGAATTAAACCCCATTTATGCCCTGTATATGAGACGTGCCCTTAAGAACCCTGAAGCACTTGCAGCATCCGTGCAACGGCTACATGTATCAGAGAATGATTACTCTCTCTGTGGGCCAGATGCCAGAGTACTAAGCTTGAAAAGTGATAAAATGGAGAGACCATCCAATCATCTCCTGTTATTTTTTAAACCCAGCCTGTGACATGACCGCTAGGAGCGTATAGGCTGGATGGTTTATCCCTCTCCATGGCTTAGTACATCTCCCCCTCTGTCCGGTTACATTGAATACGCAGCCTGCTTACTATCAATAACATGATGGAGAGACCGACTCTTGGATGAGTGTTTGCATTCTGTTCTTTCTACAATATAGTAGGAGGGATTCTGATTTAGGGACTAGTGAGGGGAATCCCTCGAAAGTGGTCTGACACAGAGTGAGTCACCGAGAGCCAGCCATCTGGGGAAGTAAAAGACAGAGGAGGACGGGACACAGATAAAAGCAGAAGAGAAGTTGTACACACGTGATGTAAAACATTTACACGTTTGTAGGTCACTAACTTTGAGCACTTAAAGAAATATATTTCAGTATGAAATCAATATTTATATCCTCCAGCAGCTGTAGAGGAACTACAAGTCACAGAATTCCTTGCCAACCAGAACCTTTAGGTCTGCAACATTTGGGGGCCACTGCAGTCTACCCACACAGTCTAACATTACTTAAATCTCACACACAGGGAGATTTTGCCTAGCCTATATTTATTAATTAGCAGTTTCTTATATAGCGCAACATATTCCGCAGCGCTGTACAGAGGATATTTGAGCATTCACATCAGTCCCTCCCCCAGTGGAGCTTACAATCTATATTCCCTACCACATGTACATGCACACTCATACATTCTAGGGTTAATTTTGTTAAGAGCCAATTAACCTACCAGTATATTTTTGGATTGTTGGAGGAAACCCACGCAACAACAGGGAGAATATACAAATTCCGCACAGTTGGAGTTGGTGGGAATAGAACCCATGACCTCAGTGCTGTGAGGCAGTAATGCTAACCATTACACCATCCGTGCTGCCCCATATGCTGAGAAATGCAGGCTAGGCAAATTTGCCCTCAAGCTTCCCAGTGGCTAGATCGCCCATACACATGTAGCGATGTGTGTATGGGCAATCTGTGCTAACCAGTGTTCTTTGGTTAGAGCACTGGCGATTGGACTAGATCTTGACTACATGTAGTTCGCAATGGGGGCATATACACGGAGCGTTACGTGCTTAATTCCTAAGTGATCTAGACAAATCACTTAGAAAATAGGCTATTATTGTACCGTGTGTATGGCCCTGGAATCGATAAAAGAAACAACAACAAACCAAACGAGGAAGAGTAGTACACATTTGTATTTCTGGGAAAACAAAATGATGAATGCATTCTAAAGAGTGGAAATGTGGAGAAGTTGCCCATAGCAACTAAGGACTTTATGCAGGTCTGTTATTTAGTGCATATGCATTCACACGGGGGGGGGGGGGGGGAATGTTTAGCAATTTCACATGTGCAGATACATTTCTGTGCATGTGCGGACGCTGGGTGTGTGCGCCCACAGCGAGCAAACTGTTCACTGAGTGTACGCACCCAACCTTGCGGCCGGTGGCCAGGGGTACTTGCCCATGGAAATGCCCAGCATTTCATGGCCGTTCCCATGAAAACGCTGGGCGTCCCTATGGTAATTGCCCAGTGACGTGGGCGCCGGGGGCGGGCAGCTGACATCACTGGATGTCAGCTGCCCGCACATTTCCCCGATAACATACACGCATATAAAATTGCCCTGAGAATCACTTTGGATGGTCGGCGACCATTGAAAGATGTGGGAGTTTTTCACTGGCCTGCAAATTGATGTATATGTATATTGTTAGATAAATTCAAATAAAAAAAATGTTGTGTACAAAAAGATTATATTCCCAATAGAAGGTAAACATCACAGGCCATTATGTGTAATAAAAATGTTTATTTGGCAATTTTCACACCTATTTTGACAAATTTCTCCACTTGGCACTGAAAGGGTTAGCAATTTCACGGAGTCCCCATCTGTACAGATATTTGGTCCTAGTTCCTCATCATGCCAGAAAGAAGTACTCCGTCACACCAACCTCCCACATGGTACAGTAAATGCAGCTAAATGCTTAGTGTAGAGTTACTGGAAACACTTAAGCCCCACCTATACCTCTACTGTTGTAACCATGGAAACGATTAGGGCTAATTCAATTGTAAACACAGTAAATGTGTTCAAACTGGATTTTAAAATAATACAATCAGTCTCCAAAGGTTATCCTAACCAAGAGCTTTCAGCCCTTCTACACAAAATGTAACACACTGTCAAAGTTATGTTGCATTCTGGACCACCCATGGCCCACCTAGGCACTCCCACCCTTTTAAAAACGGACAATTACCATGCCCTAGCCCCATTTATACCAAAATTCTGTATCCGAACCGGTATTTGGTACACGGTTCCAAGCCAGGTCATATCCGGGATTTGCACCGTTTACACTGTGGTGCCGACCCGCAGTGTAAACGGGGGCAGTGCTTGGAGATGACATCATCTCCAAGCGCCAGGACCACTGATCGTCACACTGGGGCAAGCCCAGCACCAAGGTAAGCTGCTTGGCTGTACCCAGCCTCCGTGCACCGTGAGCCCCCCGTCCACGAGGTGAATGGATGCCGCACACAGGCATCCATTCACCTCCTCTCTGCCTCTGCTGCTGTCTGCACAGTACAGTAGCGGAGGCTGTGTGCGCCCCCGCCTCACATCCACACTGACCGCAGGATGCTGGTTGGGCATCCCCATTGCTATACACGGGACCCAAGGCGGATGACCCAGCATACCCATTTATACTGTCCACTACCCAATTCCTGTCCATGTTCCATCCTCCTCAGGACCTGGCTAGAAGTCCCATGTAAATGGACACGGGTTGACCCCTTTTACACCGCCGCTAACCTGGGTCCATGAGGGAAAACCCCAGGTTTTGCAGCGGTGTAAAAGGGGTATTAATCTATACAGAATTGCCTACTTATCTATCTTATACCACCAAACGTTTCACTGGAAATGTACACATCATCATTTGGACTGACATATTCGTTAATTACAACTGAAATAAGAGCCAAGGTTAGTAATATTTATAATACATTAGCGGGACCCGCTCATTAAATATTCACTGTGCTGGGTCCCGCTCATTAGATATGCACAGAGCGGGACCTCAGTGGTAGTGCTTAATGTGCTTTCACACCGCAAAACCTGCTTATACGTGGTTTAATACCGGGTAATACGTGCGGTCTGAAAGGGGCATAACCAGCTTTGACCTGTTTTAAGAAAAGTTTTAAATACCGGGTCTAAGCAGGTTTGGCTGTGTGAAAGCAGCATCTGTGTCATGGGATTATCATCATTTGCAGGTTCTGCCTACAAAGTTATTCCTGTGACCTAGCCTAAAATATAACATAACAAGGAACTCAGAAATGTTGGTAATATAAATCAAAATGATTTTACTTTTAAATTTGCTTATTGACTTTATCTTTAAGCTTCAAAATTGCATACAACACCATTAGAATTTATATTTTACTAAAGAGCTCCCTCTGCTGGTAATCATGAGAACGCTATTAGCTCACCTCACTTGGACAAGTACTCACAAAAGAAAAAAAAATTAGTCATGTACTTCTCAGATCACATGCTTCTAACGTGTTATCTGAAAGATACAACTATTTGAGACCTTACTTTGGGTCTCACTTAGGCTACAACAAAGCTTTGCATGCTGAATGCAGACAGAACGGGGCTGAGGCCAAGATGAATGAACCCCTGTTTGCAGAGGGCATCTTTGAGTAGATGTATGAAGCAAGAACAGTAGAGTAATGTGCCATCGATCAGTTGCTATGTATAATTTTATTGAATGAACTTGATAAATGTTACTTCAAACTGATTGGGTGCTATGGCATTCCTCCCCACCTTTACAACTGCTGCCTCCGCAGATCTAACCCTTGTGTGCATTCCCATTGCACATATAGCCTGATTCAGACCGGACTGCTAAGATGAGAATTCACAGTGCACTGTGAGGAGAAAGTCGCCGCACAGACAGAAAGCAAAAAGCCCATTGCTAAATTGCGAGAGAATTGAGAATGGTTCGTTAAATCGTCATCCGCTTGCAAATCCATACGCAATTACCAAACGGTTTTTGCCATCTGTGCAAATGTGAGTGGGTCTGAGCTTCCACTAATCTGTGGACATCAAGGGCGAAATGTAATAGGGTGCGATTTTTTAGACATGTGCGATTTATGGCCAAAAACGGCCGAAATCGCACATTTTCCGAAAATCGCACATTTAATAGGTTGAAAATCGCGGTAAAAAAAAAAAATCACACTTTTTACTGCGAAATCGCACTTTTAGAAGTGCGATTTTTAGTCACATTTCAAATCGCATCCAGATGTTTTCCTATTATAAAGTATACAACTCGCAAATGCAATAGGGTGCGATTTTTGGTAAATGTTACCAAAAATCGCAAAAAAAATAGACCAGGTTCTGACAGGCGAATTTGACAGAACCATGCACAGATCATTGAGATCTGTGCATGGTCCTGTTAATAAAAATGTGTAAAAGTGTTTTTATTAAAAAAGAACGGCGTGGGGTCCCCCCTCCTAAGCATAACCAGCCCCGGGCTCATTGAGCCGGTCCTGGTTCCAAAAATACGGGGGGACAAAAAGCATAAGGGTCCCCCGTATTTCTGAAACCAGCCCCGGACTCTTAGACCGGTCCTGGTTCCAAAAATACGGGGGACAAAAAATCTGGGGGTCCCCCGTATTTTGAAACCAGCACCGGGCTCCAACAGCCCACGGTGTCATGCCACAGCCGGGGGACACTTTTTATACAAGGTCCCCCGGCCAAAACATGAGCACCGTGGCTGGTCAGCCTTGGAAGGGGTACCTGGAGGAGTGGGGACCCCCCCAATAAAGGGGTCCCCCCCCAGGCTTCACCCGTCCAGGGCTGAAGCCCGGGGCTGTCACCGGCGTCCGTGGCCAGTGGACGCTGGCCTGATAGGGTTAAATCGATCATACGTTACATTGCTTTATACCGGAGAACTACAAGTGCCAGCAGACCTCCCCCGCATGCTGGGACTTGAAGAACCACAAGTCCCAGCATGCGGGGCATTAATGGGCCCGCTGGGACTTGTAGTCCACCTGTAAAAAAAATGTTTATAAAAAACACACACACACAGAGAAGTAAAAGTTTATTACACACACACCTCACTTTTACACCAGCGTTACTTACCATTCCTGGATCCAGCGCTGGTCTGGCTGCTTCACAGCCGGCTCCCCCCACACTGACAGGCAGCGGGGAGAACCGGCTTTCTCCGTTGCCTCTAACAGCTTCTGTAGCGCTGTTCCAGCGCTACAGAGTCTGAGAGCGCGATTGGCCGATACGTCTCCATGGAGACGCATAGCTCAGTCCTGATTGGCTGAGCTATGCGTCTCCATGGAGACGCATAGCTCAGCCAATCGCGCTCTCAGCCTCTGTAGCACTGGGACAGCACTACAGAAGCTGTTAGAGGCAACGGAGAAAGCCGGTTCTCCCCGCTGCCTGTCAGTGCGGGGGGAGCCGGCTGTGAAGCAGCCAGACCAGCGCTGGATCTAGGAATGGTAAGTAACGCTGGTGTAAAAGTGAGGTTTGTGTGTAATAAACTTTTACTTCTCTGTGTGTGTGTTTTTTATAAACATTCTTTTTACAGGTGGACTACAAGTCCCAGCGGGCCCATTAATGCCCCGCATGCTGGGACTTGTGGTTCTTCAAGTCCCAGCATGCGGGGGAGGTCTGCTGGCACTTGTAGTTCTCCGGTATAAAGCAATGTAACGTATGATCGATTTAACCCTATCAGGCCGGCGTCCACTGGCCACGGACGCCGGTGACAGCCCCGGGCTTCAGCCCTGGACGGGTGAAGCCTGAGGGGGGGGGGGTACCCCTTTATTGGGGGGGTCCCCACTCCTCCAGGTACCCCGTCCAAGGCTGACTAGCCACGGTGCTCATGTTTTGGCCAGGGGACCTTGTATAAAGTGTCCCCGCGGGCTGTTGGAGCCCGGTGCTGGTTTCAAAATAAGGGGGACCCCCAGATTTTTTGTCCCCCGTATTTTTGGAACCAGGACCGGTCCAAGAGTCCGGGGCTGGTTTCAGAAATACGGGGGACCCCTATGCTTTTTGTCCCCCGTATTTTTGGAACCAGGTCCGGATCAATGAGCCCGGGGCTGGTTATGCTTAGGAGGGGGGACCCCACGCCGTTTTCTTTAAAACTTTTTTTTTTAGCACAAAATCGCATTTATGAAAATGCGCACATTTTCATGACTGAAAATGCGCAAATTTTCATGACTAAAAATCGCCCGAAATCGCAGCAAATCGCATTTTTTGCCGCAAATTCGCATCTCATTACATATGCGAATTCGCGGCAAAAAATGTGATTTTTAAAGGTGCGATTTGGTGCGATTTTTTTTTAGTCTAAAAAAAGCGCACCCTATTACATTTCGCCCCAAGTTTCCACCCGACCAAAATGCCAGCTTCCGGTCAGTCAAAGGCCAGGCACATTGGGTTTATAACCCATACGCATTGTCTGTCGCTAACCACTTTTGCGCATGCGATGTGTACAGTACGCATGCGCACTCTTTTGAAAATCACTACATTTGCAAATTCTCTGATTATCAGGCCCTTAATCTGCAAATTTTTGATGGCGATCAGTAACACTTATGCGGGGTACACACCAGGATGACCCGCTCACGATGCACATCGTGAGCGGGTCGTCAGTGTCTCGTCCGACCCGCTCACGGTGACGCGGGGGGGGGGGGGGGGGGGGGGGGGGCACGACCCGCTCACGACCCGCACCGTGAGCGGGTCTAATCCGATGGCGACCCGCACCCGGCTGTATGGTCGTCAGTGAGATCCTACCTGCAGCAGGTAGGATCTCAATAACGACCGACCGACCCGCGGGACCGCGCATCGGATCGGTATCGGTCCACACCAGGTCAGAAAAGGGCCCAATCAGCACACAATCTACATCCAATTGATCGGAATTGGATCTAGATTGTGGGGATCGGGCCCTAGTCGTCCTGGTGTGTACCCAGTATTACACAGCTTTTATGAATAAAAAATACTTGGGTAGGGATGTTTCATCGGCACACCATACTTCCTATTTAAAACCACTGAAAGAGGTGAAAGCAGCTTGAATAATTTACTGGTTGTTATGATTATTTCCTGCTGCGATGGTTGCGATTGCCATGGTTTCTACGCAAAGATTACTGGTTGCTATGGTTTCTGCTTGGAGAAAGGGACTATTTTGGAACATCCATGTTAGTTAACAACATTTAAAAGCTTAAGTTAGCATAATTAAATTTGATAATTGTTATATTTTTACTATAGGCCTTGAAAGGATTCTTGAAACTGAATTATAAGGTTATCCTAAACAGAGAAGGGAAGTTGTTAAAAGGTGCATACACACGTAGTGTTCATTCTAGCACGCACCAACTTTGAAAACTCATGCAGTTCCTCTTCTCTGCCTGGGGTGTCGCTGTCTGCTGTGGTGTTTCTAGCACAGGACTGGTTTGCATATCAGTGCTGATATACAGACCACACTGTGCTAGAAGCACTACAGCAGACACCGACACCCCAGGCAGGGAAGAGGAACTGCATGGGTTTTCAAAGGTGCTAGAATGAACACTACACACTGATTTTCGCCCATCTAAGCAATTTTTTCAGAGGTTGGTGACTTTCCATAGCAGGATCTGCAGTTAATACCAGCAGATAAGCGGCGGCCCGCCGGCGATGATGCGCATCAGAGCTCATCCCCGGGCTGTACACACTGGGCAGATTTTTAGCTGAAAGCAGCACAAACGGCAAAACTGAGCGGCTGTGTATGGTCCTTAACCCTAGTGTTCCCGCTAGGCTCATTTCAAAGGGCGCTGCGCCCTGCCCCTTTAAAAGCTGCCAATTTACGCCCTGCCCATTTTTGCCCACCCTGCGCCCTGCACAATTTAATAGCTGCTGCCGCGCTAGAAGTCTCCTCCCGCTGACAGAGGCATTAGGTGACTTTTAACCGGTTTAGTCCCGGTGCGACCCTGCATGTGCGGTGTGTTCACACGGCAAATAGCGGGGGAGGAGCCAGCGCTTAGAGCTGGCGCTGTTCCAAGCGCTGCCTCCTCCATAGTGTGAATGGGAATGATTAGCTCAACCCTTTTAACCTGTTCACACCGCACAGCAACAAACTGGTAAGAACTCTGCTTTCTTACCTGTGTTTACAGCCGTACTTTGCCCGTTTGCGGCACCCAGTAACCCCTTTCACATCGCACTAATTACCGGGTCGACCTGGCAGGAAACCGGCCTGTTCCTGGTAATTAGTTGCGATGTGAAAGGGGTATCAGTCAGCCGCAGCTAATTACCATTTTGGGTGGGGAAGGGCTATTCATTTAAATAGCATTTTCGGTACTCTTTACCTAGAATGTATCAACATCAGGCAGCATCGCATCCCTGGGCTACCACCAAATAAGAGATGGTAGCCCATTGTAGCCTACCCCCTGACCCACTGGCACCCGGCTCAGCACATCGCAGGGATGGGCTCCTTTCGAAGCCCTGTCCCGGCGAGCGGGAGATGACACAGCCCGCCATTAGGATCGCATTTTACAATGCGATCCTGGCCGGTAATATATAGTGAGGATTAGTATAATATGCCTCTACATTTATTTTGGTCTTAAAACAACATCTATAGGTTGCATTATACCCAAGTGAAAGAGCACTTGAAATTACATATGTTTGCTAAATTCTGATGGTTGTTAGAAAAGGGAAATATTTATTTTTGCTTACATGAATAAAAGACAATTCATTTAATTTGTGTTAAATTTCACTTTAAATGAAAATAGGAACACCTTCTACTATGACCACATGTTTACCACAGGTAGTCAATGAGCAAGTGCCTGGGTAGGAATGTCTGAGAATCATTAATAATGAACTAGAACTGAGGGGTTGGTTTATTAAGCTCGGTGAAATGCTAAAGTGCCTGGTTTTTATCACCAGCCAATCAGCTCCTACCTGTCATTTTTCAAACCAAGCCTGTAACTTTATAAGTAGGAGCTGATTGGCTGGTGATAAAAAAAAAACAGACACTTTATCACTTCACCGAGTTTAATAAATCTACCCCTGAATGATCAGTCGTTACTCTAATGAACCACAAAACAAAACCAGAACATGCTTTGTATAGAAATAGATACAAAGAACTAGAATAAGCTAGAATTGTAAAAGAGTGAGGTGACTATCAGTAATAAATATACATTATTTGAGATCACCATACTTCTTTTAAAACCACTGAAGGAGGTGAAAGCAGCCTAAGTAGACCTTATAACAGTGGTTACCAAACGGTGTGTCGCGGCTCCCTGGGGTGCCCCAGGAAACTTTCAGGGGTGCCCTGGGTTGGTGGTCCAGGACCAATTTTAATTATTTATGATCAATTATTTATGGACAAAACCAATGCTGTTGGCTGCCAATCGTGAAATATGTGTACAATCAGGTGGCATTTTATTATTTTAACTTCCTGCATAACAGAGAAGAACAATACAGGTTGAGTATGCCTAATCCAAAATGCTCGGGACCGGAAGAATTTTGGATGACGGATTATTCCGTATTTCAGAATATTTTTATATTTCAATGAGGTATCTTGCATTTATGTTGTACAAACACATTAAACCATGGGTCTTCAAACTGTGGCCCTCCAGATGTTGTGAAACTACATGTTCCAACATGCATTGCCACATATTTTCCTATAAGAGCATGCCACAACTGTCAGGGCATGCTGGGACATGTAGCGCCACAACATCTGGAGGGCCACAGTTTGAAGACCCATGCATTAAACACACACAAATATATTTTATTTGTGCATAAAACAAGGTTTCAAAACATGAAACACAGTTTGTGTCCTATCTCAGATACTTAAATACCAAGCAATCATTGTCTTGCACATATTTAATGCCAGTTACATATCATGTCCCCAGTAGTGCCAGTTAGATGCTCCCAGTAGTGCCAGTTACATACATATCATGTCCCCAGTAGTGCCAGTCACAGATGCCCCCAGTAGTGCCAGTTAGATGCCCCCAGTAGTGCCAGTTACATACATATCATGTCCCCAGTAGTGCCAGTTACATACATATCATGTCCCCAGTAGTGCCAGTCACAGATGCCCCCAGTAGTGCCAGTAACATATCATGTCCTCAGTAGTGCGGTTACAGATGCCCCCAGTAGTGCCAGTCACAGATGCCCCCAGTAGTGCCAGTTACATAGCATGTCCTCAGTAGTGCCAGTTACATAGCATGTCCTCAGTAGTGCCAGTTACATAGCATGTCCTCAGTAGTGCCAGTTACAGATGTCCCCAGTAGTGCTTTTAGCAAAAAAAAAAAAAAAGTTTGCTTTCTGCAATGTATGGTTTTCGGAATAATTTGGACAACGGATATTTGGATAAGGGATGATACTCAACCTGTACTATACTATGGAAGATAATTTGTGGAATGAATTATAAAATTGTACAACTGCTAACACGTTTCTAAATCCAAAAACAAATGCACACTCATATGTAAAATTTCACAATCTTCGCTTCATTTTCAATAGAACATTGTGAAAATTATTTCTGAATTAATATTGGCAACAAAGGAAGTTTGTTTACTTAGAACCTCCGATCGCGAAGTGTAATTTGGTATAGTCCGAGAATTGAGAATGCTGGCAAAGCCTGCTAATGCTCTCTGCGATAATAAACATTAAGATCGTGACAAAACGTGACAACACAAAACGCTCACTCAGCGTACAGCAAAAATTGTGGTTTTTAATTAGTTAAAAATTAACAGTAATTAATACGGATTTCACATTTGTTTTTTGTCACCTCGGCCATGTTTAGTACGCTCGTATGTAAAATGTCACAATCTTTGCTTGTAAACTGTTGATTTGTAGAGAAATACAAAAAAGGAAATTTTTGCTATATATATATATATCGAGAAAAAGAAGGCCACACAATGCGCTCAGTGAATTTAGTTAAGCAGCAACCCTGAGGGGGTCCCCTGTTAGATAGGACCCAGTATAGACATAGAGAGAAAAGGGGTTTTTCGGGGTGCGCTAGGACCTTTCAATTATTTAAGACAGTATGGTTTAAAATAGGAAAAATTTAATAAACATTTGCTCACAGAGCATAGCAGTATAAACAAAGGTCGAATTGATACACTTTACAATGTATAAAATGACATGAACACAATTCAGGTCAACAGTCGAAATGCGCCCAATAGGCCCAACGCGTTTCGTCGTGAACACGACTTCCTCAGGGGCACAATACAACAGTAGGCAACGATGGTCACACTGTGAATTACAGTAAATACATTGTATTTATTTGTATTTACTGTAATTCACAGTGTGACCATCGTTGCCTACTGTTGTATTGTGCCCCTGAGGAAGTCGTGTTCACGACGAAACGCGTTGGGCCTATTGGGCGCATTTCGACTGTTGACCTGAATTGTGTTCATGTCATTTTATACATTGTAAAGTGTATCAATTCGACCTTTGTTTATACTGCTATGCTCTGTGAGCAAATGTTTATTAAATTTTTCCTATTTTAAACCATACTGTCTTAAATAATTGAAAGGTCCTAGCGCACCCTGAAAACCCCTTTTCTCTCTCTCATATATATATATATATATATATATATATATATATATATATATATATATATATATATATATATATATATATATATATATATATATATATATATATATATATATATATATATATATATATATATATATATATATATATATATATATATATCGGATCGGCACTCCAACACTGATGGATATATACCTGGGTGCCCTCCGGATCAGTATTGTAGAAGAAATAGCAGGCAGGCGGCGGCACTCCAAGGGTTTTTATTCGTGCAAAAAATCTCCAACGTTTCGGGGCCTAGCCCCTTTGTCAAGGGGTATATCACCTTGACAAAGGGGCTAGGCCCCGAAACGTTGGAGAATTTTTGCACGAATAAAAACCCTTGGAGTGCCGCCGCCTGCCTGCTATTTCTTATATATATATATATATATATATATATATATATATACATACACATATACACACACACACTCCATGGTGAGTACAATATCCGTAATACCTGTGCTTTTTTCATATGAAACACCAAGGTAAGACAGCATTCATGCTACACGGTGGAATTCAATTAGCCGCAGTAATTTACAGCAAATTAATTAATCCCTGGGTATATCCAATTCCCTCCAATGCAGCTAGCAGCTTTTATCAAGGATTTTATTTCCCAAGACCTCTGTAGGCTCCAGAAAAAAATCCTCTTAAGTACTGTAGCATTTTTTTTGGCAAATCACGGATTCTATGCGTTGCTGCACAAAAATAGAAAATTTAAAAGGTCCAAAAAAAAAGGGCTGCAATTAAATTGCTCAAAGCTGATTTGTGCAAAATTGCCCAAGACTACCCCTGTTTATCACACCAGCTAAATTAACGGGGTAAGTGATTCTCCCCTAATGATTGATCATCAAGGACAATAAGCTGCAGTGAGATATCACACATTAAGGGGGTTAATCAATCTCCCGACTGGGGAGATGACTGTGGGCCCTATTCAATGCGGTCTTCCCCGACAGCATTGAACAGGGGATCTCGACAGAATGAGCCTGACTTTTACAAGCAGTTGTGAAGCTCCCAGTCGCAGCTCGCCGATTCCCAGCTGCAACTCATGGCCACGCCCCCTTCTCGTCCCGCGGCAGGTGAGACATTGAATCCCGCTTGCAAATTCTCGGTCAAGTAGACCGAGAACGGGACAGGGTTATGTGACCCAACATTGAATACCCCCCTAAGTTTACATTAGGAGCTTCTACCGGTCTTCCCTTCATTATATTTATGACCTGAAATGTGAATAAAGAAGAGATGGATAACCATATAGGGATCATTTAGACAACATGGAGGGAAAGAAGCAGGCGGCATTCCTCATGAGCTTCAACAGAGCTCAATAATCTCCCAATGATTGCCAATTTCTTCTTCATGCCCCCTCCAAAAGTAACCGTGAAATAAGATGGGTAGAAATACATGAGCACATACCCCAGCATCCTCTAACCATGGACCAGAATATATTGCTTTTCTACATATGCCAAGAGCACCAGCAAAAAGAAGGATAGCATTCTGCGTGCACAAAAAATATGATCCAAAAACATTTCATATCAGAAGACAGAACAAGAATACACAGGTCACCTTACCTCTCTCACCAACAGCTGTGCTGGTAAGGACATCGAGAAAACAAAGTCTTTAAACTCATAACCACCAGATTGGACTTTATGGGAAATCTAAAAACAAAATAAAATAGATCACACGTCTTGTCACTTCTGTAGAGGGCAAACACTGTAAAAAATTCACAGACTGTGTAACATAAATGTTAGTTTTCCCACTACGAGCGGGTCAAATATCATGCTGCATATAAGTTATCAGAGATGACTGTAGGTTCCTACTGTAGGCTCTACTGAGCCTGACAAATAAACCACATTTACAAACCACATCTCTGGCTCTCATACCGACGCTTCTCCCCCTTTTTCACAGCATCGTAATGACAGCATGGAGCTGGGAAGTAACAAGGATTGCAGACTACCTCAAATTCCACGTGACCAAGAGATGGTCCTTTACACAATTAATGGATACCAGAGGTGGAGGCTCCCTGACAGAGCTTTTGTGCAGTTGTCACAAGCTGACATTATAGACATGTAGGCTGAAACAGGCTTTAGGGCAGAAACATCTCTATGTCCTTGTGTAGTTTTTTTAAATATTTCTATTCAATATGGATTATTGAATATAAATAAGTGAATAATTCATTAGTGAATAATTAGCACACGATTACAATTTAATTGCAGTTTATTTAAGTGTCCCCCTGCTATAAAAAAAAGCTAATACCACAGAAGGCTAAAGACGCCCCTTGCTGGCATTGTAGATACCGCCAAGACCTCAAAATACTCTGAAGGGGCGTACACACGGGCAGGCTGCTGAGTGCACGGAGCGATTTTGACTGTGTGTGATTTGGCTATAGACCAAATACAAAGACGTGTGCTTAGTCAAAACTGACTTGCCTGCACTGTCTATATGGCCATGTGATAGTAAAAACACAGGGAAGCACATTATCGCCCCACAGTGTACAAACGGGCCATTCGGACTTACTTGCTAGGTGGTTTAGGCTTTCTAGTCAAAATCTCCTGGCCAAATCACGTGTGTACACGTCAACTAGATTCCGCTTTTTACAACGTGATTTGGTTAAAACTGTATCCATGAATTCTTATACCGCTTTCACATCGCAAAATGAAGGTTCGCACAGAGACTTTGAAACAGTTCAGTCCCAGCGCAAACCTGCATTTTGGGATGTTCACATTCCCACAGCGAACTGGCATTATTGCTGGCTGCTGACATCATGGGGGGCGGGGAAGGAGGCAGCGCTTAGAGCTGGCGCTGCCTCCTCCATAGTGTGAAAGGGAAACGGGTTGCTCGAACAAACATGTTTTTGGAGCATGGGAGAAAAGTGGAGTACTCAGAGGAAACCCACTCAAACATGTTCTAAACGAATAACCAAAGAGACAAAGCTAAAATGCGTTTTGCAAGTGGTTTGGTCCAAGAATAGCAAAATTGCACACAATTCTAGAATTAGTACTATAAAAATACATCCTCATAAAAACTACCTTCTATACATATTATAAATTGACACCTTTAATATTAGCTAAAAACTTTATTTAAACAAAGATTTGCTTGTATAAAGAGAAGATGATATAAATAATATAAGAAAGTGAGGTAATCAAAAAAAGGTACGTCGTCACTGATGGGATCTAGTGAGGATGCGCACTGTGTACATTACCTTTTTAACAAACTCTGTAGTGCAGAGATGCTGAAGAATCCCCAGGCACAGAATGCAAGTACTTGCAGTCCCACAGTTAGAGTCCTCTATGTCCCCGGAGCTCTGTGCTTCAGTGGCCCTCCCATCTGTATCTTCCAATCGGACCTTCTTACTCGGTGGGGCATTATTTTCATCAGCAGACTCACCATGAGGTTGAACCAGTAACTTCTGCAGCTCAAGAGTTAGCTCCTAAAATAATAATACATTTTATTTATATCTACTTCTCCAAGACTCAAGGCGCTTAACAGGTAGAGTAAATTTAATACAGTACAGGAATAATGAAGTACATGAAAGCTCTTCATAAATGATACTTAAGGGAATTACGGAAATGCTTGAGTAAACAGGAAAGTCTTGCGTCTTTTTTGAAGGATTCTAGAGTGGGGGCCTCTGAAACTGTGCGGGAAAGTGAGTTCCATAGAGTTGGAGCTGCATGGTGTAATCATTTGTTTATTTATGTCAGGCAAATAATTACAATCGAGACATCATCAGTGCTTTGTTGTTGCCGATTTATAGTAGTATTGCATATATGTTTAATTGTGAAATCATTAAATAAATCAAGTCCTCTACTAGTAGTGTAAACAGGTGCTTGTTTCTGGCACTTTTTTTTTTTTTTTTTAAACAGAGACCAGATGTGGTGCGGTGCAATGAAGAGACCCACAGCAGCACGGTCAGACAGCACAGCACTAGAAGGAGGCGATCCAGCACATCAACTCTCTTGTCGCCGTTGTTGCTGGGGGTTGACGTCACAATTTAAATTACCAGCTCTGACTTAAAAAAAAAAAAATTATCAGAAGAGAGGACCTGGCTTGCTTTCAGCACCGAAAGGGGACCAGTGTTGCTGATAACAATGATAGGAGAGGGACCCACTGCTGCCGGAAGTACACAATGCCACTAGTTAAGGCTTTGTTTAGGTCAATAACAGATTATATAGCACAAATGTAAAATATCATATACCCAGGAGTTCTTTATCACAATAGGTAGGATGACTGTACCAACTTTTAACATTAGATTCCTGAAAATGTAATGTTACATAAAAGTTATCGTTCCATACAGATGTTTGGTGCAACTGTTGCAATAATGCATGTCTAATGAACACAGCTTTTCCTATTGAAACACATAATACAGAGGAAATTTGCAAAGCAGCCTTAAATTGTTCCATTGCAAACAGCAATCTACATTGTAAAGGTTCCCACACACAGTGCAATTCTCGGACTCATTTTTAACTTTTTAGTTCAAAATGCATCACTTCAAATTGGTATTGGTAGTTCAAATTGGACAGTGTTTCTTTTGGCTTGCGATGCGCGCTCCTGCGTAGTTCATATCGGAAGCCCAAAAAGTACATGCATGCAGTACTTTTTGTACTAGATCGCATTGCATCTGGTTCAAATCGCACGCATGTGATTTAGACTAGATGTGATACGATCTAGTACAAAATGTACCATGCTTGGTTACCTTAAGTGTAATTGATGCTAACTGCATGGTCTATTGAAAGTGCCTCCGGTGTGCACAATATATTCTACAAGATACCCAATAAACCGCTCAGAAGTGACATCTGGACTATAGGGTGAATCTCCAAATCTAATAAATAATACGATTTTAAATGAAAAGCCTTCATCACACAGCTCATCCCTGTATATTAAGCCTATTAAAAAAAAAAAAAATCATAAAATACAGTACTCACTATATTAACTAGAAATACAATAATGGGGACAGCTTGTTATTTATATATTTGCCCTATCATTTTTTAAAAGAGCAAACAATACCTTGTATGGAAGGCGGTAGAGATTGGGAGATCCAACACAGCACAAGCGAAGAACACATCTTGAACACGTTCCACCGGACAACAACATCTGAGCTACTGGTTTATACTTTTCTTCTATCAAAGTCATGTTGTAAGATCCTTGGGAATGGAACATACACTTGTTAAAACTATGACTGGTAAAGGGGGAAGTAAAAATATTACATTGTTTAAATTGTATCCCAAATTAACAAAAAACGTGCACAGTAACTTACGATGTCATCTGTAACTGATTCCTGGAATAAAAATCACCAGCATACAATAAAAGATGATGACAAAACTTGGTTTCTAGAGGAGGGTCCCGGAAATCAGGGGCAACCCTCCTGCATAGCCCTCAGTCTCCTGCGAACCGCCCCTCAGGTGTGTGTGTGTGTGTGTGTGTGTATGTATGTGTATGCATGTGTATGTATATGTGTGTGTGGTGGTGGGGGTCCATGCGTCATTATAGACCTGCCCCTCGCAGTGCAATGCCTGAAATACCGGCATTGCACAACGGGGGGCATGGCTAAAATGGCGCAATGACTCAAAATGGGCCAGCCCATCAGTGGCTACACCCCCATACTACCCCTCTTCGCTCCTTGTGATGGCCCCTCCTCACTGCATCACTGAGCTGGCTGCCCTCCCTCGGTGAGAGCAGCCAGAGAAAGTCAGCAAGCATGTTCTAGAGCAGGCATTCCCAACCACGGTCCTCAAGGCACACCAACAGTGCAGGTTTTGTAGATATCCAGGCTTCAGCACAGATGGTTTAATTAGTACCTGAGTGATTCTGATTAATCCATCTGTGCTGAAGCCTGGATATCTACAAAACCTGCACTGTTGGTGTGCCTTGAGGACCGTGGTTGGGAATGCCTGTTCTAGAGTGAAAGGGTGAACATTGCCCAGAAATGCTAGACCCAGAAATGTGCATGGCAATAGGAACAGAGTTCAGGATTGCACCCGGCAAAACAACCCAGCGTTTAAATGCCGGGTAAAAGATGGATTTTTCAGACTATTCAATCTGAACGTAGTATTAGTGGTATATTTACCAGCATAATATTAAGAACAAAACATACTGATTGATTGTGTTTGTATAAGAAAGACAGAAAAAGGACGCTCTCTCTTTTTTTGGGGCACAACTTGTTAGTAATATGATTTGAATTAGTTAAAAATTAACTTTTATTATTTTTAGTTAAAATATATGAGCCAACTTATGACACACAAACGTTTACACATACCAAACATTAAACATATAAATTCTTGCCAGGGTAAATATCTTTCCCTATTTAGGAGCAAGAAAGTTAGAAAAAGAGCAAAATCACCTATTATATCCTCCTGTCTCTATAATTGGTTTAGGGCAGGTGGGCTTGCTCTTACCGATGAAAAATACAGCGAAATATTTCCTTATTTGTTCCTCGGATGTCTGGTTATGCTCCTCTAAAATTCAATTGGGAGTCTTACTATAGTAAATAGTTTGATTCAGACCTACCCAATTACACCCAACATGAATTACCTATGAGTCACTGTAATTAGCACATGGCGTATGTTTTTCATGAAATAAACAGTGTTATTTGCATAAGGGTAAATAGTTGATAGAAGATAAATGGAAAGGAGAGGAGAAAAAAAGAGGAATCTCCTTCCAGTCTGTAGCTACTGCTGCTGCTTGCTGTGTGTAGTACCGATACCAATGTGGCAAGTGAGCGAGTGCTTTCAGATTTTTCGCCCACTAAAGGAGTTAGCGGGCTTCTGCTGTTGGGGCCCGAATATGTGCAGCCACTTGGTTAACCAAAAGGTCCTTGCAAGCGAGCTACACACACAAGGAATCCAATGAGAGAGCCCGGAAATTAGATATAGGATATGTGGGTGATCCCTCTTCCTAACCCTAGACGCTGCTATTCACCCATTTGCCTCTGGCATTGATGGGAAAATGAGCGATCCTGGGTAGGAGGTGAACACTCGGAAAGATTAGGACCTAATTATGGTCTCACAAGTAGTTTGAGATAAAAAGAGTGGAAACAGAAAAATATTTTAGAAACACTCGCCTTGTGCTTAAAGTTAGTGAAGAGAATATTAGATTTTACTCATTCTTATGGCTTTTAATTGCATCTGTGATATGAATGCTGGGCTATCTATTTTATTACAAATGCGTAGTTACTATAACCCACTGTTCAGAATGGAAATTGTCAGATATAGGGCTGCTTCTCTGTTATGGCCAATTAGCGCTCAATAAATTAACACAATCTTGTAAACCACAATTCTCAAAGGCTGCTTGTAGCTGATTTAGAGATTTTAGTGTCTTCCAAACCGTCCATCCAATGCAGCCCGTCTGTAGTTAGCTTTGTAACTCACTATTCTAGAACATGTGCACAAAATTCAGCATATATCCAAACAATAATTGGTATCCTGCTCTTAAAGGTAAAGGCTTAGTCTAATTTAGCCCAATTAAACCTGTTAGCACAGTATTATAAGCCGTATATCTTTCAGGCTGTTACACAAATGTGGTACATTAGTACTTGGCCTAACGACACAGTGCTATCAATCATACGCACAGAATACAATGTCAGCCTAATTACTATAAATATTAAGGACAGTGTTACCAATCACAGTTACCATTGGTCAGACATTGTGTAATATATCTGCCCTATAGCTCTCAGGCTGCTTGTTCTTATGCACCAATTATTAAAGAAAAAACAGTATATTCGCTGGGTACAGTCTCCCTCACTCAATCCCTATCCAGGGGAGAGTATGAAGACATTAATTAACCTGTAATTACAATACTGCCACAGAAGAATAGAAATAAACACAGTAGTCGCCAGAAATGTTAAGTATGAACCCGGGAACACCCGGTATACTTAGCTGTGTGCTTTGTCTCAGGAGGGCTCTCAATGTATCTTATGGCAGCGGTTCTATTCAGCGGTGTGGGGACACCTAATAGGAATTGTCCTGCAGTCTCATGTTATATGTGCCGAAAGCGTCTGTGTGCCGGGACCTCCGACTATTCTCTGTGCGCTACCTTCTTTTCCTGCGCTGATAAGCAGGGTGGGTATGGAGTCTCCGTGCGGCTCTAGGTGAGCAGACCTATGCCTGTCAGCAGTTCACCCTATACCTCTTCAGCGCTGGAGCGCAATCCACTTCAGCTAATCAGGTGAGCTTGACTCAGTGTCAGATCTCCTGATGAAGCTGTAGCGAAACGGCCGTCTAAACCCTTTCCCCCCGGATGCCAGATTCAATGGCATACACCTGCTACACCCAGCATTAAGGACAGCACGGAGGCTGACATCTCCCTCTCACTGCTGTATGGAGCACCGCTCCCATACTGCCTGATACGCACTGCGGACACAGGCAGAGATCCGATCCCCAAAGCTGCATGGAGATCTGACACTGAGTCAAGCTCACCTGATTAGCTGAAGTGGATTGCGCTCCAGCGCTGAAGAGGTATAGGGAGAACTGCTGACAGGCATAGGTCTGCTCCCCTAGAGCCGCACGGAGACTCCATACCCACCCTGCTTATCAGCGCAGGAAAAGAAGGTAGCGCACAGAGAATAGTCGGAGGTCCCGGCACACAGACGCTTTCGGCACATATAACATGAGACTGCAGGACAATTCCTATTAGGTGTCCCCACACCGCTGAATAGAACCGCTGCCATAAGATACATTGAGAGCCCTCCTGAGACAAAGCACACAGCTAAGTATACCGGGTGTTCCCGGGTTCATACTTAACATTTCTGGCGACTACTGTGTTTATTTCTATTCTTCTGTGGCAGTATTGTAATTACAGGTTAATTAATGTCTTCATACTCTCCCCTGGATAGGGATTGAGTGAGGGAGACTGTACCCAGCGAATATACTGTTTTTTCTTTAATAATTGGTGCATAAGAACAAGCAGCCTGAGAGCTATAGGGCAGATATATTACACAATGTCTGACCAATGGTAACTGTGATTGGTAACACTGTCCTTAATATTTATAGTAATTAGGCTGACATTGTATTCTGTGCGTATGATTGATAGCACTGTGTCGTTAGGCCAAGTACTAATGTACCACATTTGTGTAACAGCCTGAAAGATATACGGCTTATAATACTGTGCTAACAGGTTTAATTGGGCTAAATTAGACTAAGCCTTTACCTTTAAGAGCAGGATACCAATTATTGTTTGGATATATGCTGAATTTTGTGCACATGTTCTAGAATAGTGAGTTACAAAGCTAACTACAGACGGGCTGCATTGGATGGACGGTTTGGAAGACACTAAAATCTCTAAATCAGCTACAAGCAGCCTTTGAGAATTGTGGTTTACAAGATTGTGTTAATTTATTGAGCGCTAATTGGCCATAACAGAGAAGCAGCCCTATATCTGACAATTTCCATTCTGAACAGTGGGTTATAGTAACTACGCATTTGTAATAAAATAGATAGCCCAGCATTCATATCACAGATGCAATTAAAAGCCATAAGAATGAGTAAAATCTAATATTCTCTTCACTAACTTTAAGCACAAGGCGAGTGTTTCTAAAATATTTTTCTGTTTCCACTCTTTTTATCTCAAACTACTTGTGAGACCATAATTAGGTCCTAATCTTTCCGAGTGTTCACCTCCTACCCAGGATCGCTCATTTTCCCATCAATGCCAGAGGCAAATGGGTGAATAGCAGCGTCTAGGGTTAGGAAGAGGGATCACCCACATATCCTATATCTAATTTCCGGGCTCTCTCATTAGATTCCTTGTGTGTTGTTGTTCTACGCATTAATAAGAGATTTTTTTGCACAAATAAAAACCATTTTGTTTTAACTAATCGTTGGTAGAATCTTAGTGACAGAGCGCAGCACTAAACCAATCTCTAGATTCCTTGTGTGTGTAGCTCGCTTGCAAGGACCTTTTGGTTAACCAAGTGGCTGAACATATTCGGGCCCCAACAGCAGAAGCCCGCTAACTCCTTTAGTGGGCGAAAAATCTGAAAGCACTCGCTCACTTGCTACATAGGTATCGGTACAACACACAGCAAGCAGCAGCAGTAGCTACAGACTGGAAGGAGATTCCTCTTTTTTTCTCCTCTCCTTTCCATTTATCTTCTATCAACTATTTACCCTTATGCAAATAACACTGTTTATTTCATGAAAAACATACGCCATGTGCTAATTACAGTGACTCATAGGTAATTCATGTTGGGTGTAATTGGGTAGGTCTGAATCAAACTATTTACTATAGTAAGACTCCCAATTGAATTTTAGAGGAGCATAACCAGACATCCGAGGAACAAATAAGGAAATATTTCGCTGTATTTTTCATCAGTAAGAGCAAGCCCACCTGCCCTAAACCAATTATAGAGACAGGAGGATATAATAGGTGATTTTGCTCTTTTTCTAACTTTCTTGCTCTAAATAGGGAAAGATATTTACCCTGGCAAGAATTTATATGTTTAATGTTTGGTATGTGTAAACGTTTGTGTGTCATAAGTTGGCTCATATATTTTAACTAAAAATAATAAAGGTTAATTTTTAACTAATTCAAATCATATTACTAACAAGTTGTGCCCCAAAAAAAGAGAGAGTACTTTTTCTGTCTTTCTTATGCCATACCATATCACTCTCTAGGGAGCACCTCCACTTATATGACTAATCGATACGACTGTATCAAGCATACTATTTTTCATTGTGGAACATTATATTAATTTATACTAATTATATTGAGTTATTGCAGTGAATACTAGTGCACGGACAAAATTTCCCCTTTTCCCTTTTTCCCATATTGTGATTGTGTTTGTAATCAGGTATTATAGTGAAGGTCTAATAGTGCATAAAATGAAAGGTTTGGAAAAGCGGACCAGTAGAGAAGTTGCCCATAGCAACCAAGCAGTTTTTACAGTACCTATTATTTTATAGGATGTACTTAATAAAAGCAGAGTCTATGCTGAATGGGTGCCATGGACATCTTCACCGCTCTTTTTGTTCATCCTAACAATCGGGTGATTTTATTTTTGGCCCAATCAAAAGGCCCTAAATATTTGAAATACATGCCAAATAATTTTGTTTTTCTTTAAGTAATCGATTTTCTGCCACTCTACACTGAATTTCCATAGTTCTACCCACTGTTCTGGTATAGCGGATTGACAGCGTGTAGATCGACAATAACATGGTTGGCCAGGCTTAGTGAAACACTTGTGTCGATCTTGTGACTGTCAATCATGTCCCCATCGACCTAACTCTTGCGCCTAACGTTCGTTACTGTCGATCTAGATCTGGAGTAGCCAACCCTAGTCCTTGAGAGCTACCAACAGTGAATGTTTTGCAGGTCTCCCCACAGAATCACAAGTGAGCTAATTAGCTCCACCTGTGGATCTTTTAAAATGTGTCAGTGATTAATGAGTGCAGCTGTGCAGCAGCTAGGTTGTCTGGAAAATGTGAACCGTTGGTAGCTCTCGAGGGCTAGGGTTGGCTACCACTGCTCTAGATGCTGTTGACTATCTTTAGGTATCAGGCTAGACACGTTTGACTAAGTGTGATCGATTATAGCAATGTCGATTTAGAGCAACAATCAGATACACCACCCACAAGGAGGCTGATGGAAATAGGATAAGATTATCCTGAATACTTACATGCCACCGGGACTAGGCAAAAAACTGAACCATACCGGGCCAAAGAACGCTAGACCGGACTGCCTAAATTCATACCTCCCAACATGACCCATTCCAGGAGTGACACAATGCTCTGTTTCTGGACTTTCCTCTTAACTTATTATTGCCATCACATGTGTTGAACAGGTTGATTGATACGAGAGGTGCTTGAACACAGGAGATAGCAATTATAAATGAAGGCGGAAGTCCAGATACAGAGCATTTTGTCCCTCCTGGAGAGGGTCATGTTGGGAGGTATGTAAAGTCATCAAACTGCACTGCCATTCCAGAGCTTGCAGTATCCTGTCTGGGTGGTACCTATCCAGTGGGGTGCCTGTGATAGCTGTCATCTTGAAGATAGGGAAGAAGAGATTACAGCCTCCCCTTATGGTCCGGAATAATACAGTTTATACTACATCTCCAGACCTAGCAGGGAGCCTGTAATCTCTCCCTCCCCATCTCTCGGTTGACAGATGTCACAGGAATGTCCTCCAGCCCACCCCCACACAGGCACCCCCTTGACCCTGTCCAGTCCGATGCCCTATTCCAAGCTAGAACACTGCGCAACATTTTAAGATAGCAGACGATATACTCTGTCTTGGCTGACCCGTCATTTGAAATAGCATAGTTGGGACTGTGATTTTTGGGGTTTATTGGGGAAACGCAGAAACAGACGTTTGTAAGTGTGCACCTAGCTTAACTTCATACTGATCAGTCTGTACTGGCTTTAAGGTTAAATAGAATGCATAGAAACTTATATTAGTAAAGAAACATGTGTACATGAGTACATGTGACTGAGAAGCCTCTCGCAGAAAGAAAGGTTTTTCTTGTGCCAAGTGTCTAATGTGGGAGAAGTGGAAAACATTAGTGTTTAAAATTTAACGTCATGATCTGAGAAGTGGAATATGCCAGCAAAGAAATCTGGCTGCAGCATGACACACAGAAATATATGGTTTTAAAACCTTAAGGCTGTTTCTACACTTCTGTTATATAAATATACCCAGGGCACGGGTCTTTAACACTCCCATGTAACAGAATGACAGCTGGTTGTCTACATGATACAGACACAGAACACACAACTCTAACTTGTAACCTTGCAATCAGGTAGGGGGTCTCAAGTTTTGACCATGGGAACCTTGGGTTAGCATAAATATGCAGTACTTAATACACTATCACATAAGTACACTTTAACATTGTATGTATGTATGTGTAATATATATATATATATATATATTATATATATATTACTTCATTCCCTATGACATGCAGGGGCTCTTACCTTCACAGTGTTTAGTAAATGAGTCGCTTAGATACACCATGCAAAGAGCAGAATGGATCAGGGGGAGCTGTATGCGGTGTCTCTGGCACTGTAGTTATGGAGTGTGAGCTGTCAGGAAGGGAACAGGGATCAGACACCTCTCCTAAATATTAAATGCAGCAAAATAATCCTAATTCAAATAAATTAGTACAGTGCTGCATATAACGCACAGACAGGGCACTCGGACCGAACAACGCGTGTCATCAGTAACGAGGGAAGTATTGAGACGACGGACAGTCGGACACGCATGCTGCCAGACTGCTGCAGCAGGAGGGGAAGACTATAACATTCACACAACACCGAGGCAAAAGCGAAGGCTAGCTCCCCCAGCTGTTCTGGAGGCGACACTACAGACACACACAATGATGTTAAATATTACTGTGTGTTATTCAATTCAAGTGATTGCCTGTTTCCCATGATATTCAATCTATTAAAAGTGTTCACTGCCCCATAGTGACTGCATACTTGCCTACCTGAATCTCTCCATGAGGGAGAAAATGCTCTGTTCCTAGGCTTCCCTGGTAATGTAGGATTACCATCACCTGTGGTGAGCTAGTTAATTGTTAAGAAAGGCATACCTCCCTGGGACCCCGGTGGCGGGACAGGGTGCGCGTCAATTTTTTTGGGGCGCGGCCTGTTTGAAAGGGGGCATGGCCTATACTCGTTGCGCTGCTATGAGGCCATGCCCCTGTTTTCCACCGCGGTGGGGGCATGCCCCCAGCCCCTCTGCCCCCCCCCCCCCTCTGCCGCAGGACACTGCCGGCGGAGGGAAGGACGCAGGAATGTCCCAAAATATCGTGACGTTCCCACGATAAGTGGGACAGTTGGGAGGTATGAGAAAGGTGTTTCCCCACAGGTGATGGCAATCATACATTACCAGGGAAGTCCAGGTACAGAAAATTTTCTCCTCATGGAGAGAGTCAGGTAGGCAAGTATGCCCCATAGGGCTCCAACAAACACTTTTGTACGAAGTTTGGCTGATTTCTGCCCACAGTGGGTGCAATTACCAGTGTTAAAACTGCTGCAACGGCACATAGCACCCTTTGCTATGAATAGATTTTGCCCCAGTGACTGGTAAAGGGTAGTCGGGTAATGCTGTGTACACACAGGGGCGATAGGGGCTATAATCGCTGGGAATATGGTCGCAGGCGACCATATTGCCAGTGATTGGAGTGCGCACCAGCGATAAATCGGCGGGTGCGCGCTCCCGTTTTCTGCCCCATTGTAATCGCTGGTCGCAGGAGCTTGCTCCTGCGACCAGCTAATTACCTCTGCAGCTCCCCCAGCAGAGGTCCTTTTCATCAGCGACCATCTCTGGTCGCTGATGCAAAGGAGACACTGGGCAATATATTGCTCAGGAATATATTGCTAGCAATATATTGCTGGGCAATATATCTCCCCCCGTGTGTACGGGGCTTTAACCCGCTATTTCCAGTGTTTATTTTCCTGATCATTTAATTAGATAGGAGACCACTTATATGTAAACACCCTATGTAAACACTGCCATAAAGTAGAAATGGCCCTTCCGATGTATCTCAAATTAATTTATACAAGTAATCTAGGGTTGCCTACTTCCTGGCTGCCCACAGGAAGAGAGTTAGGTCTAAATTCAAGTGGGCTAAGGGAAATAGTGATGTGACAGAGGAGGAGAGGGGGGCGGAGAGAGGAGGAGCAAGATCGGAACAAGGGGACCCAAGGGGACCCTCGCGGGCTAGCTTTGCTCGCAATGCTTCGGGCACAGTGGCTCGCTTTCCTTCACTCGCCACCTGGTTACTAAAGGCAACCAGTGGTGACGTGGATACTGAAGGAGCAAGCACCCCGGCCTTGTTCCTCCCCCTGGGCGTGGAAGGTCCTTTAGCCCACTACAATTTAGCAACTACCTCAGGGAGAGGGCAGCCAGTTCAGTGAGGCACGGGGGGCAGGGCCACCGACAGGGCAGGATGGGCTGGGGTGGCTCACGGACGATCAGTGTGGGGGCATGGCCAACGCGTTTGCATTATAATTTTTTTATTTTTCATTAGACACAGGATTATACAGTCAATTAATTTAGCATTTTTTAAAAGTAATAGATATTAATATTAGAGGAGGCATTCAGTGTTATATAGTTAAGTTACAACACAAACATAATTGCTAATATAGCATGAGTGTTTTAGAATAATAGTATATAATGTACATTTAAGAACTTTTAATACAATAGCGCCATATTTTATTTTTTTAAATCTCGAAAATATGTTTCTGTGTTAGATTGTTCAGGCCTGTGAATGGCTCATCAGTTCCGCGTTGACATCGGTAACCGATTGGCATAGCCTGTGTGTGGCACTTCAGGTTAGCCTGTGTAATAGATTGGCCGGGTCTGTGGATGGCAGGAGGTCTATTCTTAGACTGTCGGCGATAGATTACTCAGGCCTGTGTATGGCACTGCAGTGGAGCGGGATGGCGGCGCAGCCTCCTCCTAAACCGTGGGAGACGCGGCGGGTCCTGGGCGGAATACCCACCACCTCCTTTCAGTGAGTGCACACCGCCAGATAGGGGGACGGGAGGGTGAGCGAGTTGCGGGCCCCGGTACAGTGCGGGGTGGGGGTGGTGGACCCGGGAGCTGTAACCCCAGTAGTGCGGTACTGTATAGCGGACCCGGGGGTCCCAGCAGTCCCTTTACCCACACTGTCCTCTACTGAGTGGGGTCACTGGCGGGGGGTTATCACTGTGGTCTTCGCTCTGTGTACAGGGCACAGCAGGGTCCAAAGGGCCACTGCTAGTTCCTGTGCCTGTCTTATCAGCCCCAGCAGGCACATTCCTTGAAAGCCTGTCACGGGTACCTCCACCGTGTACATACCTCAGCAGCAGCAGTGTCAGTAACCCAGTGCTAGTCCTATAGGCACACTGGTATCTATCACTGTGTCTATCTTTTGCAGGCATCTGAATTCAGCTTTGGCATTGAAAGCTAACCATGCATTCTGGTGTGAGGGGCTCAAGTCCAGAACATGGGGCTAGCAGAAATATACTGCCTCAGGACACTATTGGTGTGAACGCATATTGGTGCGGCTTAGAGCATGTGAGCGTGTCCTGCAGATCTTTGTGGTGTCACATGACCTCTGTCACCCCCACATTTTACTTAGCAGTTGGTTCTGCAAGCTTGTGTTTATATCTGACTACAATTGAGCATTCGTAAAGATAACATATCCATGTTCCTTATGATATAGAGATAACATCAATGTCACTGAATCCTGACACTGTATACAGTTTTTTTTTCATGTGATTTAGCTCATGGGTTGCTCTATCAAAGTAAAAGCTTTGAACACACAATGCCCATGTCACAGCCAGGCTCCTCTGCAAATTATACATATGACAAGTCCTGGTTCATGTTTTTCATTAAGCAGTTGCCCCTCGTGTTCTCACCTGTTTATGCATGTGCTTCTCAGTACAGTCCGGCCACCACTCAGATAAGGCTTTAATTGCATCATGGAGAAGTATTTTATTAATTATAGACCTGGTGTCATCTGTGGAAATAGAACTACCCCAATTTTCCTGTAAGGACATGCTAAAGCGGCGTCAGGGCATGCCTGGATGTATAGTGCCACAGCTCACATACCGCTAAAGGTGCGTACACACATTCAGATTTTCTTTCTGATATATCTGGTGGGAACATAAACCTGGAAATGTATGGGAGCAACTGACAATCAAAAAATTGTTCCCAAACACTTGAAAACAGACAGTGGTCAGTCAGACAAATAGTTTAATCATTCTGATATAACAAATTTATTAAAGCATATATTTTTTTTTCTGTTTTCCTGCATTTGGGTGGAAATTTTTGATTGTCATATGGTCCCATACATTTCCAGGTTTTTGTTCCAACCATATAGATCAGACAGAAAATCTGTACTTGTGTATGAACCTTCTGACAATGTGTTTGTAGTACAGCCTAGATACAAGGTACTGGTATTTTGTTTAGGCTTGAGTAACTCCCTGTATTGTAGTCATGAGAGTGAGTAGAATTTAAGATCTTTTGTAAGCTATTCTTATGTTTAGTGTTTATTATTATTTGCAGATCAGCTGACTTGAGAACTAGTACCCTCACCAGACCAGGACATCCAGCTCTTAGCAGGGTGCCACCGCCTGTCCTACCTAGACCATCTGAACAGACGAGAGCAAGTTCACTCAACACCTATCGGCCTGCGTACAATTCCTACTCCACTGGTTTTGGCTCTTACGGCAGTTATGGCAGCTCACTTTATGGCAGTTATAGTCCATACAGCTACGGGTACGGTAGTGGAATGGGCTACAACAGATTCCAGACAGATGAAGTACCTCCTAGCAGGTTTGTGCGCCAAGCTGAGGAAAGTAGCCGCGGAGCGTTCCAGTCCATTGAAAGTATTGTTCATGCTTTTGCCTCGGTCAGTATGATGATGGAGGCCACCTTCTCTGCTGTTTATAACAGCTTCAGAGCTGTTTTAGATGTAGCAAACCACTTCTCCAGGCTGAAGATTCACTTTACAAAGGTGTTTTCAGCTTTTGCACTTGTCAGGACAATCCGGTTCCTTTTCCGCCGTTTGCAGAGACTTATGGGTCTTCGGAAGGGTTCAGAGAATGAGGATTTGTGGAGTGAAAGTGCCGGGACCGTGGCTCAACTTGGTACTGAGAATGATGCCACCAATACTTCCAAGTCGTGGCCGATTTTTTTATTCTTTGCTGTCATTCTTGGAGGCCCGTACCTTATTTGGAAACTCCTATCCAGCGGTAATGCTGAAAGTACTGATGGTAAGTTCTACTCCACAGACTTATATATGAATTTTCTTAAACACCTGCATGGCATCTGCCTAATGAGCAAATAAATCACCATGTTATTGCGTATGCCCCTTTCACACCAGAAGATGCAGGGACTTACCCGTGAATTTGTTCCCCGGATCATGCAGGGACATTCCTGGGTTTGCCCGTTTCACACCAGTCTAGTGCATTTTCTGGTGTGAGGGTGAACCCGGCAGCTCCGTGTTCCCAGCAGTCGGGCGGGAGCAGGGCACCAGGCAGCTCCGTCCCTAGCCGGGAAGCCGGTGAGTAGCTTTCACACCAGCCAGCAACCCTGCTAGCTAGCAGGGATGAAATCCCGGCACCTCCGTCCCAGAATTTCGGCCCAGGAGCCTTTCTCACCAGCGCTAGTGCTCGGTTGTTCCTGGGGCCAACCCGAGAATTATGGCTGGTGGGAAAGGGGTATTAGCAAAATGTAGAGAGAGCGCCTTAAAATATCTGTTAAAAATGCCAGTGCCGCTCACATCGACTACTTTTTTGGGTGCAATATTTACCTAAACTTCAATTAATTGGCTTTGCTGTATTTGTATTTATTTATACTAAAAGATCAGTCGCTGTGAGCGATGCAGGCATTTTTAATGGTTATTTTGAGGATCGCGTACAGCAGGGCAATTGCGGCCCTCCAGATGTTGAGGAACTACACATCCCAGCATGCCTTGCATCAGTTTCAGCATGGCCACATAGCAAAACTAATGCAAAGCATCCTGGGATGTGTAGTTCCTCAACATCTGGAGGGCCGCAATTGCCCAGCGCTGGCGTACAGTAAAGTTGACACTCAAAGAGTTAAGTGTGAAAAACAGAATAAATGCTCTATTATTACTGTGTGTGAATTTTACTTTGTTCCTTTCAATCTGAAAACAATAATGACCAGAAATGCAGACATGTGGACTGGACCTATGTGGCTTTCCAATTCATTAGGGAAGAGTCATTCTGAATACTTGGTATCTCAATGTCCTTGGTCCTTAGTGAATTGATCATCTGTATTCTCAGGTCTGTTCCTTTCTGAGTATTTAGTTTAATATCTGCATGCTGGGATGTCCACGTGGTGATACTAATCTGGTGTGTGTGCCTGTCACGCTGGCTTAAACAGTGTAATTCTTTCTTTAGAAAACATAAACTGGGCGAGCGGGCAAGATGACCATGTTGTGGGAAGGGCAGAATATGACTTCACTGCTGCCTCAGAAGAGGAGATTTCCTTCCATGCTGGTGATTTACTCAACCTGGCTCCCAAAGGTAACCTTTTTTTCCCTCCTACCTGGGTATTTATTGGCTTATGCACATATATTCTCCTGCTAAGCTTAATAGCTGACTAATCTAATTAAAGGGATTATTATCTTCATATACATTTCATTTACTGGTCTAGACATGCTGTGGTGTGTATTTTACTTAATAGATTGCTTTTTATTTATTTTAAAGCTTGGGCTGATGGGCATTTTATTCTGATGCCAGAACGAATGCCCGTTGCTTCAGTATATACCCAGCTTTTGTTGCGTATTTAGTACACTTCTATTTGATTGTTTTGTTGTCCTTGGATGTGGCACATTGAAAACATCCATCCTCTAGGGAGCAGGTACAGATGGTGAATTATGGCCATTATTCTGGTTCACTTGCAAAGGCAAATTCCTCCTCAAACGGACAAAACCATGTGCACTGCAGGTGAGGCAGATGTAAATTGTGCAGAGAGAGTTAGATTTGGGCGGGGTTTTACTTCAAAGTGAGATCTATATTGCAGTGTAAAAATAAAGCAGTCAGTATTTCCCTGCAAAGAAACAAAATAACTCACCCAAATCTAACTCTCTGCACATGTTACATCTGCCCCACCTGCAGTGCACATGGTTTTGTCCATTTGAGAAGGAATTTGCCTTTGCGAGTGAACCAGAATAAGGGCCTATATCAGGAGGACCTGCTGCAAGGTAATACACATGTAACTAATAAACCATTGAGGAGGAGGCAGAGTTGATAGTAATTGTGCCCCGAACAGCAAGCGCAACTGTGTTAATTGAAAAAGGCACAATTGTAACACACCTGCATGCACATGCGTAGTAGAAGGCACCAACTAGCCCCACTAGAGCATTCACAATAAGCAGATTGCTAATGCTGAAGATTCTATATGCAGCCTCTCTGATTACCCATAAATAAAGTAGGGACTGGGTATATGGGCAAGTCGCAACATTTAGTGGAAGCACCTTGGTCCTCCCTCCTCTTGATTGGTTGATGTGCACCTCTTGTGGGCTGGGTTGTTGGCAGGCACACAGTAATTTGCTCCACCCGTCTCTGTGTTGTCGTGGCTCCCCAGTATATTGTGCGCTGTAGATGTGCATTCAAAAAAACAAGCAGGGCACATTTCATCAGCTATGAGTCGGGAAGGTTATGGCACCCTGCCATAACAGCTTAGCAGGAACACTGTATGTAACATGCTGTACCTGTGCTCACAATTCTCAGAACTGTATTTTGGGTTTTATTAGACTGCTGCCTCCCACCCTTATCCCATTTCTCCAAGCCCAGTTCGGCATAAGAGTTAATCAACTGTGCTTTGCCACATGTGTGCCAACTTGAAAAATGGCTATATAGGTTGAGTATCCCTTATTTGAATTGCTCGGGATCATGAGGAATTTTTCCGTTTAAAAAAAAAAAATTTTTAACATACTTACGCGGTCTCCCGGTGGTGCCTCGATAGTCCCCCGACATCCACAGCGGCCTTCACGATCGTCTTCAGCATTTCCAGGGGTGCATTGTATGGGCGCGCTTTTTACGCACTCGCGCAATGCACCCCTGGGACCGGAGTTGCCTCTGAAGAGGATCCTGAAGCCTGCCATGGACGCGGGGGGACGAGGTAAGTATGGAAAAAGTGGCAGGGGGTAAAAAAAACACACAAAAATCACTGAAATATTAATAACCACGGTTTTTGGAATATTTCGGTTTTTGCTATACAGATAAGGGATACTTAACCTGTACTACCTGGTGTATCCCTTGGTCTCTAGACACACAACAGCATACATATGTCTTACACAAAAAGATATGTGGATACAAAAGCTTGTCACTTGCTAGACATTACCGTTTAGTCTATACTTTTACTTTAATTGATATTTATTGTGTTGTGAATTATTTCAGAGCAACAGCCTAAAATAAGAGGATGGCTGCTCGGAAGCTTGGACGGACAAACAACAGGATTTGTTCCAACAAATTACATCAAAATCCTTGGCAAAAGAAAAGGCAAGAAAGCAGAAGAGAAGACACAGGAACAGCAACCGCTCCCCAGCAAGTCGTCCCCGAGTGGGGCAGCAGCTGTCACCACGTTGGAAGAGCAAGAAGCCGCGCTAGAGTCTGTTTTTGTGGAAACTAACAACCCGGCATGTGATATTGATGCAAACATAAGCCACAGAGACACATTTGATCTATAGACACACACACACACCTCTTGGGAGAATGGCAAGGTTAGGGTGTATTGCACTGCAGTTAGCGAAGAGCCATATAATATATGTATAAGGTGGTCAGCCTTCACTGGATCACACTGCCACTTGTGCGGATGTGCTATAAGATGCATAGACTTAGAGAAGGGTGTACAGCTGCTCACACACTAGACTAACTGCTTAATAAAAGGGAATTCTATCCAATCATTTGTTAAAATAATATATTTATGGGGGTTTTGGTCTCCCTGACCCACAGCTGCACCATCCTTTCTTTTGTTGCATGTTTAGAGACATTGAGCGGAAATAATGGCTTGCGCTCGTACCCCAGCTCTGGGATACTGATTGTCCTTTTCCCAGTAGGTAGTGACTTCTGTCTCTGTTAATCCAATTTACGGAGAGGTAGAAAGCCACCTATTTTCTGTAGCCATATTTCTGTCTTTATATTTATTTCATTTCCTTGAAATATTTGAGAAAATGGTTCGATAGCCGCTTGTACTTTAGTACAGGCGGCAAAAAACCAACTCTGCCTGGGAACCCAGAGAAGACTGCATTATGCTTAATTGTTGGGTTCTTTTCACCTCTTGGATTTGTTGGATCCATTCTTAATCTTGTACACATTAGAGTTGAACAATGATTACTGAAATCAAAATCCTGTACTCTGTCCTCAATTCTACTAGAGCATTTTGTGTTTGCAAAGTCTCCCTGCAACATATTGTATTATATGCATAATGAATAAAGGAATGGTGTTCCTAGCTCCCCCTCCCTCCCCCCCCCCAACCTGTGCCCCCACTCTGTCCAGTATGTCGTCCTACTCTATTAGGGTCTGTCCAGTCTCCCCCTGTGCATGCATGTTGGGGACAGGACAGACCTTACAGAATAATTATATAGTTGAACGCACTGATAGGACTCCATTATATATTTTCGAGTATTAATTCTCTTGAACGATGCACACAATTTTGATTACATTTTCTGTAAATTATGCTTTAAGAATGCATGTGAAGTGGAGCAACGGAGCTTTATTCCATACTTGCCTACCTGACCCTCTCCATGAGGGAGAAAATGCTCTGTTCCTGGACTTCCCCGGAAATGTATGATTGCCATCACCTGTGGTGAAACACCTTTACCTAGCTCCCCACAGGTGATGACAATCATACATTACCAGGGAAGTCCAGGAACAGAGCCTTTACTCCCTCATGGAGAGGGTCAGGTAGGCTCATTCTGACACCGAAACAAATCTCCTTCAGCCTGGGTTGCCTGTACAAGCTTGAATGATGTTAATGAAGAACGGAAAAATCACAGGTTCCGTCATTCATTAGCATACATTGTGGCTAGTGGTATAATCAGGCTTGATGTGCAGAACATCAAATTTGACCTTGCCGAATGTGACCGTGGGAACGTGCATATCACCGGGATGCACTTGTTGGAGATATATCGATCTGCCTGACCAGGTGGCATATTGCTCAGCGTGTACCCAGTTTATGTGTTTGTTATGGGGTTTTACAGTACAAACTAATTTCTAAATCATAAAAAATGAGTACTGTGTGAAGACGGTCAGATTGTAATGAGAATATGGATGCTGCCCACCCACACTTTGTTCCGGCACTGTGCTGGATTATCCATTTTGCTAGACTGACAGCGGTCAGGTTATACACCTCTGACTCACTAGTGTCAGTTCACGTGAATTAAAGATTAAGTTTAATATTTAATTCTCATTTGTTAGTTGTTTAATTTACACAGTGCAGGCAAGTGGTAACCCAATAGCCCATATTTAATGCAGCCAGTTAAATGGTGGGGATCACCGAAAACAAGCGACCCTTGCGCCGGCCGCTCACCCTCTTCTACGTTCCGGGGGAACCCTCGCTGGGTTCGCTGGGTCAGGGGACAGCGATGATTCCTCCAAACTCTTATGGCTATTGCAGGGAGTCTCGCTGTTTTAACAGCCGCACAAGCCGTTTCTTCGTCGCTGCAAAAACCTAGCGACAGGGGCACGGCGTGTGCAGGGGGTCAATAGAATACTGACCATACTGGGAGGACAGTTAAGCCGGGCACATGCTGAAGTGATGTAGGCATGGTATGTAATTCTAGACCAATTTGGAAGGACATGTTGTCTAGTGGGTATCGATGTGCGGGACGTCAAATAAGACTATATCGCTAATGACTGCATTAAGTGTAATGAAGGAAGTATCGATATGACGCTCTGACCATCTTTACATTGCTTGATGTGTATCTGTGTGCACATGGCTCCAGTGTGTACCCAGCAAAAGATGAACACCATATTTTCACTGTCTATTAGTATAGGTATTATGAAGCAGCAGACTAATAACATCGTTCCCTGCCGCTCTGTGATATTGCCACTTCCTTGTGCCCTTCCATAAACACAGCTCCCTGGCACACCCTGCAGTTAACACCATGCTCCACTGGACACTGATCAGACGTGACCTTTTCCACATCTGAAATCGCTCTTTATTCCTCAAGTCCCATCTCTGCGGTCGGCAGCATTCTGCTTTCTCTTACAGCCGGTAGACCCTAGTTTAGTCTGGTATGAACACTCTGGGTTCATTCCTTCCTCTCACAGCACCACAAAGAGTTGTAATCGCGTCTCCCCCTCCTTAACTGCCAACTGCTGTGATTCCTTTCTGGCATTGCTATAGCTCTCAGGCTGGTGGCTGTGTGCAGCTCTGGGTGTAACACCAGACCCTCATTAATTCCAGACACTGATCTCTGGGTTACATTTAGAAAAGTTACTAATGCACAGGCACCTTAATTCCATAGAAAGTATGCCACAATGAATTGTAGCAGATATAGCAACATTCTAGTGATGACGAGATTTGGGGGAGTAAATGGAGAGAAATAAAGTATTAACCAATAAGCTGCTAAGGGCGGGTACACACTAGGTCTAGGACAATATTGGGATGATTTGACGTATTAGGCCAACAAATGATCTATTGCAATGTTTCTTATACTATTTTGCTCTGGGACAACGTTGGACAATAATAATAATCCCAGGTCCCCAGCAAGTTACTTCAGAATTGTCGCCACACAGCATTGTGGAGGCAAAAAATGATGCGAGGATTCTGAATTAAAAGACGATTCAACTTTAGTCAAACTCAATCAGCATGTTTAATCACTTAAAAACCAGACTAATTGTTACTCCACTAATAATGGTTTGTCCGGGCCGTGTAGTTTGTTGTTTTGCTACAAAAGATTGCAAGATATTTTTTGCCCCCAAAAAATAATTTAAATTCTTCATGTTTGTAGCTAATTAAATAAATATGTTTTTACTAATTGGTATTTTCAGTTTATGTTCTGAATAGTCTCGTTTGTGTTATTTATGTATAAATTTGTGAATATCTTGGTACAATACACACTTTTAGTACTTGCCTCTCCTGCAGCTGGGTTATCTGTACTGAGGGGGTCATTCTGATTCACTCGAAAAGGCACAATCACACTCTATTGGACAAAACCATATATATGCACAGCAGGTGGGGCAGATGTAACATGTGCAGAGAGAGTTAGATTTGGGTGTTTTATTGTTTCTGTGCAGGGTAAACACTGGCTGTTTTATTTTTACACTGCAATATAGATATCAGTTTGAAGTACAAACCCCACCCAAATCTAACTCTCTCTGCACATGTTACATCCGCCCCACCTGCAGTGCATATGGTTTTGTCCATTAGAGAGTGATTGTGCCTTTCCGAGTAAATCAGAAGAACCCCTTGAGCTCTCCATGCCCCTGTCCTCCACCTATCTCCACTATTGGTATCTTATTGACTTCATTGGATTTGTAATCCTAAAAAGCAATGCAGGCTATTGGTTCAAACCTAGTGCTGTTTGTAATGCAGCAGAGAACCAGGATGCAAAGAGAGTATTTGCTAAGAATAGAGGAATCCCGCGATCATTTGTATCATAACCCAGATGGAGAAGTCTTTCTTGTGCATGTATGTTTGTAAGGCAGTACATGGATAAATGCATTTATTTATTTTTTTAATTCTTAAAATTACATGATCCACACGTCAGGATGCCGGCATTCATAATACCGATGCCATAATCCTGACTACTGCCAGAAGACCAGTGCCAGATTACTGACAACAATGCCGAACGGTGTGTAACCGGTGAGCACTAGCATCATGCTAGGAAAGGAAGAGGGTTATGTATAGGTTGCGGGGGGGGGGGGGAGGGGGGGGTTTAGTTTGCGTGAAGTATGGGGCTTTAGAAGGATTTTGTCAGAAAGAGTGAAATAGAATAAGGCCCATAGTGCAGGAGTCTACTGAACTACTTGAAAGGAGGGTTCATATACACAGATACTTTGCTCTCTTAAACTGGATACACACTAACAGGTGCACCAAACCAGTTCATGTTTTCCACACCACCTGTGTATCTGTAGAATGTTGAGTGAAAGGGGTATGGGGAATGAGTTTGTGCACAAGCAAAGATAAGGATTGATCAAAGATCCACCATTAGAGATAAGTTTGAACCAAATGGTATAGATATTGTAACACAAGTGGAGGTGCACCCCGGAGAGTCATATATTGTGGGTTTGGAGAAAGGAAGGCACTCTCTCTTTGTGGGGGCACTCTTATTTGTAACATTTAACTTTTAATCAAAAAGTATTAAAAATGAATTCATAGCAAATCCATGTTTAAAGACACACTCAGGCCCTTATTCTGATTGACGCGTACTTTCCCGCATACTTTCGGATCGCGTCTTTACGGCGTCTGCGCATGCGTGGAGAACGCCACGCGCATGTGCCACGCCTTGACTCCGTACCTGTTCGGGCAAATCCCGTACAAAACTGGTCACCGCAATCATTCGGGAAATATGGGCGTATTATGGGCGTCATGCGGAATGACACATGGGCGTAGTTTCAAAGTGGGCAAAACGGGGCGGAAACATGGGCGGACACGGGGGAGTACACTTATGTTGGGGGGCGTGCATTCGGATAGCACTCCGAATGCACGCGAACAAAAAGGGAAGAAATGTGCGGTGTCCAAAAGGCCACTATTGCTTTGCGGACACCACTCGTTCCTGCGGGAGGCGAACGGACCGCCTAATGACTACAAGCATTAACACCTGAACCCAATAAAATCGACTCCTTTACTCATTAATCACTAATAGGACGCTTGTCAGTGCTTTAATTGAAACCATTGCTGCTTCAAGGAAACCTTACTAATCACCCACATATGCTGTACTTCTGACACACTTTAAACCTGCTAACAATGGACATGACTGAATATTAATACTAGCAATACACATGTGTATGCGACATGTACTAATTAAACCACACAATTGTTGTAAAGTAAAGCAATTTATTTATATAAATTTCACTGTCAATGCCACTGTGATGCAATGACAAAAAAATAAAAATACCAAAAAAAACAAACCATGGCACTTAAATTGCTGTAAGGGTTAATGTGTGCAATGCATGTGTTAGGCATGCTTGTAAGGATATATTGGCATCTAATTGATTCCAATTCAAAATAAGCAGTTTTTTATGAGGATAGGTAATTGAATAAGTGGGTCATGTGATGTATTGCAGAAGATACATAATAGTGGGTTGTTTGGCGTAAATACTCCGCTTACGGGCGGTAGCACCGCTTGGCTCCCGTTCGGATGCGGTATTCCCGAGCATACTCTGTAATACTCTGTAATACCGTGCAGAATCTGAGTGTTTCTCCCGCACACGCATGGTTTGTATGTCGTCCGTAAACACGCCCTGTTCTTAAAGAGTGAGTCCGTCCGAATGCGGAGGACACGTGGGCGTTTCTACGGGCGATGGCCGCACGCGGCAGAACACCGTGGCGTGCGGACCGCTCCGTAAGAATGCGGGAATATCCGCACCGATCAGAATAAGGGCCTCAGTGAGGAAGCCTTACAGTAAAACGATTGTCTGTGTGTCTCCTAGAGTTTCTGCTGTGCACAACAGAAACCTGCCAATGCCCTGGAGCTGCTTATTCTGAAACCATCACTCTGTGCATACGACGGCTAGGTGCTCTCCCCCCACCCTTTCCCTTTTCTGAGTGCAACCACCTTGGGGTTCCATCTGCCCTAGGTGGAAACACTCCCTTTACTGTTCTATCCTATAACCAACTTTTCCCATTTCATAGTGCCTCTGGCTTTGGAAGGATATCACTCACTCCCAACCTCTGTTACCAAACAAGTGGGGAGAAGCAGCATAATCTCCAATAGTCATAACACTATAATTTACCTCTCTCTTCTTTTCTCTTTTTCTTACTCCTCTTTTATCCTTCTTTTTACTCTAGACACCTTTATGGGTACTCTCATCCCTAGTGAACACGCTAATGAGCTCCTGCAATTGTGACCTACTACCAGGTACTCATCCATGTGTGATAGAAAAGGACAGCAGATACCCTCTACTTTCATCCCAAATCAGGGGTTCCATTGAGACACGCTTACTCCCCCACCAACACCTACCCAGGAGTTTATTTAAGATTCAGGGAGGCGCTGGGGCAGCAGCAGCTGTCCCATCCACTGGTGGGAATTTTTGGAGCACCTACCAACCCTCTATCTCCACGGATTAACCTGTATAACTTACCTTTATTATACTCCCAGAAGGTAGACCGTCTTGTGTTTCAGAAATAACTCAAACTGGTTAACAATACACTATTTATGCTTAATAAAGGGATTTTTGTAAGAACTTACCGTTCGAATCCCTTTCTCTGATATGGTCCTGGTGACACAGCTCAACACTGGGATGTAGGAGGGTCCGAAGGAGCCAGGCACCTATCCTAAAGTTTTAGAGGGTAGGCTCCTCCCCTACTGCATCCCTGGACTCTTCAGTTCAATCTTTCAAAGCCACTGGAATACATCAACTCAGTACAAACGCCTGCACATATTATATGCACATTTTATAACAGAAACTGTTAACTTTTAACCATTTTAACATGAACATCATGAACTTCTGGCATACTTACTGAGCGTAAGGGAGGGATCGCTGTGTCACCAGGACCATATCAGAGAAAGGGATTCGAACGGTAAGTTCTTACAAAAATCCCTTTTTCTCTTTCAATGGTCCTGGTGACACAGCTCAACACTGGGACGTTCCAGAGCCGGTCCTTTGGGTGGGTACGCTCAGGTCTGCAGCTCTCAGCACTGCTCGCCCGAATGATGCGTCCTCCGACGCGAACTCGTGGAATCTATAGAATTTGGCAAAGGTATGAACAGATGACCAAGTGGCAGCTCTGCAAACCTGCTCAGCTGTGGCCCCATGTCGAACCGCCCAAGAGGTGGCAACCGACCTGGTGGTATGCGCATTTATTCTGGCCGGTACAGGCCTACCAATTTTGGTGTATGCAAAGGCTATCACAGATCGCAACCACCTAGCAATAGTCTGCTTAGATGCAGGCCAACCAATCTTGTGTACGTCATACAGTACCAATAAAGTATCAGTCTTTCTGACACTCTTTACTCTGTCCACATAGATGCGTAAAGCACGCACAACATCCAAACTCTTCAACTTGTCCCTTTTCTTAGAACCCTCAGGGGGTTGAAACACAGGTAGAACTATCTCCTGATTTACATGGAAGGCAGAGACTACCTTTGGCAAAAACTGAGGCACTGTTCTCAGAACTGCCCTGTCGTCATGAAAAATTAGGAAGGGAGATCTGCATGACAAAGCTCCCAACTCTGACACCCTTTTAGCAGATGCCACTGCCAACAAGAACACTAGCTTCCATGTGAGAAACTTAAAGTCCGCCGACCTTAAAGGCTCAAAGGGTGCCTTCTGAAGGCATTCCAAAACCAGTGACAGATCCCAAGGCGCTACTGGTTGCTTGTAAGGAGGTTTCAACCTGGATACTCCTTGTAAAAAGGTCTGAATTTCCGGTAAAATTGCTATCCTTTTCTGGAAATAGATGGACAAGGCCGAAATCTGCACCTTCAATGACTGAAGGCTTAGGCCCGATGAAAAACCATCTTGTAAAAACTCCATCATTCTTGATAGCTTAAAATGAGATGTGTGAGCCTTTCTTCTCTCACACCATCGAATGTAAGTCTTCCAGACTCTATAATAATTTGCTGAAGATACAGCTTTTCTGGCTTTTATCATAGTCTGTACTACTGCCTCAGAAAAACCTTTCCTTTTCAGAATGGCGGTTTCAATAGCCAAGCCGTCAAAATTAATCGATCGGAATCCAGGTGATTGAATGGGCCTTGTCTCAGAAGGTCTGGCCTCAGAGGTAGACGCCATGAGTCCACAGACAACCTCTGAAGCCTCGAGTACCAGGACCTCCTTGGCCAATCTGGGGCCACTAAGATCACCGGAACCTTCTGCCCCTGTATTTTCTTCAAAATTCTCGCTAACATAGGTACTGGTGGGAATGCATAGAGGAGATCTCCCTGCCAGTGAATAGTCATGGCATCCACTGCCTCCGCTAGTGGATCCCTCGTTCTGGCATAGAACCTGGGCACCTGATGGTTGAACCTGGATGCCATCAGGTCCACATCCGGAGTTCCCCACATCGAAGTGATCTGATGAAACACCTGAGGGTGTAAGCTCCATTCCCCTTCCTTGAGCTCCTCCCTGCTCAGGAAGTCGGCTTCTATATTCTCTACTCCTGGAATGAATATAGCCGATACAGCTGGAACCTTCTGTTCTGCCCATAGGAAGATTCTGGACACCTCCCACATGGCCAATTTGCTGCGTGTACCGCCCTGGTGATTCAGATACGCCACAGCTGTGGCATTGTCGGTCTGAATCCTCAAAGGGAGGTTCAGTAACCTGTCTCCCGCCAAGGAAATCACTTTCCAGACAGCTCTCAGCTCCAAGATGTTGATTGGTAACACTGATTCCTCTGCCGTCCACAGGCCCTGCAGCCTGAGATCCAGGACTACTGCCCCCCAGCCCCTGAGACTGGCGTCGGTAGTTACTACCAACCAGTCCCAGGTCTGTAATGACCGACCCCACTGAAGGGAATCTACTTCTGTCCACCATTTCAAGGAGTCTCGAGTGTCCGAAGACAGCACTATCATCTCCAACTTCATGGTCAGAGTGTTTCCTGACCAGGCTGACAAAATGCTCCATTGGAACACCCGAGAGTGGAACCTGGCAAATTGAAGCGTCTCGAACGACGCCACCATTTTCCCCAGGAGCTTGAGGCACCTCCATACTGAAATGCTCCGAGCTCTGAGAATCTCCTGGACTAAGGTGACCAGATCCCTGGCCTTTACCTCCGGGAGAAATACCCGATGGAGATGGGTATCCAGTATGACTCCCAAGAATTGGAGCCGCTGTGATGGTACCAACTGAGATTTTTGCAAGTTTAAAATCCAGCCGTGAGCCTGTAAAAAACTGATGGCCTCTGCCAAGTGACTCTGAAGCATGGCTGCTGACTCTGCTTTGAACAGGAGATCGTCCAAATAGGGTATTACTGTGATTCCCCTGAGTCTCAGCACCACCGCCATCACTGACATTATCTTTGTGAATACCCTTGGTGCGGTCGCTAGCCCAAAGGGTAACGCCCGGAATTGCAAATGCAGGTCTCCTATAGCAAACCTCAACAAGGTCTGATGCTCCGGGTGTATAGGGACGTGCAGATATGCGTCCTGGACATCCATGGACGCCAAAAATTCTCCCTGGTCCAGACTCAGGAGTACTGACCGTAGGGACTCCATTTTGAAATGGTCTACCCATAAGTGAACATTTAGGGACTTCAAATTTAGTATTGGTCTGAAAGACCCGTCTGGTTTGGGCACCAGAAACAGAGTGGAGTAAAAGCCTTTCTTCCACTCTGCCCTGGGAACCGGGGTAACCACCCTTTTCTCCAAAAGGGAGTGAGCTGCTTTCACAAGAGCTGTACGAAGCAGCGCTTCCTTTGGTAAGGATGTGGGAATGAACCTCTTTGGAGGCGGACCTCTGAAAGGGATTTTGTAGCCCTGGGTTATAATATCTAATACCCAGGCATCCTGGTCTAGAGAAGCCCATGCGTCCCTGAAATGTGAGAGACGCCCCCCCACCTTTATCACTGCCGGGCAAAACCCCTGACAGTCATGCGGAGGGTTTGTCCTCTCCTTTGGAGGCAGGCTTCTTGTTAAAGGAACCAAACTTGGACTTTTGTGTCTTGCCCCTAGAGGACTGAAACTTTCCCCTGAAAGACTGTCCTCGAAAGGACGCACCACCTCTAGGGGAGGGCCGAAAGGACGGCCTAAAAGCAGAGAATCTGGAAGTCTGCTTAGCCGAGGGAGCCGGCAGAAATGTACTTTTGCCGTCCGTGGCCTGTTTAATAATTTCCTCTAATTCAGATCCAAATAGTAACTTCCCCTTGAAAGCTAAAGTTTCTAGGGCCTTTTTGGACTCATTGTCCGCTTCCCAGGCCTTAAGCCAGAGCACTCTCCTGGCATTAATAGAGACTGTGGACACTCTGGTCGCCATTTTAAGAGCTTCCTCCTCTGCTTCCACCACATACTCTGCAGCTGCCTTAATTTTCTCTGCTAGCAGCAATGCACCAGGGTCAGCCTGCAGCATGGTGCATAATTCACCAGCCCACTCAATCATGGCCTTAGAGACCCAGGCTGAAGCAATAAGGGGGCGTAGAGTGAATCCCACCCCTTCAAAAATAGCCTTGAGGTTACCCTCCAGCTTTTTATCCACAGAATCTTTAAAAGCTGCACCGCCCTGTACTGGCAATACAGTAGCCTTGGACAAACGTGCCACTGAAGCATCCACAACTGGCACCTTTTCCCAGAGCTCCGCATGAGACTCTGGCATGGGGTACAGACTAAGGAATCTCTTAGGCATTTGTAGCCTCTTATCAGGAGTTTTCCAAGCCCCTTCCAACAATTCCTGTAACCCCTCATCTGAAGGAAAAGTAACAGCCTCCTTCCGCTGTCGCTTAAAAACACCTTTAACAGGAGTCTTATCTTCCACAGACAGTTTTAAAGCCTGTTTCACAGCCACAATAAGATCCTCTATACCAGCAGAAGAGGTCTCTTCAAAATCATCACCCTGATCCCAGGGGATATCAGAATACGCTCCCTCCTCCTCATCTACCACAGTAGGCATAGCATAAGACCTTTTAGGGGTCCCTGCAACATCAACATCCATTTTGTCCAGTATTTCACTAAACCTGTTGATCCCCTTAGCAGTATCCTGCATCACCTGAATAAGAGCAGGATCTGCCTGGGTAAGAGGCAAGGAGCCAGAAGACTGCTGAGATGATGGCATAGGTCTCTGTGATTCTACCAACACATCACTCTGCCTGTCCAGAAGCTGCACCAAAGCGTTTACTGACCTGCCTAGGGCACTGGCCCACGCAGGTTCACTCTGCTCTGCCCTATGGGGTTCACTGCCCATGGGTCTCACATCAGCGCAAGTAATACATAAGCCCCCCTTGGCCATCTGCTCAGGAACAAACTTTTGTGTGCAAACATTGCACGCGCTCAGTGCACTAAGGGCTCCCTCCCCCAAAACCACAGCCTGATGCTCAGACATGATGCAAGTGAAATATATATCAATATACACAGTGCAAACAATGTACAAGCGTTTATACAGAGTCAATGCACCCAATCACTTAGCTGTCTGTTGGTTTCAACTGCGGGGAAACGATGCCCAGGAAATCCAAGTCACTCTGCCAGGATCAGTAAGCCAGCTCAGCTCCGCTGCAAGCGTTCTGAAAGGCGCCAAAGTCAGAGTGAAGGAAGAGACCAAAAGTCCCTGCTGCTGCGGGGTCCGTGACTTTTGGCGCCAACCACCCCCAGTCAGCCGCTCCTTAGGTAGGATTTCCTAGTTCCAGTGTCTCCCCCTCGACTGGGGACCACTTGGAACATGCCTGTCACAACGCTGCTGTCCTCTCATATAGGAGCTCAGCGTGTAAGCTCCGCATAAAATGGCCGCCGCCATCACGGAGCGCCTGTCCCCCATGATCCCCACCTAAACGTGGAGCCGGTTTCAGGATACTCCGGAGCCCAGGCAGCCTCTTAATAGAGGCTGAAAGCGCTGCACAGGGAGGCCAGACAGCGTCTCCCCTGTGCACAGTGAGCTGACAGGACGCGATTCTGTCAGCTCCTGCTGCGCTAGCAGTGTGAGGATTCACTATGAGAATCCTCACACTGTGCCTACCTAGCTAGGGTGAAAATTAATAAAACAATAAAAAATTCCCTAACTACTCTATTTCTTCGGCTGCTCCCGCAGCCCTTTAGAATAGCACCCACTCCAGTGGGCACCTAACACGAACTGAAGAGTCCAGGGATGCAGTAGGGGAGGAGCCTACCCTCTAAAACTTTAGGATAGGTGCCTGGCTCCTTCGGACCCTCCTACATCCCAGTGTTGAGCTGTGTCACCAGGACCATTGAAAGAGAAATTTATTTGTAAAACCCGCAAATATCTCCTGGGCATTTGATGAGTTCACAGTCAGATTTAATGATAATATCCCATTATATCATTATTTAATTATCTATATTCTCCTCTGACTGTTTGTTATATTTCATTGGCTTCAATTATCTGACCATTTGTTACAGAGACTGTGTTGATATTTAAATCCATAATACATGCGGATTACACCAATTTGTCTTCGCTAGATACAGTGTCTGTATTTATTGATTTTATTATATATAACGTTATGTCGTACACGTGTTTCATTGTGTCTTTAAACATGGATTTGCTATGAATTCATTTTTAATACTTTTTGATCTGTAGAATGTGTCAGTTAGGAATGAATGTAACACGTGTTTGAAAATGTGACAGTTCGTAATGACGGCACCTGTGCACCTGCTAGGTGGTCAGGAAAACATGAACTGTTAGTAGATCTTGAGGACCGATTAGACGCCCCTGCACTATAAGATCATCTGTCCAATCTTTCTGGTTGGAACGAAAATCTTGTAATGTATGGGAGCAAATGACAATTGACCAATAACTCCCAAAATGCTGGAAAACAAAATAGTTAAATGCCTTTGATTTAACCAATTTGTCGAAATGACAATTTTTGATCATTCTCTGGCTTTTGGGAGCAAATGGTTGATTATCCTTTGTGCCCATACATTACCAGATTTTCGTTCCATCCAGTAAGATTGGACTGATAATCTTATGGTATGTATCCAGCTTTAATCCGCCCCTGCTAAAGTTAATAGTAATAAAGACAGAACACAGAGATCAGGAACCTTTAGATATCACATTTAATATAGACAAATGCAGCTTATAGTAAGTAAAATCCTTTTATTTATGCAAGCATTGTGTTTATATTTCACAAGTCCAGCTAAATGTAAAAGGTAGCCTAAAAAAATAAAATCTGGTTATCTGTAGTTGTCTATGATATTTAGTAAGTTATTCTCAGACTCCTGCTATTTGTAGCCACAAGAAGGTTCACAAAGTGCTCCTGGAAAACATAAACAGGTGATAAATGAGTTCATAAAACCGCCGGCAGGGTAACACTTCTTTCAGTTTAAAGTCCTTGAATGGCAACTCAACTAGGACCAAGTGGACATTGGCCCCTATTCTGATTGCCTCGCTCCCCTGCGCGTTGGCGCGGGAGACACAGCGAGCATCTGCACGTCTGTGCATGTGCACACGCTCGTTGCAAGCGGGCACAGCGAACAGCGTCCAGTTTGCACCTAGCAGTGTGGGGCGTTTCATAGGTGATCCCATGAAAACGCTTGGCGCTTCCCATGCAAATGGCCCGGTGACGCGGGTGCCGGAGGCTGGCAGCTGACATCAGCAGATGTCAGCTGCCTGAGCGCTGGAGAAATCTATCGATGGTTGGTGACCATCGCATGATTTCTCCCCCGCACCCAAGGCTGCGAATGGATGTTTATGCAGGGAGCTCGGCACGCGCGGGGGGGGGGGGGGGGGTGTGGTGTTTGGTGGACCCGCAAAGCTGTGAAATTCGCAGCTTTGCGAGTCAACCAGAATAAGGGCCATTGTTTGTTTGTAAAAGTAATTTGAGCAGATGGGAGCTAGCAAGAGCGTAAGGAGTTCATCCCAGCCATACCCTGTACCTCACTGACACAGCGTTAAATTGTTATTACAAATTAGCTATTTCTACAGAAAAGCTGAGGAAATGGTTTAGGAACCTCTTCTGTATCATGGGGATGGATCATTTCGTTGACAGTAATTAGGTCGACAGTCAATAGATCAACCACTATTTGTTGACAGGCCAAAGTTCAACATGTTTTAGGTTGACATAAGTTTTTAACAAAATGTGGTTTCTATGTCGACATGGACACCGTATCAGTGTACCGTGTTCGGTCGTCAAGCCTGGGTATCACTTAAACCTGACCTAGACTGTTAGTTTACCTTGGGGACCGAGGGTGGAAATGCCTGATTTAATTAGAACCGCGGTCAGCACCAGCTGTGTACAGGCATGGATATTAATTTGTGAACATATTTATTTGTGAACATATTTGAACACTTTTTGTACACTATAACTCAGTTTATCCTCTATGTAATGGACTATTCACTTTTCACGTTGTCCCCACCCCTTTCCACGCATGCCAACACTTGATGAGTCGGGCAAACCCATCGGAGAAGAAACCTAGTGGTTGTTGTGGACACCAGGACCGAACAGCAGCTTTCACCTCATTGTCATCAGAACTGAAGTGTTGACCCTTAAGGTGCTCTTTCATCTTTGGGAAGAGGGTGGCAGCGCCTGCAGTTCAAGGAGGTTCTGCCAAACCCGTCGTACAGCCTCAACCTTACACCTGTGACTTTCACCTCTTCCCAAAGATGAAAGAGCACCTTAAGGGTCAACACTTTAACTCTGATGATGAGGAGAAAGCTGCAGTTTGGTCCTGGTGTCAACAACAACCACCAGCTTTCTTCTCCGACGGGTTTGCCAGACTCGTCAAGCGTTGGTGCACATGCGTGGAAAGGGATGTGGAAAACTTTGAAAAGTGAATAGAGCATTACATAGAGGATAAACTGTGCTATCATGTTCAAAAAAAAGTGTTCAAATGCATTCACAAATAAAAATCTTATAGCCATGGAGGCATTACTTTTCAATCCTGTTTCACAACAGTTAGTGAGCCACAGGTTGTATAGGCCTGCAGTGGTGGGTTTATATACTCTATTGCAGGCCTGGCCCACTTGTGAATCTCCAGCTGGTGTGAAACTACAAGTTCCAGGATACTCTCCTTCCAATGATCTGGTAAAGCATGCTGGGACTGGTAGTTTCACAACAGTTGGAGAGACACAGTTTGGCGAGGCCTGCCCTATAGACTAATGGCATACTTGATCCTGGAGCTTTTTTTCCAATCTTTGACACACTGACTGTAGCTCCTCAATTGTCCTGTCCTTTAGCTTTAGCTGTGACCTGTTGCCTTCCAGGGCTGATCTCAATGACTTGCACTCTTTACATTGCTGTAAAAGGACATGCAATATATGTTATCTAATTCAGTTCATTCCACTCATTTATTACACAATAACATTATTTTTTTAGCAGTAAATCCCTTTCTCTGATGTCATGGCTTACACTGGAGACTCGGGTATAACAGGCAGCACAAGGAACCTGGTCACTTTTCATATAAACTGCTCAACACAGCCCCCTTCACTTATATACCTGGGTATGGGCCCCAATTGCAGTGCACATGGTTTTGCCCGTTTTGAGAACAAATTTGTACTGCGATCAGATCTGAATAAGGGTCTATATCAGTAACAATGCATGCTCTTGTGCATCATTAAAGATGACACTCTCCCACCCATAAACAATATTGGTCAGTGTGTATGCACTATATATCATTCTACAGTGGCGCTGCAAGCTTAAATGCTTTGATCTAATTGCATCTTTTTTTTTGTACAAGTACAAGAATACTGTTTTCATCTCCTGTAACGCCCTCTGGCCAAAATTAGCGTGCTTTTGACCCAAATATATCAAACCAATAGGATCTACTGACTGCTTTATTTTTACACTGTAATATAGATATCAGTTTAAACCCCACCCAAATCTAACTCTCTCTGCACATGTTACATCTGCCCCACCTGCAATGCACATGGTTTTTTCAATTAGAGAGAGAATTTGCTTTTTCAAGTGAACCAGAATCAGGCCCATTGTGTGCAGGGCTTTATGAACAGAGGGGGAGAAGTATGAAGCAGTGATAAGAGTGAAGTGGAGTTGCCCATAGCAACCAATCAGTATCTTCCAATCATTTTATACAGTATAATGTATTTGATGAACACTTCCGGAAAGCTGGCCAGAGTTCTCTTCATGTCACTGGATGAAATCAGGTAAGAATGGGACCACAATGTCCTGATTAATATGGAATCACCAAACTACTTTCAAAGGTTTAGTTCTTGCCAAATATATTATTGTTGTGTTATCATTAGTGCAACACAATAAAGGTGATCATTCCTTACAGTTTAATCTTGATATTCGGTGTCTGACCATTTTCACATTGACTTTACATTTTACAACACCGTATTCCCCTTATCGGTGACTTTTTGCACTGAATCCTAATTGGTCTCTGAAAAATGTAAAACTCTACAGATTAATAACAAACTTCTTCCTGGATCTTCATTTCCAGCCTTTGGCACAGTGACTGTAGCTCCTCAATTGTCCTGTCCTTAAGCGTTAGCTGTGATTTGCTGTTCTCCAAGGCTGACTTCAATGACTTGCACTGTTCACATTCCTGTAACAGAACATGCAATCTATATCAGCTAATTAAGCTCATTGCTTATTTCCCCATAGATTATACGCTTACGAGCAGGGTCATCCTACATTTTTGACTGTCTGTAACTACCCAGTTTGTTTAACCACTGTTTCTAATTGTAAAGCGTAATGGAATTTCATGCGCTATATAATAAACTGTTAATAAATAGATAATTTCCACACACATGTTGCTAAGGGTTTAGCAAGGCTCGCTAAGCAGTGGTCGTTCACTGCTTGGCAAGACTTGACACGCCACCTGCTCCACCCGCGCCGAATCCCATCGGTACCGTGCGAGGGGATGACCGCAAACACCAACCATCGAATGTTTTCTCTCCACTTTGGAAATAGAATAAATGTTATGTGACGCCAGCCACCCGCCCGGCATCGGCCCACTCCAGTACCCAGGGGAATGCCCAACATGATGCCCATAAAAAGCTGTCCGTTGCTCCAGCCCTGTTTCTGCCCCTGGCCCTCCCTCCCAGTAATGAACGGCCTGGCAAGTGTGTAACTCGCCAAAGCCGTTCGGTGCTGGGGTTTGCATATGCGCAGAAACCGGGGCTTGGCTCGCTACGAGCGATCCTGAATCGGCCCCTAAGTACACAGGAGTAAACATAGAATTTGATGGCAGATAAGAACCACTTGGCCCATCTAGTCTGCCCATTTTCTAAACATGTTACCTCAAACCATATTTGAGCCTTATGTCTTTGTAAGGATACCAATGTGCCTATCCCAAGCATGTTTAAATTGCTCTACTGTATTTGCCTCTACCACCTCTGATGGGAGGCCATTCCACTTATCCACTACCCTTTCTGTGAAGTAATTCTTCCTCAAATTTCCCCTGAATCTTCCTCCCTCTAGTTTCAGTGCATGTCCTCATGAGTAAGTCAAGTACTTCTAACATCACCCAGTATTTCCAGTAATAATTCCCATCAATAGCTACAGTAACTAAATGCTGAAGAGGGTTACATGTTACATCTGCCCCACCTGCAGTGCACACGGTTTTGCCCATTTGCTGAAAACTCTGAATCAGACCAAAATAAAGGGTGGTCACATAAAATATTGATTTGATTTAGATTTCTGTTCTGCTCATTCACTTTGCATATTGTTAATTGCTAACAAATAAACTATAAATACTTCTATTCTTAAAAGCATTCAGCATGTTTCCCACACAATGCCTACAGTATTGTATATTTCTAATTACTTTGAGGAGTATAGTATGTAACAGGCAGGGCTGGAGGTGGGCTCTTCTGCGTTCCCCATGCACGTGTTCAGGCAAATGCGGCATAAAATCCTCCGGTGGCTTATTACATATGCACCATTCCCTATCCCAGCGCCTATTCTGCTGCCTACTCATCCTGCACTATCCTTATCTATACTACACACCACACACAGCTCAGGTCTTGTTTGTCTGCTCTCCCATTTTACCAATGTACTGTATATTGTTTAGCTTGGTTTATTGTCATTTCCCTGTATGGAGCTAAAGACATTTTGTGGCAACCTATGCAAATGTGGACAAATTGTTGGTACCCTTCCATGAAAAAGAGAAACCCATGTTTTTCTCTGAAATACTTTGAAACTAACAAAAGGGATTGGCATGCAGCAATGTTTATTTCAGTACCCCAACAGGTCACCCGGCAGGTGCACAGGTGCACTCATTACTCACTGGCTAATTATTTCACTTGCGATTCTGTGTGGAAGCCTGAAAATAGTTCAACACACAAAAAAAAGGCTTTTTTCCAATCGCACAGGTGAGGATATCTGTGTATGTGATATAACCCTTTTGTATAATGATGAGACTTTAAATAAGTCTTTATTTTAGGGTGTGCTGCCACTAGAACAGAAGATTAGATACAGTTTTTGAGAAAGAGAAGGCTGTCATTAGTGTGGCGCACTGGTAAAGAGAGGTGGTTTTAGTAAAAATTAATTTTTAATTATTACATCTTAAAATGGCGATATATAAAACACATAACATACATGGGTAAAGTTTTGACAAGGTAAAGATAAAAAAGGAATGAATCCTTGCTTAGTGTGTTTCGATATCCCTTAATGAAAGTTATGGACAGTGGTTGTATCAGTGCCACACTCGATGGGTGCACTGATCACTGCCTTCAATAATATCACAAGTATCCCCACTGTTCGGGCCCCCTCACATTTATTTTATGATGATTTGGTGTGTCTTGTTCAAAATCGGCTGGTGTGTATCCACACGTAATTTCGTATGCAATAAATTGGTTGGATATGGAGTATTATACTTCCTCAATTAAATTGCATTATAACAGAAAGATATGCCACTGTAGGTGTATGAAAGAGGCCACAGTGAGGTTGGTGAGGCGGATTCGGGTATTTTGCCTATAGCATATGCCGCTCATACACTACCAAACTCAGGCTTTAATAAATACAGTTGGTTGGTTGGCTGTGGATATGGTGTAAGACACTGTTTATGATGCGTTTAGTTCACCAAACATCATTGTATTGTAGAAACAAGTGTGGGGATAATATGCAGTGGGCCCCTACTGGGTGAGTCCCCTTAAAATTATTATCATGTGATTAAATGCGTCTTATCACAATCGCCCAGTGTGTACCCACAAAGGAGATTGGTACAATAAATTGGTTGGTTCATACATTCAAATTTTTACTGAATATTACAGTTTATTTATTTGTATTAGGTAGCACTTCGGCTGTAAATACGTGGAGGAGCTCCTAACGGCGAATGAGGTCGGCAGGAGTATTGCTTATAGCATGCCGCTCATACGCCCAGGTTCTCTCTGTACACCTGTCTGTTCTCCGGGTATACACACAGGCAGTGTTATTGTAGTTTGTATGCCGGTGTTACACTGGGAGACACCACAGTGTGATGGTCACAGTGCGGCTCCCCCTATCAGTGCAACTTTGTATTCCGGTTACACGCTAATGTTACAGGTAGGCAGTATGGACGCCGGACTCCTTTAGCAGCCCAAACAGCTGGCTGCTGTGCAGCAGGAATGGAGGAGATCGTGGTCAGGGTCTGACCCCACGACTCCTGTCCGATAGTCTCTCTGGTACTGCCTGTGGTGCGCAACAATCACAAATCAAAATACATTGTATATTGGGGAAGGGATATGGGAGTTTAACACACTAAGTGTGTGTGGTCCACGTACGTATCGCCGTTAGCTTCATCAGGACCTATACCAGTGCGCCACACTAATGACAGCCTTCTCTTTCTCAAAAACTGAAAATAGTTCAATGTTGGGGGTACTTGAGGACTGAGGTTGAAAACCACTGATTTTGAATATTTGAAATAATAAAGCAAATGAAATTGGCATGGACAAAAATTATGGGAACAATAACCTAATATTTTGCTGCACAATCACTGCCACTCTCACTGGGACTCTACCAATCAATAAGTAGTTTGCCCCACTCTTCCTGATCACACTAATACAGATATCCCAGATTTGATGGTGGCCTTCTCCAGACTGCACGTTCCAGCTCTCTCCATACAGATGTGCCCTCTTACATCTTTGTTGAAGTCACGCCAAACACCCCTTGTGGCACCCCATGTTCCGTTAGATTCTGTTAGAATCAGGCGTGTTCTATGTGTCTTTTTGCAGATAATGTGTCTTAGTCGCCACATGATACAAATAATACACACCATTAGACTGCGCTGATTAATTTGATATGTGACATTTGTAAACTTGTGTGTGCAAGTGAGGGGTAAATTTACTAGAGCTTGTAAAAATGAACAGAGGTGATGTTGCCCATAGCAACCAATCATATACTGTCTTTAATTTTCTAGGATGCAAAAGAGAAAGTTTATGGTGTGGAGACACAATGCGATTTTGGAAATCGTTTGATTATAAAGTCAAATTTGCATATCAAGTTAGTTAAAATCGCACAGTGTTCAGCCGCATGTGATACCGAGGCGCAGCCCCTTGGTGCCGGTAACGCATGGCTAAATAGCCTGTGCAGGCAAGTATTGATTGTCTCCTGGGAAATGTAATAGCAAGATAGTCAAATTCGCAAGTGCAGTTAGCCAACTAACCTTGGGAGCACCCAATGCTGGACTCCACCAAACACAGGCGTGCCCCTGCCTGCTCGAAGACGGTGGATAACGTCACATGACATCACCGCCCACCCCCAATTGATCAGAAAGCGTTCAAATAAGGTGAGTAACCATTGAGTGATTTTTGTCCTCTGTGCGCGAGCATGTGAGCGAATGTGTAACCGTACACATCCGCTCATAGCGTAACACTGGGAATTGGGTCCCAGGATGGGCGTGGGGCAGAGTTTAACTTGCTCACTAAGCAGCGAAGATATGCAACCTAGTGAGCAAGTCTGAATTGGGCCCTAAGACACATATTTGGCAAAACAACAGTAGCATGGGTCCAGCTCACTCACGGCCGATATCTGCCGCTGTGTGACATATTGAGGCTAGATGTATGAGGACACATCTACAGATGTTCAATACTATTCAGATAAAGACTCATAGAAGGCCATTACAGAACAGTCCAATGATCTGTTCTTATCCAGTGTTCCGTGCAGTGGCGTAAGTTCGTCCCAGTTACCCGGAGGCAAGATAAATATTGGTGCCCCCCCAATAGTTCAATCAGTAAGGTGTCTGTCTCCAATAAGACAGATAATGGGTTCTAATACAGGGTGACACTTGCAAAAATGATGTTAGGAGGGGGTGTCAGCCACAGAAGTGATATTGACGGCATTCAATTAACTGATTCAAACTCACAGGGGAGGAGAGGTGCCCCCTTGGGAGCAGGAGCCCGGCGGCAGATGACTCCATTGCCTCCCAGAGTTCTGCCTCTGGTTCCGTGTGCATGTAGGGAATAACAGCTACTTTGGCTGTAGCTTGAGCTGATCTTGATTCGCCTGCTATAATCTGCAGAAACCCTTCCTACAGAGTACGATTATCCCGGACGGAATGAGAGCAGCTTTCCCTCAGTGATGAAAGGTAACAGACTAGCCTAATGCTGAAATACAGATAGGAATAAGGATGATGCAGTATTGCTGGTGATCTTACATGTTTAGCCTGAGCTTCCTCTCTTACACGATTCCATTCGATTTCCAGTTCTTTCATCTGCATTAGATGCTCCCTGAAAATGTAGACACATGTAAGCATGCTAGAATCAGGATGCAGGCATGGCTGAAAAACTACTTGTACCATTCGACCATTTGTTACTAAAACATGCCGCGGGAGAGTGCGTCACTGGGACATAGTGGGTACATACTTACCAGACGATGAGCCCGATGTGTCAGTATAATCCGCCAGATCAGACAATGTATTGTCTAGTTTGTACTCAGCTTAAGTCTACAATAGTCCTGGGGGGAGATTCCCATCTCTTATGATGTGACCCCACTCACTCATCCCTCCATGCCCATTACCATGTGTATGGGGTCAATATTCAACCTGAAAGAGCTCTTGCGTTGTGAACTGGCAATTTGGGAAATGTTTCAGATAGCTGGATCCTTGTATATACTAGACAAAAATCACACAAGGCAGTCACAACTGCAGTGCCACAGACAGTCTTAAATCAATTCGTACTCATAGGTCACACATGCCAGTCACAACTGCAGTGCCACAGACAGTCTTAATCAGTTCATATTCGTAGATCACACAAGGCAGTCACAACTGCAGTGCCACAGACAATCTTAATCAATTCATACTGGTAAATCACACAAGGCAGTCACAACTGCAGTGCCACAGACAATCTTAATCAATTTGTACTCATAGGTCACATGTTAGGCGCCGTCCTGGGCGGCGCTGCCGTCCGGGTCCCTCTGCAGCTTCTGCGCTGCCGGGAGGGCGGCCATCTTCCGGCGCACGCCAGACTGAAGCGTCGGGGACGTTGCTAGGCAACGCCCCAAACTTCCGCCGCTATCGTCGGTGTAGGGGGAAGACTCTGCCGGACGCACCTGACGTCACGGCACCACAGGGGGTGGCAAATTCAAATAAAAGCTGACATCTCTGACATACAGGCGCCGGTTATAGCGTCTTGTTAGTATTTGCCTCAAGTCGTGTTCCTGGTCCTGGATCCTGCTGGGAAGTTTCCTTGTCCTGCTGGTCCCGTGCTACAGTTGTTCCTGGTGTCCCTGGGCAGCCTTTGCTTCTGGAGTTCGCCATTGTTTGAAGTTTGGAGGTCCTTGTCTGTGGTCCTATCACCTCCCAGATAAGTCAGGGGTCACCCTGTGTATTCCTCCTGCTGTGTCTTTATTTTGTATACCATCTTCTGAGCATTGTTGCTATTGTCTTTATATATCATCTTCTGAGCATTGTTGCCATTATCTTTATATATCATCTTCTGAACATTGTTGCTATTGTCTTTATATATCATCTTCTGAGCATTGTTGCCATTGTTTATATTTATTAGTACCACCGTCACGCATTGTTGCGTTCAACCATAAGTAATCTCCTGGTGTTGTTACCCCTTTGGGGTTCCGGGGACTCCTAACCTGGTGTGGGCTTTAGTTAGCTGTCCCCTTGCTCTCCTCTGGCCTTGGTGGGCGTGTTGTCTCTCTCAAGACCAGGTAGCATCGGGGTTGGAGCTGGACTAACCAGCTCCTTCGGACGCGGCTATTATTGGCGAAGCCTAGTTACGCACACGTCCGCCAACCCCAGCTCGAGGCAACGGAGGTAGGGCAGGATAGGTGGTCCTCGGATCCTTACATCACACAAGGCAGTCACAACTGTGGTGCCACAGACAGTCTTAATCAATCATACTTGCCTACTTTTGAAAACTATTTTGAGGGAGATTTTTGCTCATAGTAGAATGTGCCTCTCTGCTGAGAGGTGTGTCATGCTCCACCCAGAGGGTGTGTCTAACTCCACCCATGGGCGCACCTATCACCACTAAGGGGCATGTCCTGCAGTGGCAGATGAGAGAGAGAGTGTTGAGTAAAGAAAGAGGGAGGGGAAACTCGCAGGTGAGATACTACTTGATTACAGAACAGGGGGGTAGACAGACAGGGAAAGACATGGAGGGATGGGGACAAGGACCGACAGCACCATGTGGGGGCATAGATGGGCAGATAGACAAACATTATAAGAAAAAAAGGAATAAGACTTCCACGTCCGCATACTTTACCTCTGCAGCCGATATTCACCCCCAGACAGGTTCAATCTCCTATCAAAAGAGCTACAAATCCTTCATACAAAGTTACGTGAAATTTGTCAGCACTGAGACAAATGTAACAGTTATCATATGCAACATCTGGATACAATATATTCAATTGGTATTCCACTTCAGAAGGTAAAACTCCCAGCTTCCAAATAGTAGTCCAGTCTATAAGATACTTTCCTATTATAAATGAATGATATGGAAATACTATTTGCACGTCTTCAGAGATGACGTTAAAAAGTAAATGTTTTGATTTTTCTTCACAATCTATCCATTAAAAAATAAAAGTCAAATCACCCTTTGCCGGCAAATAAGGTTTGTGATGTAATACATGATATTACGGAGCCTAGTGGACTTCTAAAATATTTGCAGGGAAGGGAAATTTCAAAAGAAGGGCAGGCAGTTATTCCAAAGACCTGTAAGCTCTGGGATATAAGCAGACCTCAGTGCTACCATTAGACCATCCGTGATGCCCCTACCCTTTTCACTGCTGGTTGTCCCATTCGGTATTCCGGTCCCAACAGACATGCAATTTGTAGAACAACTATAGACAGGCAGGCAGGCAGACTGTGGGTACAGACAGACAGATAGGTTGAGGAGTGCTAACCATCAGCTGACCTGTGTGGCACATTCTGCCAGCCCCTTTCTACCCTCCACCAAGCAGTAGCAACGACTCTGCCTCCCATCCAGGTATGGGCCACAAACCCGCATGGCACTACTATTTATAAAAAATTAAATACAATTTATTCAAAAGGGTGCAGCAGACCCATAGTAATTGCATCCCGTGCACCCTCTAAAATTACACCACCTGGTATTAGGGTTATATTCTTATGGAAGTAGTCAGACACCAGTGTATGGTAGGACTAGCACCAAACCCAAAGCGGTAGAGGGATGGCAACTCCCCCTTAATATTGGGGCCCCCGGTGAGCGCTTAAGGCTGTCCAGCTCCCTGCTGTTGGTGGTGATGCTGCTGCCAGGCTGCCTGCCCCCCTGCCACTGGTGACACTGTTGCCGGTTCTTTACTTACAACAAGCAGCTCCTCAGGTTCTCCCATAGGCCATGCCCACCATTACCCACAACCCCATGGTGGACGTCATATACCTTGCATATACCCACTGCGCAGTCAAGATTTTTGGAGAGCAAAACTGTGTCAATTGGGATGACCTGGAAGATTTGTGGGGCAGCGGGAGGCTCAATTAAAAAAAACGGGAGCATCCCACTAAATGTGGGAGAATAGGCAAACCCAATTACACCCAGAGGAAAGAGCTCTTCCTCTATTACAAGCACCACTCTAAAACCAACATACAGTACAGCACTGCACTTGAAAATATCCCAGTCCCACTATATACAGTATATATACACTAATAAGAGCATCACTGACTTCACAGAACATACATTTAATTAAACGTTAAAACAATGTAACTATACAATTTATCCCAGCAATAATAGCAAATATATTTGTTACACTGTCAGTTTTGAATGTTTTTTTTTTTTACATTTCTTACATTGTCTCCATCTATTATAATCCTGTCTTAAACAGAAACATCCACCTTTCTAAACTGCAAATATCATGTCCCAGAACTTTCCCAGCCCTCACATCTCCACCTCACATCTCACACCGCAATGACAATAATGGGTCGGATGATGACCAAACTTTAAGGGGGCAGACATTCCCTGCAGGATGCCAGCCTCTGTCTGGCATCCCGCAGGGCCACCGCACTTGTACCACAATGTCTGATAACCTACACCGCTGCCCTGACAACCACCCCCCTCCTCCCCCAGTGAAAACCATTTCTGGACTATGATAAGATTCCCTGGGATACTTCCAAAGACAGGCGACCGGGATGTTGGTGTTCAAAATACAGACACAGGCATCCCGATGGAGAAACAGTTATAGTTATAGTTATAGTTACCCTCTCCCTGCCCCCGCTAAGCTTCCTTTCCTGCAGCCTAAAGCTACCCCCCACCTGCAGCTGACCCTAACCCTCCCTGCTAGTGACTAACCCGCCCCGCATACTCACCAATTGGAATGCTGTCAATAATCCAGCGTTGGCATCCTGACTGTTGGAATATATTCACCCCCTCACATCCAACCCTTATATACATATATGCCTACCCTCCCCCCTCACATCCATTATGCATATGACTATCAGACCACCACATCTATTATACATACATAAATAAATATATGACTATCAGCCCCCACATCCATTATGCAAAACCATCAACCCCCCCCCCACACACACACACACATCCATTATTCATACATGACTATCAGCCCCCCATATCTATTATACATACATGACTATTAGCCCCCACATCCATTATAGATACATGCATATGAGTATCAGCCCCCCACATCCATTATACATAACTATCATCCCCCCCACATTCATTGTGCATACATGACTATCACCCCCGCCCCACATCCATTATACATAGTTATCACCCCCCCCCCCCACATCCATTACATATATGACTACCAGGCCCCCACATCCATTTTACACATATATAGCTACCTATCACTAACCCACCGCACTCAAACCTTTTATACACATATCGCTGTAATATATATATACTGTAACCTACGATGGCTGGGAGGATCCGGTCCACAGCGAGGACGCTGAGCTCTGTCCTTGTCCCTCAGGGAGTACAGTCAGCCGGCCAAGCAGATGAGGAAGCCGGGGATGGTGGGGGCGGAGCATCATCCTCTTTCCCTGCAGAGAGCGCAGTCACGGAGCTGCTGTGCATCTGTAGGGCAGAGGTTCCCCAGCTGTCAACCTACCCCATCAATCAGTGGCCGGCAGCAGGAAGCGGCGGCGGGTAATAGCACTCTTTCTGTTTGTCAGAGCGACCCCGGCCACCGCTACCTCTATACTTACTGCTGCTCCTGGCTCCCGCTGCCCGTCTCACTGCCGCAGTCCACTGCTGCTGCCGCACCTCGGGTCTTCCTCCCCGGCCGCTGCTCTCCTACTCCTGGCGATTCCCGCTCACGTGCTGCTGCTGTCCCTCTTAGATTCTTCCCTCCCGCGGGCACCAATACCCACACAGCCCCGCGGTGGCCGAAAGAATGATGTTACGATGTTGCGTAAAGACCCCGCCCCCGGAACATCGCGTTCGCACATGCGCAGTCTGTTTTTTTCGGTAAGGGGACAAAAAACCGGGAGGAACATGGGGATTTGCGGGGGAGCGGGAGGAGGATTGAAAACACGGGAGACTCCCGCTAAATGCGGGAGGGTAGGCAAGTATGCCCCACATCCATTATGCAAAACCATCAACCCCCCCCCCACACACACACACATCCATTATTCATACATGACTATCAGCCCCCCATATCTATTATACATACATGACTATTAGCCCCCACATCCATTATAGATACATGCATATGAGTATCAGCCCCCCACATCCATTATACATAACTATCATCCCCCCCACATTCATTGTGCATACATGACTATCACCCCCGCCCCACATCCATTATACATAGTTATCACCCCCCCCCCCCCACATCCATTACATATATGACTACCAGGCCCCCACATCCATTTTACACATATATAGCTACCTATCACTAACCCACCGCACTCAAACCTTTTATACACATATCGCTGTAATATATATATACTGTAACCTACGATGGCTGGGAGGATCCGGTCCACAGCGAGGACGCTGAGCTCTGTCCTTGTCCCTCAGGGAGTACAGTCAGCCGGCCAAGCAGATGAGGAAGCCGGGGATGGTGGGGGCGGAGCATCATCCTCTTCCCCTGCAGAGAGCGCAGTCACGGAGCTGCTGTGCATCTGTAGGACAGAGGTTCCCCAGCTGTCAACCTACCCCATCAATCAGTGGCCGGCAGCAGGAATCGGCGGCGGGTAATAGCACTCTTTCTGTTTGTCAGAGCGACCCCGGCCACCGCTACCTCTATACTTACTGCTGCTCCTGGCTCCCGCTGCCCGTCTCACTGCCGCAGTCCACTGCTGCTGCCGCACCTCGGGTCTTCCTCCCCGGCCGCTGCTCTCCTACTCCTGGCGATTCCCGCTCACGTGCTGCTGCTGTCCCTCTTAGATTCTTCCCTCCCGCGGGCACCAATACCCACACAGCCCCGCGGTGGCCGAAAGAATGATGTTACGATGTTGCGTAAAGACCCCGCCCCCGGAACATCGCGTTCGCACATGCGCAGTCTGTTTTTTTCGTAAGGGGACAAAAAACCGGGAGGAACATGGGGATTTGCGGGGGAGCGGGAGGAGGATTGAAAACACGGGAGACTCCCGCTAAATGCGGGAGGGTAGGCAAGTATGATCAATCCATAGTTCACACAAGGCAGTCACAACAGCGGTGCCACAGACAGTCTTAATCAATTTGTAGATCACACATGGCAGTCACAAAAGCAGTGCCACAGACATGCTTAATCAATCATCATTATATTGTGCAGTATATCGATTTTTGGAAATTTAAGAACAATGACCAGCTTTAAGATAGAAAAAAAGTACAGGGCAATACAACTACCACCTTGCTATTACATTGGCTTTAAATAAAATATGATGCATAAAATGCTTACTAACTGTACCATGACTTGTCTTTAAAAAGTTCAGAGATCTGTTTCTTCAGCCTATTAATCTTTTCATCCCTGATGCTGATCTCCCGCTGGCTCTGCTCCTGAAGTGATGTCACTGCCTCTTCAAACTTGGTGACAGAAGTAATACACCATTTTCAATTAGCAAAGAGAAACTTTAATATCTTTAATATCAGACATAAAGATAAGTGACCAAGGTCCATTATACACACCTGACTCTGCAGGTCTTGGTTTACTTTGTTATAATGCAGCAGATTTTCCTCCAAGAGCTTTTCTTTCATTTCCACTAACCTCTGGCTCCTCTCCAGAGCCTGTCTGGTTGTTTTATAGTTGTTTACTTCGAGTTCAATGTCTTTGGTAAACTGCTGTGTCTGCAAAAAAAGAATCTCATTGTGAATTCCATGCCAATACAGCTACACATTTGTGAGAGTAGCTGCGCAGCTTTGCTGATTAAACCTCCAATAATGGTAATAAAGTCATCAGGATAATGCAGAGCTGTCCTGAATCATTTGTGGAGCATTTCTTCCATGTTTTCAAGTATTGGCTGAGGCGGATTTACCGCTAGTCAATGCTGGCAGGCACGTAGGGCCTGGAGAGACCTAGAGGGGTTGGCCGCGGCTACTGCCGTGGCTGAAGCAGAGCTGTAGGTGACATTTTCTTTGGCGAATACTTACTCTGCCAGCCAGGCCTCTGCAGGCTGTTACCACACATTGGACAAGTGGAGCCTGCACCAGTGCACCCCCACAGTCCACATACTGGGGCAGATGCATTAAGCCTGGGGAAGAGATAAATCAAAGGTGATTACACAGCAGCCAACCAGCTCTTAACTGTCAAGTTACTGCAGTTTCAAAAATGTTAGTTAGGAGCTGACTGGCTGCTGTGTTATCACCTTCAATTCATCTGCCTCAGTCTCTCCTCCTCTCCTGCACTATACTGTAACATCCATGGAGAGTAGCCTGGATAGAGGAGAGTAAATGCGAGGTGCATGATACTTCCATTAGTGTTAAGATGACGACGGGGGTTGTCCTGCTGGTAGCTGAAGTGGCAGCCAGTGTTTTTCTTTACATTGGACAGCAAGGGTGGGGGTTGGTATGGAAATTGTTTGCCAATTATGGGCAGGGGTGTGCATTTACAGTTCGGAGCAATGGTTTTTCATAATCAGTGTGTGTGTGTGTGGGGGGGGGGGGGTCTGTGGTTTAGTTACAGGAGGTAAAGGGTTTAGCAGGCTATTGTTGAGGGTGTCAGACATCAACTAATGTGAGGTGATGGGATCAAAACTGGCTTGGGTTTACGTTGTTTTGCTATAATAATAATAATAATATTTTTTTTTATTATTTTTTTAAATGATGCTTAGTAATGTAAGGATTTAAATGGCTTTGAGCCCAATAGTCATGGTTTCTAATGTTTGGCATTACTGCTTTGTACAGAACTACTTTAGAGGGCATGTAAAACTGGTGTATTAGCATGTAAAATGAGTGAAAACTCAATTACAGCTGGCGCAATTTTTTCTGGTGATTTTCCTAAAGCGTATGCGCAAAACACCAGGAAAATATCAGAGTTACTATTGATGTCTACTAGTTCCTTTCATATATCCACTGAATGAAACTGAGCATTTTTAATTTGTCAACAATGCACTGTTACATTAGATAGGATTTGTAACACAAATACAGGTAACCTTATATATATATATATATATATATATATATATATATATATATATATATATATATATATATATATATTCAGTGCAGTGACAATTTTTCCAAGCCTGAGATTGCCCAGAAAGTCAGGGACAGGTGGCACCTATGGGGGTAACACCACAATCAATTCAAAAGCATTATTTAAGGTACTTTTAAATAAATAATGATGCTATACCTTAGTCTTAATGGTTAAGATTAGTTCATTGACCAATTTCTCTTTTTCTTGAAGGGATGATCGGAGGAAGCAATTTTCTTTTTTTAAAGATTTTAGGTTTGACAGCAATGAGCTTTCTTCTTCGGACGACACCTAGGAAGACACACAAATGTTTTTCATAGGCATTATGGCGCAAAATTTAGTAGTTGCCATTAATTCATTTTCTCTGGTTCCATCTGGAATATTGGAGACTGGTTTAACGCAGGTGATGGGGCCCGAGTAGCAAAATAGGCAAGCACACTTCCCCCAGGCGAAAAAGTCTGTGGTGACCCCGGTCCCCTATTCCCCAAAGGTAAAATAGACTTTGCCCCTAACAGTGCATGTCCAGTAGCACAGTTAGGGGGGGGGGGGGGGTTAGTAATGTGCCAGTAATAATGGCAGTTGAGAAATTCTCCAGCCACTTCTCCCCAGTTCTATACAGCCTCACCTCCCATGTTTCTGTATCTCCTCCTGTGTCTCCAGCTAGCCTTTCTTCTGCCTCTCCAGCCAGCCTCACTTTGGTGTCTCTACACAGCCTCCCATCCATGTTTCCAGCCAGCCTTCTGTTTCTCCAATCACCCTCCCTTCAGTCTCTCCAGACAGCCTCCCTTCAGGCTTTCTTACGTCCCTCCAGTCAGTTCCCCTTCTGTATTTTTTAGGCATCCCCCTTCTGTTCCTCCAGCCAGCCTTGATTTGGTGTCTCCCGACAGCCTCCCTTCTATGTTTCCAGTCAGCCTCCCTTCTGTCTCTCCAGTCAGCCTCGCTTGTCAATCTAAGCCAGCCTCCCTTCTGTCTCTCCAGCCAGCCTCCCATCAGCCTTTCTTCTGTCTCTCCAGTCAGTTCCCCTTCTATCTTTTTAGGCATCCCCCTTATGTGTCTACAGCCCCCTTCCCCTTCTGTGTCTACAGGTAGCCCCCTTATATATATATATATATATATATATATATACACCTCTAGCTCTTGTAGCCTACAGACACTTTAATTCTCCTGTATCTCCTGGCTGCAGCTGTCCTCTTCACACTGTGGCAGGCTCTTCCATGTGACAGTGATGCAGCGCGAACAAAAAATTGAGACATTGTCTCAATATAACTATTAATTGTACCATGCAGCTTCAGCAAGTGCCAGCGGCTGCCTGGACCTGGACCCCACACCACAGTAATAGATGGTTCCATCCATCTACACTATGTAAAAGCCAAGGGCGGCCCCCTGTTTCTGTCCCCTCTAAAGGCAGCCCTGTAAAATACTCTGCTAGGCTGCTCACCCTCTAATCCAGTGATTTTCAACCTTTTTACCTTGGCAATTTTAAAATCGTATTTAGTGTGCTAAATACGATTTTAAAATTGCCAAGGCACACCATAAGATCCCCACAGGGCAAAACACATTGCCCCCCCACAGGAAAAAAACAACAAACCTATCGGCCCCCATATAAAAAAAATTCACATGGGTCCTCACAGGTAACAAAAAAATAAAATACATTGGCCCTTTACATGAAAAGAAGAGACCAGTAAAAAACAGCAGAACTGGTGGTGGCGGTAAACTGGTTTGGGCATCTCTAGATCTGGGGACACACTTGACAACAGCTCAAGGCACACTATGTGCCACAACACAGAGGTTGAAAAACACTGATCTAAATCCTGAAATCTGTTTTAAACTAAGAAATTCCAAAGGATTAGGGGTAGAAGTAAAGGAGGAATAGAATAAAATACTGTTGAATAACAAAACCCAAAGATTATGATACAGAACCCCTAACAACACTACTATCAACATAGACACCAAGTAGAAAGGAGTGTGGGGGAGGGTATCCATTGTCCCCCATGGAATCAGATAAAAGGATTATCGTCAAATACAAAAATCCTGTTTTCTTGTTCTTCCTTTAGGGGCCTACACACATAGGAGGTTATTCTGATCGGTGCGGCCAAACGTGCGTACGTTCCATATTAACGTACGCTCTCCGTACGCGGCCGTTGGGGTTAAGTCCACCCACAAATCAGCCGCATACGTACGGCCAGAAACAACGCCTAAGGGGAGTGGCGTACAATTGAGCGTACGCCAACGTACACGGACGGATCAGCCCTTAGACTCCGACAACTGGCGTACAACAGAGCGTACGCCACCGTTTACGGACGTCTCTCGTCCGTCTTCCCACCGACTTCTTGCGGCTATCTGAGCATACGCCAGCTTGCACGGACGGGTCCCTATTGTTTTCAATGGAAAACTCAGCTTATGTCACCGCTCGTGAGAGTGAGCGTACGTCCGTGTACGCTGGCATACCCTTCACATGTATGGACCTGCAAATCTTGCCTTTCAACTATAATTCAGACACTTAATTAATTATTCTAATTGTTATTCAATTATTGTTTTCTATTAACTCAATTGTCTACCTTAATAAAGACCCTAATAAAACAACATTTTAACCCTCATTACATGCATATTTGTTATGTTCTAATGTGGCATTTTAATCACTATCTATGTGTCCCCACATTGCTTTTACTTGTAAATAAATTTATGTTGGTGTTTGTGTGTATGTACTAAATTATGTCCATAATTAGTTTGTCCAAATTGTGTAACATGTATACCTACCCTGATGTTATGTGTGATGTTTTAATCGAACAACATTAAACATTCATGCATTTTCACTATGTGTTATTTCACCCCAAAACACACACATTCACACATCATTCATTACCCCTTACCTCAAATTACCAATATAACTTACATTATACATCTGTATATACCTGCCCTTACAAACCCTCTCACATATTTATGATGAAAATCACAGGCAACTTCTAACTGAACATCAACATTTTTTATTAATAATATAAAATTTAAATATAAAAAAAAAATAAACAAGGGCCTGCAGTTGGGCGAAAAGAATATGCAGGTACAGGATGGTCAGGAACATTTCTTGGAGTATGGAACAATGGGGGTAATTGGAAGGGTCCTTGCGCTATTTGCTGCCGCTGGGTTTAAATCAGTGATAGGCTTCACCAACCTTACAGGAATACAATGTCAACAAAAAAAGATTACTGACAAACCCCTTGGCGCAGATAATGATCTTTCTCTCTGATCTCTCACCGATGTTTAACCATAGGATAAAGAGAGAGAGAGAGAGCACAATAGTGTAATACAGTCAAAAACCAATGTATAGTATGTGAGGTAACATTCCATAGGTTGTGACTCGTACCGTGTGGGAAAGTCTACTTTTTAGGGTAGACTAATCTCGCATGTGGGGGAGCGGTCACGTCACCACCAAACGATTAGTCTACCCTAAAAAGTAGACTTTCCCACACGGTACGAGTCACAACCTATGGAATGTTACCTCACATACTATACATTGGTTTTTGACTGTATTACACTATTGTGCTCTCTCTCTCTCTCTCTCTTTATCTAAACCCACCGGCAGCAAATAGCGCAAGGACCCTTCCAATTACCCCCATTGTTCCATTGTCCAAATTCACCTGTTTTGGATAGGACCTTGGGTACTTATGTAGTATCTGGGCTGCCGATTTTTTGATTGTATGCCTTAAGTTAAGGCATACAATCAGATGCGATGCGATGCGATATCGCATCGCATCGCATCGCATCCGATATCGGATGCGATGACCCGATTTTTCCATAGGAATCAATGTTAAAATGATTCCTATGGAAAAATGGGTCCTTTTCATACCCCTACTATCCAAGTGGGCATGGAGTTGGATATAAACCTGTGGCGAGCGTAGCGAGCCACCGAGCCCGAAGCGTGGCGAGCGAAGCGAGCCCCGCGAGGGGACGGTATTCGTCCCCTCGCGGGGCTCGCTTCGCTCGCCACGCTTCGGGCTCGGTGGCTCGCTACGCTCGCCACAGGTTTATATCCAACTCCATGCCCACTTGGATAGTAGGGGTATGAAAAGGACCCATTTTTCCCATTGAATTCCATGTTAAAATGGACTCAGTCCATTTTAACATTGATTCCTATGGAAAAATCGGGTCATCGCATCGCATCGCATCGCATCGAATCGCATGGTCGCATGCGATGCGATGCGATCTCCCGATCCGACCCGATTTAGAAATCGGCAGCCCAGATACTACATAAGTACCGGACCTTGCAGCATAAATGTTTAAATTGAGAGAAAGTAGAATTAACAGACTACAAAATGTATTTAATGACCCTACAAGAGAGATTGTTGTCATTGATGAAAGTCTAGAAGGTATTCTCTCTAAACTAGAAAGAGCACTAATAAAAGAAACGAAACTCTGGTGGGAAATAGCCACCCTAGAGAAATATGAGGCACTTAAAATTATACCGAAAGGTCTAAGAGTAACCAAAGTCGCTAGTTTTAATTCATCTAATGAGCAATTTAAACTAAAGTGGGAGGAGACACTGTTTAAGTGCTCATTAGAATTAATGCAGCTAATCATTCATGAACGGAAAAATGATCTCCACACATTAGAAGAAGAGATCAAAGAATTAAAAAAGCTATCTGTCCCAATGAAAGAACAGAAAGAATACAAAGAAAAAGAGGAAAAGATTTGTGAGAAAATCGAGAAAGTCGAGAGCACCCTCATTAATAGGAAGTTAAAGAAACTTCAGAGAGACTTAGCGAACCCTAAAGAACCTGCAGATATCCCCCCAATTGAAATAGGAGAAACTCCAGTCAGACCTAAGGTAAAACCGGTTAAAACTCCGGCAAAAAACTTTAGGCACAAGAGACAACAAGAATCCAATAGGTTGGATCAAGGGAACATGAAAACTCCTACACCGAGTTGGAAGAAAATTGACCATAGAAGACATCAAAATAAAAGATTCAACTATCAAGGTAATGAAGAAATACAATCTAGAGACTGGAGACAAAGAAGAGAACCCCATCATTATGAGAGGGAGAATGATAGACAACATGAGATCTCGCTGTCTAATAGGTTCGCAAACCTGGAGAATAATTACTCACCTAGGAGACCCAATCAGCGTTTTTTAGAGAGACGCCACCAGAAAGAGGGAAACAGGTAGTAAGAACCACTCGGGGAAAAAGAGGGGGAAGGAAGAATACCCGGAAAAAAACAAAGAAAAAGAAGAAGAAAAATCCAGTGGAAGCTGCTCCCAACCAAGAAGAGAAGGGGACAATAAAGATCTTCAACTTGAGCAATCATTTATTGCTACAAGAAGAAAGAGCGCTCCTGGAAAAAGGGCTCAAATACTGCCCTTCTAGCCCCATCAACCAATTCGATGTTTACATCGATGTCCAAAAATTCCTGAGGAAATTAACCCTCAGGAAATTCTTTCATGGGAAAGAAACCAATGAGGAATTCGACTTCAATGCCCCAAATTTTAGACAAAAATCTACTTTTTACCCAGCACATTTAAAGGGTTGCTTTTTGGAAACATTCAACAATCTGGTGATGGATGACGTAAGAAAATTGAGTACAAATAAGGTGACTCAAAATTTAACCTTTAAAGAGAGGAAAGGTCTTAAGTCCCTTGTAGAAGATAAGGACTTGATCATTAAACCTACTGACAAGGGGGGAGGAATAGTCCTTCTGGATAAGAAGGACTATGAAGGAGAAATCTACAAGCAACTCTCCGACCAAGACACATATAAAAAAGTGCGTGGTGACCCCACCCAGAAGATCCTCACTTTACTGAAAAATCGGTACTCTTTACTTAGAAGGGCGCCCATCTCGGGCATCTCGGGGATTGAATGCACTAAAAAATCGGGTGCGATCAACCGACGAGATGCCCGAGATTTCCCATAGGGAACAATGTTAAATGTCTCAATTGACCCGATTTTCCTGTTCAATGCCTCAATTGACCCAATTTTTCCATAGGAAACAATGTTAAATGGGCCACAGAGGCCAAATAGGCACCCTGAAGTGAATAATGGCCACCCGAATTGTTAACGCCACCCCACGATCAACGTCAACCCGAAGCGTGGCGAGCGCAGCGAGCCCGCGAGGGGCGGCGGTACGCGTCCTACGACCTTTTCATACCCCCACTATCCACGTCGGCGTGGAGTTGAGAATAGAAAGTGTGGCGAGCGCAGCGAGCCACCGAGCCCGAAGCGTGGCGAGCGCAGCGAGCCCCGCGAGGGGACGCGGATACCTTCACAGGTATCCGCGTCCCCTCGCGGGCTTCACAGCTGTCCGCGTACCCTCGCGGGGCTCGCTGCGCTCGCCACGCTTCGGGCACGGTGGCTCGCTGCGCTCGCCACACTTTCTATTCTCAACTCCACGCCGACGTGGATAGTGGGGGTATGAAAAGGTCGTAGGACGCGTACCGCCGCCCCTCGCGGGCTCGCTGCGCTCGCCACGCATCGGGTTGACGTTGATCGTGGGGTGGCGTTAACAATTCGGGTGGCCATTATACACTTCAGGGTGCCTATTTGGCCTCTGTGGCCCATTTAACATTGTTTCCTATGGAAAAATCGGGTCAATTGAGGCATTGAACAGGAAAATTGGGTCAATTGAGACATTTAACATTGTTCCCTATGGGAAATCTCGGGCATCTCGTCGGTTGATCGCACCCGATTTTTTAGTGCATTCAATCCCCGAGATGCCCGAGATTTTTTACTAACGATGCCCACGATCAAAATCGTGGGCGCCCTTCTAAGTAAAGAGTACCGAAAAATCTTACAGCGAAATATAATAAATTAGGAGTCATCTCGGAAGAAGAAGTAAAATTCTTGAACGTAGATTGTCCAATCATCCCGACAATCTACGTTCTACCTAAAGTACACAAAGACCCTGTACATCCCCCCGGTAGACCCATTATCTCCGGGGTGGATTCCGTTACATCCAATCTTTCAATGTACATTGATGTTCACCTTCAACCAATGGTAGTGAAAAATCGTTCACATTTGAAGGATACTTCCGATGTCCTCAGATTTATTAAAACCGTTGAATGGGAGGATAACCTTTTTTTAGTCACTGCTGACGTAACTTCGTTATACACCATTATCAACCATATCCAAGGTGTACAAGCAGTGAAGCAAACCCTCTTAAATTCAGAGATGAATTCAAAATTACAAAATTTCCTGATTGAGGGCATAGAACTTATCTTGTTTAATAATTATTTTATTTTCAAGGAGGAGTTCTTTATCCAGAGGAGGGGGACCGCCATGGGCACCAGGTTTGCCCCCAGTTATGCTAACATCTTTATGGGTGAGTGGGAAACCGAAGTCATCTGGTCCCACCACCCATACGAGGCAAACCTGGTGTCCTGGCGGAGATATATCGATGATATCCTCTTCCTCTGGAGGGGGAGCAAAGAAGACCTGGAATCCTTTTGTCAATACCTCAATGGGAATGAAAGAGGTATTAAATTAAGTTTTAACATTAGCCAGGAGCAAGTCAGTTTCTTGGATATCTTGATCTATGTGGAAAATAATGTACTTAAAACGAAAAATTACATCAAGCCCACAGATTCCCAAGCTTACATTGACCGCAACAGCTGCCATCAAGATAAATGGCTCGACTGTATCCCCATAGGCCAATTTAAACGCCTTAGGAGGAACTGTACTGACCGGACAGTCTTTCAAGAACAAGCGAGTGAGATGAAGGACAGGTTCCTAAGAAGCGGCTATAATGCAGAAAAAGTAGAAAATGCCCTTGTCCAGGTACAAGACATAGAACAAGAAAGTTTTCTAGTACCTACCGAGAAAATGGCCAATCAAACAGATAAATTCAAATGGTCATTTACGACAAACTTCTCCTCGCAACATCATGAGATTAAAAAGATCATAAAGAGACATTGGGGTCTACTTAAAAAAGACCCCTTAATAGGTGCAGAGGTTCCTGAGAATCCAATCTGCATCTTTAGGAGGGCACCTAATCTAAAAACAAAACTTGTAAAAAGTCTATGCCCCACTTCTCCTAAAAAATCGATTATAACATCCACTGGTTTTTATAGGTGTGGGTCGTGTATGGGCTGTAGGACAGTTAAAAATAATTTTGGCCCTAAAATCACTGAAATTAATATTAATGAGAAGAAACATGTAATTAGAGAATTTTTAACATGTCATTCCGTTAATGTAGTTTATGCAGTAGAATGCCAGTGTAACTTGTTCTATATTGGTAGGACAAGTAGACCTTTTAAAGTTAGGATAACTGAACATATCAGGAATATCCGGAAAGGTCTTGAAACCCATGCACTATCCTTGCACTTTAAGATAAAACATCAAAGTAATCCAGAATTTTTAAAAAACTTTTATGTTCTAAAAAAAGTTAAAAATGGCAACAGAGGTGGTGACATAGCTGCATCTCTAGCTAAAAATGAAATGAAAATGATTTTCAATCATCAAACTCTAGCTCCAAAAGGACTGAATAAGGATTTCGAGCTTAAATGGTTCATGTAGATTTTTAACATTGCATTCTAAAGTTTTTATGAAATCCTTTTAATTCTTTTTCAAAAATGGTTTTTATAATATATAGCCGTTTTTATCTGTATAATCTTTTTATAATCATTTTACTAATATGCACCTTTTCTATATTCCTTTCATGATTCTGCTGTGTAATTGATGGAATATAAGCACAAGTCACTTTACAAGACGGTTTCCGGAAGAAGGGTGAAACGCAAACAATACCCTCCAGTGAAACGCACATCAACTTCCGTTCTATACAGAGTGAAGACGGAACACACAGAGAACGTCAGTGACACGCGGAAGTCCCCGGTGGGTGAACCGCACACGTCACTTCCGCTTCCAGCAAACCATGTGACTTTTGTACATGCCGAAAACCCGGCAAGAGGGGGGCATTATTTAGATAGGAAAATCCCGGATTAGCTCAGTAGGATGAGTCCCTGTCTGGCATTAGGTTGTCCCAGATAGGGGTATATATACGGGTCTATACACCATTCCTCCTTAAGCCTTGACAAAGAAACCAGGAGTGTTTCGAAACGCGTTGGCGGAGGAAAAGGAGGACTGCTGTACCCACCCGAGTGACCAGCTACCAGGGACGCCTGTTTGGTTGATAACATCTGCTTTTTTGTCTATTGCATGTCGCATAGACCACTTCACTCGGTGAGAGTCAGCATTTACACCTTTGTTTTATTTGTGTTTTTAATGGAATAAAAGCGGTACTTTCACTATACTTGCTTTCTTTCATTTTATAAACGTGAAAATTGGATTTACTTGAGAAAAATCGTTTGGTAGTGACGTGACCGCTCCCCCTCATGCGAGATTAGTCTACCCTAAAAAGTAGACTTTCCCACACGGTACGAGTCATAACCTATGGAATGTTACCTCACATACTATACATTGGTTTTTGACTGTATTACACTATTGTGCTCTCTCTCTCTCTCTTTATCCTATGGTTAAACATCGGTGAGAGATCAGAGAGAAAGATCATTATCTGCGCCAAGGGGTTTGTCAGTAATCTTTTTTTGTTGACATTTCTTGGAGTATATGTGCCACCTCCTCCTGGTGCTGTTCAGTGTCTGTAGTGAAGGAAAAAAAACATTATATTGAATATATAATATACACAAATGTTTGTTGTATTTGTACATAATAAGAAGTTGTGAGTTAAGTGTGAAGGCCACATACATTTTTAAACTACATTGAAGATGGGTATGCTGTAAACATGGTCCAAAATACTATTCAGTTTACACACACATACTGTACATATTACATAAAAATATAAAAATTACTCCTTATTGGATGAATGTATGCTGTATCCCAATTGGTAGTTTGGTTTTGGGGGACTCACCTCTAACCTCACAATTAGGCTGTGCTATTTAAGGGTTATGACATTGTTGCGGCTTACGCACTCCTTACTATTTTAAATTTAGGACATTGCGGTACAAATTATAGGCCTAAAGCTATGTTTGTAAAGCATGCATCCGCATGGCCTCACACACTATGAACAAAACAATCTATAAATTAATGTTGCACATCATGCTGGGAAGTGGAGTTACCCAACACCTGGACCCACATAACTACAACACCACTAATGTCGGATATCTCATTGGATGTACTGTTATGTCAATTATTCAAGGGGTGAGGCATGGCCACACTCCAAAAAACCACCAAGGGGACCCTTGTTCCTGGAGAAGGACAGGCCCCACCTCATGGTCGCCCTGCAGTGATATGTTGCAACTAATGTTGATGTTGGATACACATATGTGGTTGTTGTGATTGTTTATGTGTAGAAATGTGTAGGTAAACATTAGACACATTATTTACTTACGGCTAGTTGAGCCATCCTGCTCGCCGCTGGTTGGGTGTCCGGTGGTTGGGGGGGTCCGGAGCAAGGGGGATGGGATAGGACTTGGGATACTGGTAGTGGGTTGGAGTGGGGATTGGAGAGGTTTGGGGGTGGGTGGTGGAGAGGTGTAGGGGGGTTGGAAATGGGGTGGGGAGGGGGTGGGGGTAGGGGAGGGGGTGGGGGTAGGGGAGGGGGTGGGGGTAGGGGTGGGGTTTGGGTTGGGGTGGGGGTGTGGGTAGGGGAGGGGGTGGGGGTAGGGGAGTGGCTGGTGGAAGGGGATGTGGAAATGGGGTGGTCACCAGCAGGACCCAATGTCTCCTCCTCTTCCTCCTCCTCTTCCTCCTCCTGGGCTGCCTGCTCCTGGGCTGCCTGCTCCCGGGCTGCCTGCTCCCGGGCTGCCTGCTCCCGGGCTGCCTCCTCCCGGGCTTCCATGCGTGCCCTTGCCCGTGCTGAAATGTTCATGTTGATGGCATAGAAATCGAAGGTTGGGTTTCATAAAAATGGGGGAAAGAAAAATTCACATTAGTCATGCTCATAACCTTACAAATTATCATTGCTGTTATATTTCAGACATTTATCATGCAAACTAATTGATATGCTACACCCAAAAACAGAGCGACTACTTAAACCCCCCCCTATACACCCCCTATACACCCATATACACCCCATATACACCCCATATACACCCCCTATACACCCCATATACACCCCATATACACCCCCTATACACTCATATACACCCCCTATACACCCCCTATACACCCCCTATACACCCATATACACCCCCTATACACCCCATATACACCCCATATACACCCACATACTCATGAACATATTTATAAAAAGAACAGAAAACATTGCAAAAAAACGCAGACATACTAGTAAATAAAAACTTACATCGGGCAATATGGCGGCGAATTGTTGAAAGCATCACTGGCTGCCGCCGGCGCAGGTCAGACAACCGGCGCTTAACCTGTGCCAGGCTTCTGCGGACGCCAGTCCGGGCGTAGATTAGGCGGCGGGCAGCATTATATGCCCGCCGCTTGTCCATGTTGGACACATATGGGCCCCTGGGCCCCAGGCGCCGGTCCATGACCTCAACCAAGGCCACCAGCTCCTGGGTAGAAAACGCGCTAGCCCTGGTTGAAGTCATATTGGCAATGGCGCAGTTATTAATTGCAGGTACATATATCACTTTTGGTGCTTGCTGATTGGTCTAAAAAATTGTTTGTTTAGTATTAACTTTATTAATCCTTCTTACATTAACAAACTGGATGCGAATAGAAATTTACGCGGACCGTTCCGATATACACACACCATAACCAACAGCATGCTTTCAATGTATAGAGAGACGAACTGTATATACAGTGTGCTGAAAATAATACACGCAACCGTCTACTAATAAATACGCTGCTAAAAGGGCACAATACACCGATTTCCATGGAGAGACGTACTGTATATACAGTGTGCTGAAAATAATACACGCAACCGTCTACTAATAAATACGCTGCTAAAAAAGGCACAATGCAACATGTTGGTGTATGACAATTTCATACTCATTACATATGTAAGGAAAGCATTATAACGTGATGTTTTGAAATGTGACTCAGAAAGCATACACAAACTCCAACAGATACCAGCTGACAACACTCATCATTGGAATGACAGGTGCACACATTTCACCATGTAGCACACAATGCTCCACAACCTGTGTATGTGCATATACAGGTGATTGATCAGGTGCGTTGAGACCTGCGTAATTTAAGCGGGAATTATCGCCGGGAAATATCGGCGTAAATTAGCAACTACATTGCGGGGAAAAATATACGCCCCCTTGTTCATGGCGGGAGATTACCATATAAATATTCAGTCAGATGCAGGCCAGAATTGCTGCAAACATGTCTAGCTCAGATGATTCCGCAGCTGAGGACGCTCTACAGAGAGCTACAGCAGAATCCCTGCTTGAAGCTTTGCAGAAGAGGGAACAGGAGCGGAGAAGGAGGGCCCAAGAGAGAAGTAGCCTGCAAGACCAAGCGGGCCCCTCACTAACAGGCCCTGTTCAAACTGCACCAGCTCCATAAGGGCCAAGCAACCAGCCAGAACAAGAGGTTGCATCTCTCCAAACAGGTGTGACCCAGCAGGTGCATGGTGAGAGAACTGGGGCCACCAGAAAACGAGCTGCAACATCTAGGGTGAGGACTGAGCAGGATACCACCACCAAAAAGAGAAACCCTGCATTTGTAGAGGCAGAATTGCGAATTTTAGTGCCCAGGGCACGCGAATGGATAGAATTGCCAACCAGGAAGCCGGGTGCCAGTGCAAGGAGAAACCTTTGGGACAAGATCACAGAGGAAGTGAACCAGGTGTCACCAGTGGTCAGAGATTGGCTAGCGGTGAAGAAAAGGCAAGTGTGTTTGTCCCCCTGATAATGTCATATGTGTGTACATATGTTACATGTATGTTTTGAGAATAATAGAAAGGTGTGTTTGTAGATAGTGCTACACTTCAATGTCACATGTGAACACAACCATGTCTAATAACCCACATTTATATATGAAACATGCACCATTGGTGTGATGTGAGGTTATGGGCACAGTTCTGCTCATGTGAAGTATGTGAAGTATGTGATGGGACAAGAGAAAGTGTGTTTTTGAAAGAGTTGTTGTAACATGTTCCATATGATGCTACTGAAACAAGAATGACCAAACTGTGCACATGTAGCTGGTGAGAAACTACACATCCCAGTATGCCATCCCATAGTTAAATTACTCCATAATAACCACACTGTCAAGCTATGGTGGAATGTGTAGTTTCACAACAGGTGGAGGTGCATAATTTGGCCATGGATGATGTCATTTCTGCATAGTGATCTATGTATGTGCATTTAGTGGCCTAATGAATGAGATGAGACACTGAAATGCCTCCTAATGGAGACATTAATGTGTGTGTGGGACACATATGGCTAAAAAACATAAGATCACCCACACTAGGAAATGTCACGTAGTCATGATGTTCACTAGCACAGTGGTGCACATATCTCATGGTGATATTTGTATTTTTAAACTTGTAGGTGGACAGACTTCAAAACGACACTGAAGAGGAAGATGACTGACCGGTACAACCACAGCATGTCCACCGGGAGGGGGCCTATGCCAGATAATTTGGAATATACCCCCCTGGAGCAGGATGCCTTGGATGTCATTGATGTGGCCAAGGTCAGGGGGATATCCAATATGGATAGTGAGCTCCCGGTGGAGGTCTTTGCTGCTGCTTTTGATGGTAAGTCACAGTAATGCATTGTATTTTGTAAGATATTTTTTAGTGCGTATGTGATGGTGACATTGTTTTCAATTATTATCCTAGAAGAAGCAGAAACCCAGGATGAACCGGCAGCATCTTCCTCTGCAGAGCCACAGGTGGAGCAAGTGGTCCAGCCTCCACCAAGACAACACCCCCAGCCACAGGACACATGGGATGCCAGCTTGATGGTGACGCTGGAGAGGATAGAGAAGCAAGGGGTGGATGCTGCGGTCCGTCAGCAGCAGGTTGTGGAAATTCTGGCGGATTGGAAGGCCACAAACAGGCAGCAGTGTGAGGCCTTCAACCGCATGAATGACACTCTGGCGGCTGGCATGCAAAGCATTGGCCAACACCTCAGCCGCCAGAATGAAATTCTTGCGGAGCTGCTGACCACCGCCAGGTCCCTAAGGGACAATCCCCCATCTGCTGGCCCACCCCAAGCTGCTCCCCAACCTTCCACCTCTGCTGACCCTCCTGTGTCCACTAGGGGAAGACGCCGCAAGCCATCTGAGCCAAAGGCCCCTGTCCCCAAGGCCCCATCTAAAAAGGGGAAAAAAGGGCCCAAATAATGAGACCTGGTTCACTTCCTCTGTGGTTGGACCCCAAATGTTTAAATTGCACTGGACATCCACTTCCTGAGTTGGCCATCGATCCATTTTCGTGCCATGGGCATTAAAGTTCTTATTTTGACCTCTACAAATGCAGGATAAATTTTTGGTGGTGTGTATCTTGCTTAGTATTCACCCTGGTTGTTGCAGTACGTATTCTGGTGTCCCCATTTCTTTCACCATTGCATTTGCAGGGTAACACATGTTTGGAGATATACAACCTCTTGTTCTGGCTGTTTTTTTATTTTTGTGTATATTTTATTTGTTTATTTGATTTATGACATTAAAGTGTCAAATAAGCTGTGATGCTGAACAGCAAATAAATTTATTTTACCAATTAAAACACAATTGTTGTATGTGTAATTTCTTGTGTGAAACAAATACTACATTTATGTGTACTTACTGACCAGGGTATTTTTGAGCATTTGTTGAAGTGTGGTAGAAGTTTCCCATGTGTAACCCTCTCCATGGCCATTCCCATGTTCCTATCCAACTTTTCCCTGCTAATTAGTTTGTGTCAGCACATGTGCAGAGCAACTTAATAGGTGAGAAAGCAGTTTGTGTGCAGGTGAGGTAGCTCCTACATTAGTAGGTAAAAGCAGGTCCAGAACAATGCTTTCCTCATGGAGTGGGTGAGGTAGACAAACAAGGGTCAAAAGGGACATTTGTGTAGGAATGCATATGTGTCCTTCCTAAAAAAAGATGTGTGAATCGGCCAAACATGATAAAATTGCTTGTGGACAAACATGTTTAACTTTGTACATATATATGATTTTACAGTGTCATAAGCAGATGTAGGAATCCTTTGTTAGAGAGATGTGAGTGCAATAATGTGATTGGTGGCATCTTACATCCAGAGTGTAGTAAAATCCAATTCATAGCAGATCAGATAGTGGTACAGGTCTGTATTTTGGGTACTATACAAAGATTGTGTGCAAAATAGTGGGCATGGGCTTAAAACATTGCTGAAACATCCTTTGTAGTTGTTAGATGTGGTTTATGTTATTGTATCATAAATACAAAACCTATGTTTGTATTAGAGTGAACACGTTGACACATGTCGACTTGTGTAGATTGAGTGTGCTACTGTGTAAAGTCTGTGAAAGCACGTAGTGAATGTGTATAACTGTTTAACAAATACCTACCTTAGCATATATAAGCAGGTCTTAAAAAGATTCTTACCTTAAATTAAACAAACCTTTAAATGTCGAGAAGTATAGAAACATAAGCTTCCAATGTGTTTGAGTGCTGTGTGTGGCTTGCAGGTAGTGAAATCATGGTTTGGACTTAATAGACTGCAGCATTGATTATTACATTCAGGTGTATGTGTTTGAGTAGTAATCAGCGTAAATTAGCAAACCCAGGCGCACGCTGGCATGCGGTATCTGTAGGGGTGGTCTGAAGTGGCGGTTGGCGGCCGCCTGTTTTGTGTCCGAAATGAACGGTGCTTTAGCCGATCGTGCGGTAGTAGCACCGTTCATTTTTGGTGCACACCCCCGTGTACGCCCATATTTACGCCCATTTTCCCTCATTATTTCGGCCGCTCCCCTCATCACGCCCCTATGCCGCCCCCAATGCCCGTACTCTCGCGTACAGGTTTTTTCGCACGGAGAGACCCGTCCGTAAGCGTTGTGGAGTGTTCGCGCCTGCGCATTGGAGATGGTACGCATGCGCAGATCATTAAAAACCCCGGAACGTACGCGTACGGCCCGGCCGCACCAACCAGAATAAGGCCCATAGTGAGTGTGCATAGCAAATCTGAGTGATGCTAGATTGCTCAAATCACTCAGCAATCAGCACGGCTCAGCTCAGCGATGTGTACTGAATGAGCTGTCAGCGCCAGTGCTCTCGCGATTATTAGATTTACGGTCCCTGCTCATTCTTATTCTACCAGCGATGCAAGGGGCTGCGCATTGCTATCACTATGGCCCCCACACACACACCGATGTAGGGTCATTGGCTAAAAATAGCTATGTGTGTAGGCCCCATAAGGGAGACATTGGATGCTGCTGCTCTGTGTATTATCCTCAAAGAGATTGTCTTTATTTTCTATGAACGTAGATCTCAAGGGCCCTAAATACTGGAAATAGACCTCTTCAACAGACCGCAACTCATTCCTCCTTTACAACACTGCATAAGGCCTAGTCCAACCAAAGGTGTGTTACAGTCAAGACATCAAAGTTCTAATAGAAGATTAAGAAAGAAGACAAATGGAGTCTACACCCAGGCCGACACTGCTGAGCTTAGAAAATGCCCTGAAATTGCCCTGTGTGTAGGCCCCTAAGGAAAAGAGCTCTAGTTTCAGACACCTTCCTTCCCTGAAGAAACAATGTCTTCCATATTTATCTTCACAGGGGCATATTGTTTGCCGCAGGTGCAAGAACAAAAAAAGTGACAAAACTTTTACATAATAATAGGCATATATGGTGCGTACACACGGTTCAATTCCGTTTTTGATTCGATTTCTATTACATATGGACTATTTGACCTGCTCTGAATTTTTTCTACTCCTTTTCTGACCTCCACTATTTTCTATTCGCTTTTTCCATTTGAATTCTATTAGATTTGCTATTATATCAACACAGGCTTCAGGCAGGAGATGGACATCGAATCGAATACTGCAGTGAACACATTATAGAGCAAACACATGGTGAGATATGCACATGAAAATCGAATTGGCATTGAATGGTTTTTCTACATTCGATGCAGATGTGATAACAATGCGCGCTCCCGTGTAGTGTAAATTGAATAAAAAAATTGTCTTGGCAGCCAAGACTATATAGTGCAAATCTAAAGTGTTCACTGCAGCATTCGATTCTATGTCCATCTCCTGCCTGAAGCCAATGTTGATCTAACTTCATAAAAAACTTCAGAGCAGGTCGAATAGTCCATATCTAATAGAAATTGAATCGAAAATGGAATCATACCGTGTGTACGCACCATTAGATTTGCAATGTTTTTGATCTACAAAGTTGTACAATTTGTTTCATTTCATTCAGGATTGTTTTCAGATGAAACTTTTCACATAGTGGAACAAATATCATCTACAGTAGAGATACTGGGGCTCCAGACTTCCATACAGATTACATCAATCTCTTTTTTGGTGGTTGGACTTTTCTAGTAATTGATGCCAGCCTCAGAGATTGGGGAGGCATCAAAACTACTAAAGAGGTTGTTGTTCCATTAGTAGACAACTATGGGGCAGGGTCGGCTCTACCATTAGGCAGCTTTAGGCAGCTGCCTAGGGTGATTGGATCTGGGGGGCGCCACCAAGTCTGCCTATCAAAAAAGTCAAGGCTGTCTATGAGGATCCTTGTTGTACTTAATGCAGGTGGCTGCTGTGGAACTTCTGAAACTTCACCTCCATACTTTCCCTTGTGGCCTACTGGCCTCCTTTGCTGCTCCCTTCTCCTTGTACTCTATTGTGGGTGGCAAAGGGAGGCCTTCGTGGAAAGCCATGGACTTTTCCACCTTCCGGGGGTGGTGCTGGGAGGACCATCCAATTTTTGGGAGCGTCACTGCCATTCTGGAATGTTAGGCAAGTATGCCTCAAGGGATTGGAAAGTAGGTATTGGTGGCAGCATGGGGGGTGGGGAGGGGAGTGCAGTAGGTTGTGGTTTTATCTAGGGTGCTGAGAAGCCTTACACCGGCCCTGCTAGGGGGCAGACTACCTCAGCCATCAGAGTATTCACCCGTGAAAGTGGTCGCTACTCCTGGTGACATTCTAGCAGTTAGAGGATAAGTCGGGTCAGTCAGACATGCATATGATTATGCAAAAAAGGAATATCAATATCTCCTCCACTAGCGCCGAACGATACGTTCCTGGAAATAAAGGAACGGTCCTCTTCTCCAATTTAGGGAAGACTGGTAAATAAATACCGTACGCCCCTTATAGGGTAGGTAGGATCCTCTTCTCCGAATATAATGAAGTCAAATAGATCTCAGGGATAGCCGTCGCCCTAGTGGGGGTGCTTCTGAGTCCCTTGTCCCTTATAGCGTCCGTGTGTGGTCGTGAGAAACCCAGAATAAAAGATGGTTGGGGGCATAGGCGAATCTAGAATTATGTTAATGGGTGGTCCCAGATCTAGATATAGCAGAAGGGGGACCTTTGCGCGGCGTAGCCGCGCGCCAAAAAGGGGGCGTGGTCTCATGGGAGGAGGCGTGGCATCACAAAAAGGGGTGTGGTATTACACTTTAGACCATACACAGTAATGCCCATTACACATTTTAGCAAACTCCATAATACCCATCACACATAAAGCCACACGCCATAATGCCAATTACACATAATGCCCATTACACATTGTGCCACACATCATGATGCCCATTACATACTATATAACAAACCGTAATGCCCATTACATATTTGCCATATAAGTGCTGCTTACCTACGTGCTCATTGCTAGTGGGTTCTTGCTTGATGGCACCATAGTACCCATTACACATGATGCCGCACACCATAGTACCCATTACACATGATGCCGCACACCATAGTACCCATCACACATGATGCCGCGCACCATAGAACCCATTACACATGATGCTGCACACATAATGCCCCTTACACATGATGCTGCACACATAATGCCTCTTACACATGATGCTGCACACATAATGCCCCTTACACATGATGCTGCACAATGTAATGCCCCTTACACATTAAGCCACACATTATGCGTAATGCCCCCACAGACCGCCACTTGAAGCGTCCCTTAAGCAATGCCCCCAAAAGTGCCACTTACTGTAAATTTTTATATGAGCCTTCGCTGCTGCTGCAGGGAGAGATGGAGAGCGGTGCAGCTGCTTCTATGGGAAGAGGAGCAGAGCGCAGCGCAGAGCACGCTCCCACTCCCCTCCTGGTGTCCCCTCTAGCCGAGTGGACATTTGAAATATTGTGCACGCTGTTGTTGTGCGTGATGTCGGGGGAGCACGCCGGGCGCCGGCACCACATGATTAAAGGGGGAGGGCTGAGGTGAAAGCGGGGAGAAGAATTGGAGCGGAAGCTGCAGGGGTGACAGTCATTGACAGCTGGGCAGAGAGCAGGGGGCTGCCTGACTGTATTCAGAGCACCAAGCAGGAGGAGGAGTTTGCAGGTGCACACTAAATATATATGCTAGACCTTTTAATATCTTGCTATATTGCATTTGAGGTTATTAGCATAGTAATGCCCATTAGTATGGGCTTGTCCACCGCGACCAGGTTACCTCAATAGGACAAGTCCCTAACACTACTCTGGGACAGGTCCAGGGCACAGGGCCCCCCAGGCCAGCCCAGCAGAACCACCCCATGGCATCACATTAGTGTGAAATTAAAGTGATAGTAAAAGCGATAGGGGAAATTATATGTGATAGGACTTACCTAGGTAAGAAGTAATAATAAATGTGAAGGGTGCTACATATATATTAAACAAACTAAAGGGGTGATTGAAAGTATACGATATGATGCCATGGAGCAGCCCAGCAACAGCAGCCCAAAGAGCCCAGCGCCCCAAACACAGCATAGTAATGGCTCATATTGAGGTAACCTGGTCGCGGTGGACAAGCCCATACTAATGGCCATTACTATGCTAATAACCTCAAATGCAATATAGCAAGATATTAAAAGGTCTAGCATATATATTTAGTGTGCACCTGCAAACTCCTCCTCCTGCTTGCTGCACTACAAGTCTCAGCAGGTAGCACCTCATATGTCCAGGGTGTGCAGTTTAGGGCCCCTCCCCCTATGTACTATATATTGTGTATTCATAAACACTGGAAGGAACTAGAGACGCCTTCCTCCTTAACTAGCACCCCACCCACCTGTCCCAGATTGATTTTAAATAGGTTGGAGTCCCAACATTCAAGACTGCACACCTCAGCTTGGCACTATGAGGGTAAGTCCTACTATTCATATATGCTGAGTGTTGGTCTGTGGGACTGTGTTTGGGGCGCTGGGCTCTTTGGGCTGCTGTTGCTGGGCTGCTCAATGGCATCATATCTTATACTTTCAATCACCCCTTTAGTTTGTTTAATATATATGTAGCACCCTTCACATTTATTATTACTTCTTACCTAGGTAAGTCCTATCACATATAATTTCCCCTATCGCTTTTACTATCACTTTAATTTCACACTAATGTGATGCCATGGGGTGGTTCTGCTGGGCTGGCCTGGGGGGCCCTGTGCCCTGGACCTGTCCCAGAGTAGTGTTAGGGACTTGTCCTATTGAGGTAACCTGGTCGCGGTGGACAAGCCCATACTAATGGCCATTACTATGCTAATAACCTCAAATGCAATATAGCAAGATATTAAAAGGTCTAGCATATATATTTAGTGTGCACCTGCAAACTCCTCCTCCTGCTTGCTGCACTACAAGTCTCAGCAGGTAGCACCTCATATGTCCAGGGTGTGCAGTTTAGGGCCCCTCCCCCTATGTACTATATATTGTGTATTCATACACACTGGAAGGAACTAGAGACGCCTTCCTCCTTAACTAGCACCCCACCCACCTGTCCCAGATTGATTTTAAATAGGTTGGAGTCCCAACATTCAAGACTGCACACCTCAGCTTGGCACTATGAGGGTAAGTCCTACTATACATATATGCTGAGTGTTGGTCTGTGGGACTGTGTTTGGGGCGCTGGGCTCTTTGGGCTGCTGTTGCTGGGCTGCTCCATGGCATCATATCGTATACTTTCAATCACCCCTTTAGTTTGTTTAATATATATGTAGCACCCTTCACATTTATTATTACTTCTTACCTAGTTAAGTCCTATCACATATAATTTCCCCTATCGCTTTTACTATCACTTTAATTTCACACTAATGTGATGCCATGGGGTGGTTCTGCTGGGCTGGCCTGGGGGGCCCTGTGCCCTGGACCTGTCCCAGAGTAGTGTTAGGGACTTGTCCTATTGAGGTAACCTGGTCGCGGTGGACAAGCCCATACTAATGGCCATTACTATGCTAATAACCTCAAATGCAATATAGCAAGATATTAAAAGGTCTAGCATATATATTTAGTGTGCACCTGCAAACTCCTCCTCCTGCTTGCTGCACTACAAGTCTCAGCAGGTAGCACCTCATATGTCCAGGGTGTGCAGTTTAGGGCCCCTCCCCCTATGTATTCAGAGCACTGCAGGTCACGTCTGTTTGAAATAATACCTCTTTCACAACAGAAAATGCAGGGATTTACCCGGGAATATGGTCCCTGCATTTTCTGGTGTGAGGGGGAGAGACAACCACTCCCCTCTCCCTACCCCCCTTTAACCAACCAGCTTTATCTTCGGAACCAACTGACCCATTTACATGAGACTGGTATCATATTGAAGAACTTTTGAGTTGGCTTCGAATGATTTTGGTCCCGAGAAACTGGGCTGTTTGGTTCCAGAGAAATCTGCCCTCAAAGAACATAAACAGTCATGAAATTACATTTAAGAAATGAAAAAAAAAAGGTTTAACCTCAATATTCCTGGAACCAATTAACCCATATGGATCCAGCCTGGTATCAGATTGAAGGCCCTGCGATTTGGGTTCGACTGAGATCAACCTCGAGCTTCAGTAAAGGTGGAACTGGCAGCTGTTGAACTCGGTGGGGGTCGGAATTAGCGGGTCCCATGTTATCCTATAGGGTAAACGTTCCAGCTTTGCCTGGCAGTATCTCCGGTTCCCAGGGGGCTAGAGACACGGGGCTGGGCTCGTTAGAAAGCTCCATCCCTCAGCTACAAAATGGGCTAATGGGTGGTCCTGTGCACCCCCGGACCACCCCCTAGATTCGCCTATGGTTGGGGGGTATATATAGTGTAAAATTGTTTATTAAATGCACAAACATATAAAAATAGAGAGACCAATTGTACAAATAGGCATAGTACCGTTTTGGGTGGAGAACAAAGATGAATATCAAAGTTCTCAAGTAAGCTTTAGAGTTGGGTGGAACTGATCCCGGGAATATAACAGTCCACTCTCCCTCCACGTGGTAGGTATCAAATGCCCAAAGTCCAAAGGTCCTCCAATAGATAAGTCCAGAAAACACTCCAAACGCGTTTTCGATTGCTGCCTGCAATCTTTCTTGAGAAAGATTGCAGGCAGCAATCGAAAACGTACGGTATTTATTTACCAGTCTTCCCTAAATTGGAGAAGAGGACCGTTCCTTTATTTCCAGGAACGTATTGTTCGGCGCTAGTGGAGGAGATATTGATATTTCTTTTTTGCATTCTGTCTTTCTGTAGTGATAGGGTCACTACTCCATCTATATCACCCCCACAAGGCAGCCGCTTTAGCGCACTTTAACCTCAAACTTACCTTTATCTATGCATATGATTATGTCCAGGCTGACCCAAAATGAATACTGTTCCTGGACAAGGTATCTGAAAATGTTATTGATAGACTCCTAATGTCCCAATGTGGCCATGTCAGTATTGGTATTCAGCCTTCGGACAGTCGTCAGTAGACTGATGTCAGGATTCCGACTGTTAAAAGCCTGATAGTCAGGATCCCAACTTACAGGACGATTCCATAGTGTCGGAAAATACTGCATTCACATGTGTAAAAATCCCTACATCTTCTTTACCTATTTGTAGATTGCTTTTATATTTGCAAAAGGGTCTGCATTCCGAAAAAAATATATATCTTATCAGTAGTATTTTCTCTTCTGTTTTTTGGAAGTAAAAAAGTATCCCTAAAAATATCTTTTCAAATGATCTGAGCTTGGACTTTATATAATTTATAATTCACTGGTGAGTTTTCAAGGTTTGTGTATCGTTTACTGAATATGAAATAACAATACCTGTTAAGTGTCCTTTTTTAATCTTAAGGTCATCTCAATGACTATCAGAAACCTGGTTCAGAGAAAACCAGCGATAACTTCTATTAAGTTTCAGGGACAGAAGGGAACATGCAGGTAGTCGTCTTTAATGTCTACTGATGCCATGATTTCTCAGCATTCAGTACTGTTCACCACTGGCTTCAGAGTCTCCATCTTGACTACATGATAATGGGTGTTTTAAAGTGAAGAATGGCCATTGGTTTTTATACAAGAAAGAGGATGGATTAAAATCCAGAACTTTTTTAATCCAGTGTAACAGGAACTATGGGCTTAATTCAGACCTGATCGCATGTGGCTGCCCATTAGCGATTGTCAATAGACGGCCTGTAGTACGCTGGCCGTTCGCAAGGTGATTGACCGGAAGTCGGCGGTTGGGGGTGGTAACCGGAGATTTCCTGGGAGTGACAGGAAAACCGCAGGCACACCCTGGCGTATTAGGGGAAGTCATGAGACATCAGCTCCAGCCCCGTAATTCCCCCCGTATTTCTATTGCAGCTGAATTAGGCCCTATATCTGAAGACTGAGTCTAGATAGCCTGATAACATAAGTTTCCTGTCTACTGAAAGGATGTTTTCTGCATTATATGGCATTGACTCCAATGTTCTATGTATTGTATGGTGGTCACTGATCATTTTTATGCTTTATCTGACAGTCACTGGTGCTCTATGCATTATATGATGGTCACTGTGATACTCTCTGTATTGTATGGTGGTAACTGTGATTTTCTCTATTATATAGTTATGATAATGGTAGAGGGTGGCTAATATCTATTGGGCCGAGGGGGGTAACAAGCCAAGGTTTTGCCCAGGTGACACAAAGCCTATTTCTTAAAAAAAAAATGTTGGTGTGTGGCATTTATATTACCATGCATCATTTTCTATAGTATAGTATAGGATTAACTGTACATGTGAGAGGGAAAAGATTTAAAGCAATACTACAGTATATACAATAAAATAGAACAAGGTAAGAATGTACCTGAACTGATTTGTTGGCAACACTCTTCCTAGGCTCTTCCGTTCTAATAACGTGACTGGGGAAACACTTCGGTGTTGTACAGTTGGGTTGACCAATCCCTGCAATTCTAGGCAGATATTCTGATTTGTTAGTCCTGCTTGTGTGTAATGGCTGTCTTAGCTGCATCACAGTAGGCCCCAGATCTGACAGGCTTGTTCCACACAATATGAACTTTCTATTTAGTCTGTCTGTCATTATCTCACATAGGAAATTCTCTTCAGTTCAGTAGCCCATAGATTACAAAACGATTGACAACTGCCTGTATATTTCTCACTGTAAAGAAAATAAAAAGAAAGTTTTATTATATATTATTTTAACAGCTAGAGTGTCCATCTTGCAGAAGTGCAATGAGAGGTGTAAGAGACCTCACCCCGACCATCTTTCACAGGCTGCCTGACTCCTGGCCACACAGCCTTCTTTTCTCCCGCCAGCACTGGTCGGATGCACAAGGTGACAGAGATGAGAATTATGGGGGCGAGGGGAAAGGAGAGAAAGAGATGTTGGAGACGTGCCTACTCTCTTTCTGTCATTTCTCCTCTTTCAAGGTCTGAGATTTATGGCATTTCCAGGCTTCCCCCAGAGGGGAGTACATAAAAGTAGGCATCTATGTGACACCCCCCACCTTGTAGTGTTATCCCCCCAAAGTCAGCAGGTAAGAGAATTACATCTCCCAGCCGCCCCTGAGCCTCCCAGCAGCACCCAGTGTTAAGATGGAGGAGAGAAAACCAAAGACCTCCGGACCGGTGAATATATTTTTTTTCCATGGGCAGAAAACCCTGTGACCGTTTACACAAAATAAAAAATTGGATCCTGCAGGTATCAGGAGCACGCACACACATGTAATCCAAATTTGGGTGTGAGGTGCGCAACAATGATTTAAATGTAAACACATGTTGTTTGCCATTGTATGCAGTTGATTTAATAAGCAGAGCTTACGGTAGTTCCAGACCCGATGATTAGAGACTCGTGGCCTGAGGTGTGCAATATGTGGTGCTGCAGGCGTTTGCACACTGTTACAACGGCAATTTGACCTCCTCACGGCTAATTGAATTGGCCCCTATAATATACATAGTAACATAGTAATCAAGATTGAAAAAACACGTAAGTCCATCTAGTCCATCGAGTTCAACCTATTTGACTGGCTCAACCTACTTGACTTTGGGATCAGTGAACCAGAAATGCCTAGTTCAGTGGTTCCCAAACTGTGTGCGGTGGCTTCCCCATGTGCCCAGGTTGCCTCTGAGTACTTACAAGGGTGCCCTGGGTTGGTGGACCAATAAAAATTATGTATGGTCACTATAATAGTCAAAGTCAGTAGTTGTGGCTTCCAATCCAAAATATGTGGATAAACAGAAGTGAATCATGTTCCTTACCACATAACTGCGCCTAAAGGCCCCCATACACTAGTCCAACTTGTCCTAAGGACAAGTCGGACCAGCACCTCTCCGGGAGGCTGATTACGATTTGGCACTTGATGTGCCAAATTATACATGCAATAAATAGCATGCAATTTAATACATGTATATCCCCGGTGAGCTGGCAGAGGCGGGCAGGGGGGTCCCTGCGGTGCTGGGCAGTGAGTTAGCGGCGGCTTGGAACTAAGTAGCGATATTTGCTGGGTTGAATTTGAAAACAATGGCCGAATGCCATTTCTCAGCCAATCAGCATCCGGCCAGTGTTTTCAAATTCAACCCGGCAAATATCGCTACTTAGTTCCCAGCCGCCGCACGGACCCCACTGATTTAATGCACAGCGATGCAGGGACCCCGCTGCCCACCCCGCACAGACGCCGCTTCCCAACCGCCACTGCTTGGACCACGCTGCTGCAGATAGGTGTGTGACAGCGGTGCTTTATCACTGTCACACACCTACGGATCGGACCAACACATTGTGGGTGCTAAAAAGCACCTGCGATGTGCCACTGATGGGTCCGATCCGATTGTACCTGCAGTAGGTTCAATCTGTGGGGTTCGACCCGATGCTCATGGGACTGTGCATTGGGTCGGTGGGGATATGAAAGACATCCGATTTGGTCCAAATTCTCTGCCAGATCCATCCGGATCTGGCAAAATTTCTCTGCCCAATCTGTCTGGATCGGGCAAAATCAACCCAAATCAGACAAGTGTATGGACACCTTAAGGATGACATATTAGCACTTAACTTATTTAATATTTTTTTCTGAAATGCTCTTTTCTCTGAAATGAGTCTTTAACAAACTATTGGCCTAGGAGTGCCGTTAAAGAAATTCTGATACTCTGGTGTGCCGTGATTCAAAAAATGTTGGGAACCAGTGGCCTAGCCAATTTTTTGCTGATCATCATTGCCTAACTGTGCACCAATCCTCCAGCAGATACAATAGCGAAGCCCTAAAAGGCATATCAAGGAAAGCTTCTATGTCTACTTGAGTGACAATTATGTTAACGTATCCTTAAAGCATTTAGGAGTTGTACTAAGCCTTGGAGAGAGATAAAGTAGATGGAGATAAAGCACCAACCAACCAGTGTGCTCAAAGCAAAGCGAGTACAGCGAGCCATGCGAGGGGATGTGGTACACTTATACAGTGTCCATGTACACATACTGGTTTTCCATGTGGACATTTTACGTGTCACTGTCAGACTAATGCATGTGTAACCTTTATCAATGCCTAACTAATGCATGTCTAATGCCACACACTCAGCGATTTAGCGGCATTTTCTAAGTAATCTCACTAGATCGCTTAGAAAATGCCCCTACATCGCTCTGTGTGTTGGGGCCATAGTGATAGCGATGTGCGGCCCTGTGCATGCATCGCTATCACCATGCGATTAATATCCAGCATGCTGGATATTAATCTCTTAATTGCTGGTTAGGCCCAGTGTTTTCACCGGAGAATACTGGTCCTGACAGATAACTCAGTACACATTGCTGACATATAACTGTGTGCTGAGCAGTGTCGCTACTTGTGTAGTCCCCTTAACTTTTGGCAACAGTTAGGCATCTACCTTTTTGGCAATGTCTAACTAATGCATACCTCCCAACTTCTGTGTCATCAAAATCGGGACCTGTCGCTCCAAAGGTGTGGCCATTTCCAGGAAACGGGCGGAGCTACACACCCTATAGACGTGATCTCGGGTATAGGGGGCGCAACCTCACGCCGCCACCCCCATTTTCATCAATTTTGGGGCATGCCAGGAACTTACCCCCACACCGATAGTATGTCTTCAGCCATCACCTGCTGAGCACAGGTGATCTCCTGCACCTCCTCGCAGGATACTGCAACCCCAATCTGGACAGTGGGACAGTCTCCAATTACCATGACTGTCTCGCTGTATTTGGGACAGTTAGGCGGTATGCTTATGTTATACATGTCTAACTTTTGTCGGTGTCTAACTAATGCATGTCTAGTTTTTGGTGTCGACCTATCGACTGTGACTAGACGTTCTCTGTGAGCTATACGACACCCATTGTTTTAACCCAGTGCATAAATGTAAAACATGTTATCATACATAAGACTTGAACTAAGCAACATAATTTGTATGTGTACTTGCCCATGTAGTAATGTTTTTCAGGAAATTCATTTCAAGCGCAGTTCTCTATGGGGCACATGCTATTTATGAAAAGTGCAAGAGCCTCCTTGAGAAGCCTGTGTGGCTAGTCATTTGTTGTGGACAACTAAAAGTTTCAGCATGCCTTGGAAGATAATCTCATAACAACAATACAATATGAAGTGATCTACCTCTGTGTGCCAGATGAGAGCATCTAGAGGTGATAAGGAAACATATACTGTGTTGTATATACTATATACCGGTCTGGATGGGGTCCCGGGTGTGTCCCTGGAGAGCGACCCCGCCTCCCTCCTCGTTGCTAAGGACGCTGAGCAGAAGAGGCCGCTGCACTGCGGCAACCACGCTCGCTGCAACCCATCCCTCCCTGACATCACACCGCCCGCCCACACTGTCTCATCGCTCTTTACAGCCAGCTCATCCCGGTGTTCTCATTGGTGCGCTGCCCTAGACTCTGCCAGCTGATTGGCCAGCTGTCTTGCAGGTGTGGTAGAGCGAGGTAGGTTGTTACATGAAAGCCTGTATCACCCGGCTCCTACTCTGTCCCGTACTGTGGTGCCTTCAGACTGATAAGGTGACGGATCTTCGCTATGGGCAGGGAGTCTGCAGGTAATTACTGGGGGGATGTCAGATTTTACGTTTACACCCTGTGGGAGTATACACATAGAAAACACATTACAATGCAATGCAATGCAATGCATACAGTATCCATACAGGCATCTTATGGCATAAATCATTCATTAGACTAATGAATAATGAACAATACAGGGACTATGTATCGATATTTTAGTGTGTATGTATGTGTGTGTGTGTGTGTGTGTGTGTATATATATATATATATATATTATATATATATATATATATATATATATATATACACACATACCTGTAGCTATATCTATCTATCTATCTATCTATCTATCTATCTATCTATATATATATATATATATATATTCCGTATTTCCAGTACTAAATTTGTATGTATGTATGTATGTATGTATGTATATATATATATATATATATATATATATATATATATATATATATATATATATATACACATACATACACACACACACACACACACACACACACAGGCGTTTTTGGATGTGTACATATACACTGAAATGTTGAAACATTGACAGCATGAAACATTGACAGTATTTGGTGCTAGTCGCCTGCTTTATTCAACATTATACAAATACGAGAGAGTCCCGCCATCTACCTAACCTACACATCTGGCCACGCAGTTGCTCCTTGGATGGCACCCCAGTAATATCTTCACAGCATTGAGATTGAGTGCCGGTCATCTCTCTCTATCTATCTATCTATCTATCTATCTATCTATCTATATATGATACAGCTTCAAACAGGCAGCGGCACTCCACGGCTTAGTATGTGCAAAAGATTTAATCCAACGTTTTGGGCGTACTCCCCCCATTCTCAAGGATACAGTGCAATCTCAGCATTGAGATTGAGTGCCGGTCATCTCTATCTATCTATCTATCTATCTATCTATCTATCTATCTATCTATCTATCTATCTATCTATCTATAATGTCTTATGCTCCTTTAACACCAGGCAGGGACCCGGGAAAAGTCCAAGGGGTATGGTATAACTCTCCAACAGTCAGGAGCCCGACAGGGGGGCAAGTACATTCAAGCTCCTTGCGGGCACGCTGCGCTTGCCACCCTGCGGATTCGGTGTGAATTGGTCTACCTTAAGGGTGTTCAGAGGTTACTCTACCCAGGGTATGTTAAAAGGAGCACAATAAGCATATTTTAAACTCCCCTTTGACACCAAGGCATGGACCTGTCAAAAACTTTGGTCATGACCAGGGTCATGTAGCCAGGGCACAGAACCCAGATAGCACCACATCACATGTTTTTTTTTGTTCTGGGGTCCTTGCAATCAATGTGAAAAGGATTGAAATCATGTTCATTTTCCTGGCTCAGACCTGGGACTTTGGTGTTAAAGGGTCATTACTATTAGTAATTCATTGATGTTTGGTCATTAATATTCTATTCACATGCTGCATATTTTAGAAAAAAAATATATGTGATGTTTATTCACTGTGGGCATTATTCAGAGTAAATTGCATATACAGTAGGTATCATTCATAGTGCGGTATAAAAAATTGACATTCAGAATTTCAACATTATGAATGCTGACGCAAGGCATATTGACACATCTATTTTGCATGTAATCCTAACCCTATCTGCAGCCTAACTCTAATCTAACCTTAACTGTCCTTAACATGTTAAATGTTGACATTCCTTCCATGATGACCATGAAAACATTGTGAATGTCGACATTATGAAAGCATACAATCAGTTGGTAGCAGAAAACCTTATGTGTGAATATGCAGCAACTCAGTGATGTGTTGGTACACAGTAGCTTGGTGGTAAAGGAATAACTTCTGCAGAAATACTGTGCCCTATATGTACACCACAACAACAATGCACCAAGATCAGGAGGAGCATTCCATGCACAGGGTCAACCTTTGTGCAAAATATGAACGGTTTGGTAGCTGCTGATTGGTGAGAAAATGTGCTCACTATGGGGGTCATTCTGATCTTCTCGTAATACTGCCCCATCCTGATGTTTTGGGGACTGCGTATATGCGCATGGTCTATTATGTGCTTGTGCAGCTTCCCTTTGCATAGGGCTTTGGCGCCTTGCATAGTCGCCATGCCGTTCGCAAGGTTCGGGGTGGGCCAGGGGCAGATGGCAGCAGGGACGTGGGTCGCTAATGGGAATGCCCAGCGTTTTATGGGCATCCCCATGAAAATACTGGGGGTTCCCATGGCTATGCAAACTAGAATGAGGGCCTATGTGTACGGCAGTGTTCCCAAACTGGGGAACGTTGGGCACTTGCTGGGATTCCACAGGAGCAAATTATGGTCCATGTAATATGCAAAATCATTGCTGGTGGCTGCCAATTATAACGTATATAGACAAACCGATCTGCACCCCAGTACCCCACCACATCACTGAAAATAATGAGAACAAGTAAACACAATTTTCTTAATTTAATACCGTTTTGCTGTATTTTCAATAGGAATCGTTTGACCTGGGGGTGTCTTGAAAAACATGCTGATATAATCTAGGGCACCATCGTTTAAGAAAGTTTGGTCCCAACCTCCTCTCTTTAAAAATCACTGCAGTATTTGAACTTCGGCATCACATGTGGCTCTGAATTTGTGATTGTGGACTGTAAATGGGCAGCATCCATGTGAACGCACAGCACTCTGGTCTCATGGAAGTGTGGTGGACGTGTAAGATGACTTCCTTTGCTAGAAAGTAAGTGAGGATGGAGGATCAGCCAGATCTTTTGTATCCAGCTTGGGACTGATGTAAGGGACTAATTCAGACTTGATCGCAGGACAAAACCATGTGCACTGCTGCTGGGGAAACTGTAACATGTGCAGAGAGAGTTAGATTTGGGTGAGTTATTTTGTTTCTGTGCAGAGTAAATACTGGCGCTTTATTTTTACACTGTAATATAGATTAAAGTTTGAACATACCCCACCTAAATCTAACTCTCTCTGCACATGGTACATCTGCCCCACCTGCAGTGCACATTGTTTTTCCCATTTTGAGAACACATTTTCCCTGAGATCAAGTCTGAATTAGGTCCTTAGTCCATATACTAATGATGACACCTGTGACTGCTGATTATTCTCATTACATTTTATTTATAAGGCGCCACAAGTGGTTTGCTGCGCCGTGAATATGGCACATAATTAGAACAATACAGGGTACACTAAACATAACCGTAACTACAGAACCAAATCAGAGTACAGTATGCAGCCGAGATGTGGGGTAGCAGAGGAGCAGTCTTTATGTTACCAGTGATGGAAATTAATGAACACAAGTGAGAATAGATGCGGGTATAGATGGTAGGTGGGTAAGAACGCTGTAATTGATGTGCGAGAGAAGAGAGCTGTGAGAACAGGAGGGAAGAGGGCCCCGCTCCAAGGTGCTTACAGTCTAGAGGTAGGGGGAGACCGACAGGTGCAGGCAAAGAGGCCTGAGCATGGCAGAGATGGTCAGGACATGAGGCGGCAGGTAGGGAGAGTAGCCTCGGTACTAGGTTATGCAGGAGGGGATGCTTTGATGAACAGGTGGGTTTTTAGCGAACGTTTGAAGCATTGCAAAGTCGGGGAGAGTCTAATAAAGCGAGGGAGCTCATTCCAGTGAAGGGGGGCAGCACGGGCAAAATTTGGATACGCACATGGTATGCAGTGACCAGGTAGTGGAGAGGCGATGGTCATTGGCTGACCGAAGAGGACGGGAAGGAGTGTGTAGGGGAATGAAGTTGGAGATGTAGGGAGCAGTAGAGTTCAAGATGGCCTTGTGTGTGAGGGTGAGGAGTTTTAAGAGGATTCTATATTGGAATGGAAGCCTGTGTGCATTTTTGTTGAAGGGGAGTTGCAGAAGTGGTGTGGCGGGAGAGGAAGATAAGTCTACTGTAGCTGCAGAGTTGAGGACAGACTGGAGGGGAGTGAGCTGGGAGTGTGGGAGGCCTGTGAGGACAGACTGGAGGGTAGCAAGCTGGTAGCATGGGAGGCCAGTGAGGAGCTGTCGCATTGTAAGTTTGATTTTATAAGTCAGATGACCAGTGAGTGAATAATAAGTTATATGCACTCTGGGAGAGAAAAGGCCTGATACGAGCAATGTTGCATAGGTGAAACCGACAGGATTGAGCCAGGGATTGGACGTGGGGAGCAAACGAGAGGTGGGAGTCAAGAGTGACACCCAGGCAGCAGAGTTGTGGAACGGGGAAGATGATTGTGTTGTTGACAGTAATGGAGACTTTGGGAGTGGGGGGGCCTCTGGATGGTGGAAAGATGATGAGTTTGGTTTTTTCATGTTGAGCTTCAGAGAGCACTCAGACATTGAGGAGGAGATGGCAGAGAGGCATCTAGATATCCGGGAGAGGACAGAGGGGGAGAGGTCAGGAGAGGAGAGGCATAGTTGCGTGTCATCGGTGTAGAGGTGGCATTGAAGGCCAATGTGCTTATGAGAGCATCCAGGAAAGAGGTATACAGGGAGAAGAGAAGGGGGCCTAGGATAGAACCCTGGGACCTGAGGATGGAAGGGGTGGGGTGAAGCCAGAGGCAGACACTGAGAAGGAGCGGTTAGTGTGGTAAGAGGAAAACAGGCCAGAACAGTGCTAGAGAGGCCAATAGTCTGGAGGGTGTGGATCAGTAGAGAATGATCCACGGTGTCTTAAGCAGTAGAATAAGTAATAAGAAGTGACCCCTAGACTTGGCGGAGATCAGGTCATTGGTAACTTTGACCAGGGCAGTTTCAGTGCAGTGGAGTGGGTGAAAGCCAGACTGAGGGAGAGGACTTATTTGTATGTGGTGAGGTGAAAGGAACACAAGGTGGGCAGGTTGGAAGGAGAGGATGGAGGAGGCAGCAGCAGAGATGGAAGAACAGTGGGCGGGGTAGGCTTCCATTTTGAGCTACGCAGATTGATACATAACTGCAGCTTTCTGCTTAACCACAGTCTAGTAAGTAAAGAAAAGGTGGCTGTAGTCCGTACCATAGTCCCCAGCATACAAACTGCTTGACTGACTAAATATCACTGCCAAACCTAGGCATACAGGTGACTTCACATACACACATTATACCAGTCACACTGAAACACAAAGCATTCCCTGCAGCAGTTATCCACTTCAGGGATCATTATATATAAAATGAAATAAGTTAAACATGTCATCTAATATTGTGGCAACGGCATTTGGGTATTATGTAAGAAATATTGCTATGTTCCAAAGTTGACACGTTTCTGGGCAGTGACCTCATTCCTCAGGGCAAACTGTCACACCTACCTCTGAAACATATAGGCTTCCCTACAGAGAACCTACCAGTTGGTCTCCTTAGTCACCAGTATCTTCCATTTATTCATTCTTAGTGTGCATTTTCATTGAGTGTTCTAAATATAAATGTTTGAATGTGTACCAACCAAGAGCTGTGATGTGAGCTCTTATATTAGCTAATGAGGACAATTGAATCAAGTAGAAGTATTACCTACGTACATCTCTGTTGTCTGCTAATTTGCTTTCTTCTTCTGTTTTTAACAGTATTCCAGTAAGTAGCTTTTAGGTAATTCTGTAGTTGATGCATTATGAGAAAGCTGTTATTCTGCTCTTGGAGTTTACGCCATCTCATTCATGTACGGCATAATCCCTTTGTTAGCTTATCAATCAAATATCAGCATAGTGATTTGCTTAGATACCGCTTTATATTCTTCTTTGAGTGCTGGCATTCCAGTGACTACATACATTTTATTTAGAGTATCAGTAGGAATTACTGAAATAATTTTATATTTTTTTGTGGGATGGTTTATTAACCTACAGTATTCAGTGGTGTTTTTTAGTTTTTTAGGGAGTGCACCCCACTGTGTGAGTTTATAAGGGGGAGCACTCCCTATAAAAAACCCCACCACGCTGTCTCCCAGGGCCGGGCAGCCACTGCCCGCCTTGCCCTCGGCAACCCGGCGTGTCACAACCCGGCGCTGCAGACTGTAACACAACAGCCGGGGGGGGCGGGGAGAAGAGGAGCCACGGCCAAGCAGAGGGAGCCGTTGCTAAGCAGTGGCAATCCCGATCATTTTTCGGTCTTGCTAGTCTGGGCACTGAAGCATAGCCCGGAAAAGTGTCGGGATTACCACTGAAGGGGTTAACCTTCTATAAAAGACAAGGTGGCGTTGCCTATAACAACCATACAATTTCTAGCTTTCGTTTAACATTCTAGATAAGTAATAGCTATAATCTGTCCTCATTACAAGCTATGATAACTCTTATGGAGCTTGTTGTGGAGTTGACATTTGTCAAACATCAGTAGTATAATCGGTACTTATATGTTAGTTGGGCGCCCACTATAGTTAGTACGCTCATACCCCCACTATCCATGTCGGCATGGAGTAGATTTTATATAGTGTGGCGAGCATAGCGAGCCCCGCGTGGGGCCGTGGAAAACTAAGCAAATAGCTTAGTGGGCGCCCAACTAACATATAAGTAACATATAATAATTTTGTGATTGATAGAGACTTTGCAGAGTCTTATTTTAATGACTACATTTATGGTTTAAGACATATAGGGGTGTGACTAGTTGGAAGTCCAGGACCAAATTAATTAATTTTTAATCATTGTGATAGTCAAAACCAGTGCTATTGGTCGCCAATCATAAAATATGTGACAAACAACCTGGACCATACCACATAACTGAATCTAACGGGGCCTATAAATGAAGGGCCTGATTCAGCTTGGACCGCAGATCTGCAAAAATCGTATTAATAAGTGCATTGTTTAGAAAAGCAGCTGTCACTAATTCGTTAATAAGTATTTATTATTTTATTTTGTTAAGCAAAAGACCTAACATTTTAAGAATCATTGTAGCTAATGAAAGTACCATACTGGTTTTATTTCCCATTTGCTTTTAATATTAATGAGCATATAACCTTTAATTATCTGTTTAATTGATATATATATATATATATATATGTACAGTATGTATGTATGTATGTATTGGGTGCCTGTCAGATATTTGCCAGACCCCATGTACATAACAGAACTATACTGAATGCTGTATACATGATTGATGTGGAGTATGTCTGTCAGATTGTTACTGTACATCCACACATGAATAAATTGTGTAGCATGTATAACATCTGCATTGGATTCCCTTCTTTACCATAAATGATAGAAATACACTGACATACTCACGCATGGGTTATTTTACTAATCAGACTTTTCAGCTGAAAGCTGCTGAGCTATAGAAAAAAATGAGCATAATAATGAATCCAGCAGCTTCTTGTGCTCATGTGGACTTGTGTTTCCTGCATTGCAGCTCACTTGGCAGCTAAAGGGTTAAGCTAGTCTGGCAGCATTGGCGTTATTCAGGCACACCAGCAGTGCCACCCTGTCACTACATTATATATGAGCTCTAATTGGAATTAAACAGTTTCTGCCCTTTTCCACAGGCCAGGCTTGTAGCGGCAGAGCTTGTTTCATTGGCTGAAGCACTTCATCCTCTCCTATCTGCAGCAGCAAGCCCCACATGCTCATACTGGCTCACTGCAGGGCATTGTGCTATCTGGCTTCCCGCAACACCACGGCGCCTTCCTTTCTGCTCAGGTAACTATCCTCTGTCAGGCCTCTGCAGTGTTCTGTACTCACGTTCTCTGCTTTCTCTACATAGGACCAACATTTTCAGCTGCAGTCAAGGAATGGCACCACCGCATAAAAATCCTGTATTTAGTTTCATTAACCCAGGCATGGCCAAACTATGGCTCTCCAGCTGTTGTGAAACTAAAAGTCCCATCACGCCTTGCCACGGTTTTGCTATTGGGAAATGCTAAAACTATGGCAAGGCAGGCTGGGATGCGTAGTTTCACAACAGCTGGAGGGCCACAGTTCGGCCATGCCTGCATTAACCCTTTGAGTGCCGAGTGAATTTGTCAAAATAGGTGCGAAAAGCAAACATTTTGATTCATCATAGTAACCTGTGATGTTTACCTTCTATAGGGAATATAATGTTTTTTTACATAACATTTTTTATTTGAATTTATATAACAATGGGGAGCGACGCTGGCATTTATAGCAGATATTTTGCGTATCTCTTACAGAGATGTTTGAACTCAAAGGGTTAATATTTTTATTTTTACGAACACTTAAAGCAATGGTGTGTACACACCTTGCGATTTTGCTTGCGATTCGATTGGGATCGAATCCAACGGTACGCAAAATGCATTCAATTTGACTATATAGTACAGATCTGTACTACATAGTCCTGCCTGCACAGTCTATTTTATTGTTCAATTTACACTAAACCGGAGCGTGCATCGGGATCGAATCCACATCGAAGAGGCTGAAAACCATTAGATGTCCATTCGATTTAGATTCAATTTTCATTTGATTTTGACTGTACAGTATAGTCTAAATCGAACACAAATTCTCACCGTGTGTACACAGCATAATACTGATAGTTTGACATTTTATTGTTCTTTATGTGTTTACTATTTTTAGCTACCATCAGACAAGATGAGTCGGGGATATTCGGAGAACAATAATTTCCCCTATGACAATAACCAGATGGTCTTGGATATGATTCTGTACTCGCTGGTGGGTGTACCCCAGCCCATTAATTGGGACAGTGTTGCACGATTGGTTCCAGGATATACATCAAAAGAGGTAATTTTTATGCAGGTAGAATTGTTTGACTGTAAAGGACTGATCAGAAAATACCTGACACTAGTACAAAAAAAGCAAAGTCATTTCAGCCGACGGTAATAATTTCATAATCAGAAACATAATTGTCTTGTCACTTTGAGGAGCGCTGCTAATCCCTTTAGTGAGCGAGTTGGGCAGTGTGTTAAAGCACATGGGGAAACTTTAAATGTAATTTAGTATAGTCCAAGCAGAGTGCCTCAAATTACAGAGGGAAATCCTTGTGCTAGGCTTCTCGGATACGGATGTTTCAGATGACAGAACAGGTCCTTTCGGTTACATTATAGTTCCTTGGGAGCGAGGTTGCTGTCATTCATTATTTTTAAAGAAATTAATGCATTTATCTTCCCCCCTAAATATAGCCATTGTCGTACACCCTGTGGATAACTGAGGGGAACTGCAACCGATTCTGCTTTACCAGTTTTGAATACAAAGCCTTTTATAATATTGTATATTATTCCATTTGCTCAATTTGCACAGGACCGAGTAGACACAATGGGACCTGTTAACACTTTTATAACAGAGGGTATTTTTATGTGATGATAATCTGACAAAAGGTACTAAGAGGGCACATGGTCCAAAGAGTGGACTCTCCTCTGTCAAATAAGGGTGTCCCTGAGTTTATTGATGCCAGAATGGGAGATCTATTCCTGTATTACTGGGCTTCATATCTTCTGCAGTGCAGGATTGTTCTCGGTGGACTGGTGGCTACCACTGAGTATGTGGGTGCCAGGATGTGGAGATATGGCTATTTGAGTGGTCAGTCCTGTTGTTCAGCCCGATTTGCTGTAGTCCTGTAGGGGATGCAAATACTTTTGTGCGGAGACGGGCTGCTGTGAAGCGCTGATTGAAACCCACAAGATCATCGCGGCCAGTAGGATTCATCCCATAATGTTCTTTTTCCTGTTTCCCGGCGGTTAAATTTTTTTTAGCAATGTTTGTCTTATTAAAAAAAATAATAATAACCTAATCACTGTTCTTATATAACGACCTCATCAATCCCTGACCTTCCTGGGTTCCATTTGTCCTAAGGGTAAGGTAAAAAGTCCTCATTTTCCTTTCCATACTCTGTAAGACTGTATCGGAAAACCAATTCTATGTTCTATGTTTTTGCAAATTGGCAGCTGGAAACCATTGAAATGCTGTTGGACACAATGAGGAGCAACCCCCCCCCCCCCATCTCCCCAATGTCAGCACAGAGACTACCCCTTATAATTGTCGCTATAGGAGAGGCTAACTTAAGGGGTGTACTCATGGGATGTGGCCAGGTGATGATTAGATCATCTAAAGTTTAGCCAGAATCACCCCATGTGTACACTGTGGACAATAGCAATGCGCAGACTTGAGGAGTTGCCGTTGCCCTGCCAAATAGACTGTGCAGGCAAGGCAATTTTCACTGAGCCGCCCACACAGTGTATTTGCCAGTAGCTGGGGATGGCAAGATGTAGTTAGCCATTGAAGACGGCATCACCCAGCCCGAGTCCCGTGTGTACACTGCTTTGGTCAAGTTTAGCTAGTATCCTGTTTGTCAGAGATACACTCAGTGTTGTAATACTTCGGGAGATGGCTTTTTAACTAAATCACAATGACCGCCCCTGGGGCATATTGACAGCCTGGCTCCAGGCACTGACAGATAGCATCTGTAGTGAGTGGTGATAAAGTACTCTGCAAAGAGCACTGTTTTGGTGCTTCTCCAAGTCATTGACATTATTGACAATTTTACAGACATGGGGGCCTATGTACTAAGCCTTGGGAAGAGAAAAGTGGAGATAGCTAAAGTACTAGCCAACTGGTCCCTTACTGCCATGTCACAGACTGTTTGAAAAATGACTGTTAGGAGCTTTATGGATGGTAGTTAATCTCTCTTTACTCGATCTCATTCCAAAGCTTTGCATTCCTTGTTAGCTTTGGAAAATTTGATCGAACTACCCCAAACATCTGTAAAGGTTAATAATAAAAACCCAAAACATTGGGATGATATCACAGTACCTATTATGACTGGGATTAAATGGTTATCCTTACCAAAAAAGAACCTAATGTGCCTTCAGACTACATTTTGGCTTTGGTGTGTATAGCAATGCAGAGGATTCTGGTAATGAGTCATTGGCGTGTGACATTTCCAGCCCTGCAGGTGGCTGCTTAGCTTGCGAGTCAGTAGAGTCGGAGTGGCAATGACATAATAGCACATCTGTGCAGCACCAGCAGACTCTGTAAACTATTTAAATGACCAAGCTGCACAAATAGCATTTCCATATACAGCCACAGAAGCTAAATACATTATTCAGAGTTAATGGTATTACTTAGACTTCCATTAGAGACAGATAAAGCTGCTTTCACATCCTCAGGACGTGGACTGATGAGATGTAATATGGATCAGAAATCTAAAAATGTGATTTCCTGTGATGTCATGGCCTTTTCTCCTGAATCATCATATCCCCACAGTGCAGACCTGCATAGCTGTCACACATACTCTGCCTGCTCCAGTAGGGAAACACCTTCCTTCTACCATGGCAAATGCCGGTTCTAGAATGGTTATTTATAAACCTATTTAGTCAAGTATAATAATGCTAGTTCTAATTCTCCACTTGTTAGCATGCTTGCACAGTATATAATATTGCTGTCGCACACTGCTGAATAGGTTTAGATCCAACCAGGAATCAATATAGTTTGTATAAGTTCCCTATTTTTTGCATGGATTTCCCCTTTCTGCTCAGGATTTTTTACAGCTGTCCAAAAAATGCTTACCTGTGGTATGGGGTTTAGGAGGAGATGTATCTCTATCTAAAGATTGGGAACATAGGCAAGTAGAGTCATCGGTTATAGCAACCTATCAGCTGTGAGGTAGATTTTACCAAGTACGTTCTATAAAATGAGGAAGCTGATTGGTTGGGGTGGGCATATGTGGGTGGGGCTGTAAGTCAGAGCTGTGGGTAAGGTTCATAGGATTGACATACATAAGTTCAACAGTGCTTAGGTTGACACCTGAAATAGGTTGACATGGCTAAGGTCGACACCACCTTAAGGTCAACATTAGTTTTTACTTTTTTGCCCCAAATATCGACATAGTTGACATGGACACCATCTAATCGTACCACTGTGCTCACCATGCTGCACTCGGCACACTTTTATATACAACCACCATGCTGTAATGGATGGTAGGGCATGAAATACCTTCTGTTGGCAGAAGTCGGCTCAAATTTTTTTTTTTTAATTCATGTCGACCTTACCATTGTCAACCTAATGCTTGTGTCGACCCTCCAACCCTGTCTACATTAGCCATGTTGACCTAAACCCTATTGACCTTCAGTGGTCGACCTAATGTATGTCGACCTTCATAGGATCGTCCTAAAGACCGTAGCCCTTGGATAATGCGGGCAGAGCTACATCGTATAGGGCATCAATGGTTCCAAAAACATTTAAAAAATCTGTAAATTATAATAAAAAAACATTGCAAATCATAAAGAAAGTAACACCATCCAGTTTTTATTTTAGATATAAATAATGTTGCTTCATTGCTTGTTTTCTTCATTCTTCACCTGGGGGGGGGGGCTGCTATTTGTTATTGCTTTTGCATTGCCGCCACCGCCTCCCCATGGTCTTCAACGGTGTCTCCTGTGCTCTTCACATGGTGGCCACTTTTACATGACCGCCACACATCCGGGACTTCCACAGCATCTGCTATGCTTTTCACCCAGTGTCAGGCATCCTTTATGCTCTTTTGCGTGGCTGCCACCATCCAGGACTTCCTCATCGCTCCTTCGCCGGTCTGCGTTCCTGGCATTGCACTGGCTAATATCAGCTGATGCAAGCGGGCAGGTTAATGATGCAGCACCATTATTTAAAATGCAAGATGGCCACAGCGAGCAAATTGTGACTTGCCACCAGTAGCTACAATATGTGCGCCCCCCAGTAAAATTGTGCACCCCCCCCTCCTCACTGGTGCATCTGCTGCCACCCGGTCCATTGCTGCTCTGCTGCCGGCCCGACAGGACCAGCAGATCCTCCTCTCTGGTCCCGGCGCTCCTCCTGTTACAATTAAAATGTCACTTGCAAAATGACCGCCGCCTTAAAGCAGACCATTATTTAGGATGCAAAAAGTGGTCGCCGCCTCCTCTAGCATCCTTAATAACCATCTGCTGTGAGGAGGGTGGCCATTTTGTAAGGGTATTTATAATGTAAATTAGGAGCGCCAGGACTGCAGACAGAAAGCTCTGCTGGTCCCGGCAGGCCGGAAGCAACAGGTTTGGCGTCGGCGGCCCCATTTGCCTTCCCCAGGTCAGCAATAGCTTCTGCAGACCCTGCGGCGCCCAAATTTACCTAGTGCCTCCAAACCACCTCTGGGTCTGCGGAGCTATTGTTACGCCACTGCTTGCCACTGCACATTGATTAGAATGCAAGTCTATGGCTAGCTGCTGAGATGCATACCACTCATTGGGACTGATTCTGAGACATACTCTGGTGTACAAGCCTTTATCTGGATGCACAAGAATTGACACCCACCTTAAACTTCTGTAGACACCATTGTAGCACTATCTGAACTTGCATCAGACCATGCTAAGTGCAGATTCTCAGTGTCAACAGGGATTTTCACACCGTAAAAACATTGTGAGAGAAATTAGTAATGCCCCTCAGGAGCTGAAAGGCATGGGGTTTTAACCTCCAGCACATGTTTTCACACAATAGGTCAACTCTATGAACATTGGCATTGGGAACAAAAAAATATTGTTTATAATTCTAACCTGTGACTGTATCTTTATGTACAGTGTGCCAAGCGATTTGAAGAACTGAAAAGCAGCGGGGCATCGCCTGTTGACAACCAGTATAATCCATTGTTGGCGGCAGGAGGAATTCCTGTGGATAGCCTGGCTATGTACATCAAATCTTCCCTACTAGACCCAGCAGAGGACACAGAAGAGGTTGCAGAAGGACAATGCAACACCTCTACCACAGGTATACACCACCGGGCCAATGTGTTTATGTGATGTACATCTCATACTGCTTTCACATTGCAAAATGCAGGGTTGCATTGGGACTTTGAAACGGTTCAGTCCAGGCGCGACCCTGCATTTTGGGATGTCGAGCTGGCAAGAAATCGGCTTGTACCCGGTAATTAGTTGCGATTTGAAAGGGGTATCAGTGTCCATATTTGTGGTTGTCAGTCATATCAAGTAGTCCAAAACTGGTGGCTTACAATTTAGGAATACTTCAAATACTTCAAATAGTTTTCTTAGACCATAGGCATTTGTTGCTACAATAATAATTGTATCTTTAATTATACCATTAGCAATGGCTGCACATAATAGAGATCTCTATAAAATGGGCTTCTCAAAAATTTTACTTGAAAAGCTTTCAGAAACTTACAGCCCCTCTGCTGCTGGCTATTACTTGACCGTGGCAAGCATTTGGTTGGTGCCCCCTAGCATTGTTGCTAGTTCCACCCAAAACCTTTTGCTCCTTATTCACATTACACCACACCGTATTGCTCCATATCTATACAGCACAACACAGTAATGCCCTTTATACACATTATACCACACAGTATTACACCTTATCCATATAATGCCACATAGTAAGTGACCCTTATACACATATTGTCACACAGTAATGCCCCTTGCACATTATACCACACATCCATAATGCACTTATACACATAATTCCACACAGTAATTATCCTTAAACGTTATGCCACACAATAGTAATGATGCCACACAGTAATACCACTTCCACCTATGCCACACATTATTACAACCCAATCCCTCCGCCCCCAATGCACAGCACTCACCCAGTATGCCTTGGACTCTGTAGATATTGATGCCTAGGCTGGCTGCAGGAAGTAAGTCAGTGTAGCTTATTGTGCTGAGCATTCACAGCATCCCTCCTCCAGGTGGGTGGCCATTTTTGTTACTGGCTACCACTGTCTCTGCTCCCTGCAATTGAACTCCCAATTCTCCTGGCTCAGTTGACCTAGGCATTTACATTGTTTGCCTTATAATTGATAGTTATAAGTGATGGATATTGTCGTCCTTTTTTAAAATGACAGTGTTCTTAAAGGCAATACCCAGAGTTTGATTGTACACACTAGTGATTTATCATTAAATCTAAACTATTACAAAGATCAAAAAAAATATATAGATTTTTTGTTGCCAAGGACATGAAGTGCTGGAACGTGGGTTAAATTCCTAATGTCCTCTCCTTTCTTTTTCAGTATATGGCATACTTTATTGTTTTAAGAGACGCATTCACATAATGCAAAATTAAAACCATTTATTTTTCATTCTGGTCTTTAAAGGAAGATCATCCGCTGTTTCCTCAAGGAACTGTTCCGCAGAAAAGGAGACATCCCCCTCCTCTGTGGGTGGAGAAAATAAGGAAGGAAATCAGGGGTAAGGAAATGTTCTGCAATGTTACATGGGGTCTATTTAATGTGCCTTGGTGGCAAATACAATGAAGAGAAACAAAGTACCAACCAATCTGCTCCCAACTGCCATTTTACAAACACAGCCTGTGCATGCCAGTTTAGAGCTGATTGGCTTGTACTCACCTCTCTCTCCAATTTATCTTCCTCCAAGTCTTAGTAAATTGACCCCATGATGCTGTAAAGTATATGGGGTAGGGTATGTTCCAGGGAATGAGGACACCTGTACATGTGATGGGATTGTTGTAAATACTTATGGGAACTGCTAGAAAGTCTAGTATATAGAGTCAGTATATTATGGTATGGATGTGCAATCATATCACAGTAGAATTTAGGCACACATGATCCAATTTTGATCCCAATTGTTTTTTACACTGTAAAAAGAATAATTGGTACTTGTGTAATAACTGGGCGACCGATTTTAAGATCGGGTCGGAAAATCGCATCGAAATCGCATGCGATGCGATTTTGCATAGAATTCAATGTTAACATGGTCCTGTTCATTTCCCCACTATCCCCACTAAGTGGGCATAGAGTTGTTTTTATATAGCGTGGCGAGCGCAGTGAGCCCCGCCAGGGGCCGCGGATTACTTAAAATGTATTACGCGTCCCCTCGCGGGGCTCGCTGCGCTCGCCACGCTTCGGGCTCGCTGCGCTCGCCACGCTATATAAAATCAACTCTATGCCCACTTGGATAGTGGGGAAATGAACAGGACCTTGATAACATTGAATCCTATGCAAAATCGCATCGCATCTGATTGTATGCCTTAAGGTAAGGCATACAATCACAAAATCGGGCATCCAGATATTACACCAGTACCGAATAATTGCTTTATACAAATTACAATTTTGATCAAAGATATTTTCAGTGCATGCGCAGATTGTTAAACTTTATTAATACAATAACCGTCCAACCACCTTCATTTCGCTTCACTGTGATCTTTATGCTGTAATATTTTCAACTACTACAAATGATTATCCATACTGTAAACATAAACACCCATTTCACAGTAACTGTACTGTCAACAGAGATGATAAGAACCTTCCGATGCATGGAAGGTAGAGGGACGAATTCAATTAGACGTGGTAGTTAACTGTGGGCTAATTGGTCTGCTGGGCTATTCAGTTACAGCCCATAATAAGGTTGAGAAGGCTCAAACAAAACTCTGTGGTAAGTGCCCCATATGGTGGGTGCCGCTCAAGCATTAACCCATAGCTCCAGCAGTATAGATGATGTAATGGTTATCAAAAAGTTATTTTCTGCCTTCAAATTCTGTTTTATGTTTCTATGTAACTTTTCCTGGAACTAATGGGTTATTGCCTGTTAGTGGCAGAAAAAGGGGCTGCAATTGAATAGCCTCTCGTGTAAAAGCCTGAGGCTACCACTATTTTTTCCTGGCACAGTAGATTACCACTACTAATCAAATATTGGCCCATAATATGTATTTATTCCCCTATGAGACTTACACTTTCTAATAAAGATTATCTGTTGGAACTATTTAGTCCCAAAAGGTGACATACTGTATACCAATATATGACTCTACAATGAATGGGGGAAATTGACTAAAGGTGGCCATACACACGCAGATTTATCTTCAGATCTGGCTGGTTGGAACAAAAACATGGTTATGGATGAGAGCAAATGACAGTTGACCATTTGCTTGGAAATGCTGGAAAACTGACAAACTGTCACTCATCCATAACCATGTTTTTGTTCTAACCAGCCAGATCTGAAGATAAATCTTACTAGTGCATGGGCACCTTAAGATGGGCATTCTATTTCACACGGGCTGTTAATATGGGCAACCAATCAGATCCTGTCTATTATATTCTAGACAGGATGCTAAATAAATAAGAATTAGATTTATTGGTTGCCCTAGCAACATCCCATGTGAAATAGAACGCCCATCTTAGTCAATTTCCCCCTGAATGTGTTATCAGACGTTTTAGATCAATTTGTTTTTTTTATTATAAATAAATATTTTAAAAGGATTCACATATTATTAGATGTATCCCTGAGCTACTTCTATAAAGCATTCAAATTGAATGGATGATTCATAATTGAAAGCGATGAAATATAAACTGCATAATGACTGATACTGAAATATACTTAATGTATTCTCCTTCTCAAGGCCAAATATGGTCATTCATGTATGTGACGAAGCCAAGAACCTGAGAGAAGACTTTGTATGCCCGAGAGATGTGCTCGTGTCCGAGATGAAGTATTTTGCAGAATATTTAACTACAGACGCCCAGCGATGGGAGGAAGTGGACATATCTGTCCACTGTGATGTGCATATCTTTAACTGGCTGATCAAGTACGTCAAACGGAATTCAAATGAAACGGACAAGCAGGATGTACCAAAATTGGGTTGGTATACAGGTTTTTAATAGTTCTGTCTTTTTTTATTTATTTAATTTTTTAAATTTATTCTTCTAACGTTTAAAAAGAAAAATAGAAAAAGATAATCATCTGCATCTTTTTTTTTTTCTGGCCCAGGGATCACAAAGTGAATGCTGCTTACAACTGAATTCATATTACTTTTTTTCAGGGACCAAATAATTGCTGCCAAGATCATTAAATAAAAAATAAAGAGAAGATTGTGCTAATTATTAAAATTTCTAAATATAAGCCTCTTTAATTGCAGAACCCGGAAACGTTATTTCAATTCTGATCTCATCTGAGTTTTTAAAGATGGATTCGTTAGTGAGTATATCAAAGCTGGTTCTGGTTTGGGGTACAGAATAGTGTGTCAGTGGTATAAAAACCCGCCAAAATATATAATAATCTTACCGTATGGATTACTGGGTTACTTGATTGATATTTTTCAATTCCTTTGCTACAGTTTATTGGTTTTGTTGAGGTTTTTTTCTCCCAGTTTAAATTTTGTAACATCTTAAAGTGTAATGCCATCTTTAAGTGCAACGGTATATAAATATATATTTTTGGAGAGAGGAATAATGTCTTTTTTTATCCCTCTTTTATATAGGTACAAGAATGCATTGACTACTGTCACAAAAACATGAGTGCCATTGTTGCAACCCCGTGCAATATGAACTGCATCAATGCAAACCTCTTAACAAGGATTACCGATCTCTTTACACATAATGAGGCAGATGATATAAAGGACAGGAAAGACAAATTTAAGAGGTGAAAAAAAAATGCTTTATTAAAGTTAATGTAACCACGCTTTTATTCTTTTTTATTTTATTTTGTGCTGTGTAAGTGGTTATTCAGACCTGTTGTGTGAGTTTGCAATCAATTTGATTATCGAATTACTGCGCGTGTGTGCTGATCATAGAATGCCATAATGGCCGAGCCATTATAGTGCAGGGGCTCGGCTGCATTTGGGCATATTTTTGGCCAGAGAACTCCGAAAATGTACATGGCTGAGAAATTCAGCCATCCCCGATGGTGATGTAATTTGTATTTGGCTGCTGCGTTTACTGACAGGCAAATACGTCCAACTCTGAAGCTTCGCACGGCTCAGATGCTTCTATGAGCATAACCAGCCCTGGGCTCTTTAAGTTGGTCCTTGTTTCAGAAATATGGGGGTCAAAAGGAGTCCCCTATATTCTTGGAACCCACACCTGACAAGCAAACTATACAGTTCTTAATTTGCCTTTCTGAAATCCAGCGCGATGCTCGGAAAACCGTCCATACATCCATCCAATGTTTTCCATTAATTACATTGGATTCTCCCCTGAGGATCCTGTGTGCTTCTCCATTCTGTATTGCACTGAAATAAGGCAGCCGTGGTTCACATTTTATTAGTGTTTATATATGTAAATATCTATATTATATGCAGTTGTGTCCATGTTATTTGCATATCTAAGCACAAAGTGCGCTTTTTTTTTTTTGTAGCAAAATATTCTGCAAGAAAATTGAACGACTGTTTGATCCTGAATATAAAAACCCAGATTCTCCGGCCACTGCCGCCACTCTGTACAGGTAAATACGTGCGCACAATGCAAATGTCACATACCATTATGTAAACATGAGATATGTACAATAGATGTGTAAACATTCTCATCTAGATGCTGTTTGTGTAAGAAGCTGCTGACAAAGGAAGTTGAGCAGAAGATTGCCTGTCTACCTGGGAAAATCAACATCGACCAGTATGGAAATATTGTTTTCTTTCACATACGGTATGTTCGTTTGAATTCTAGATTTCTGTGTTCATTCTTGTGACAGAATAACATAAGCAACAGTTAGCAGACGCTGCTGTGAATGTGAACTCAAGTGTATCACAGGTCTTCTGCATAATTAATCATTGCCTTGTCTGTTCTGGGTTCTGGATTGGGATATGTAGTGCAAATCAGGACAGGCCAGTAATCTGATGTTCAGGTCTGATGCATTGCCCTCTGGCCTGTGACTGCCCTCCCTGATCTTGTAAAGTAATTACTCCCAAGAGGAGGTTAGGTGCCCTCAAGGCTGCAGAGTGCTATTCCAGGCATCACCCAAGTTAGAAAGGGGTGCTACTGGTACAGCAGGGTTCCATATATAAAAGGGGGAATTTACTAAGAGGGGAGTTTTATTTCAAATGGGATGTTGCTATTGGCAACCAATCAGATACTATCTATTATCTTCTTCAAGGCGCTAAATTAAATAAGAAGTAGATTTTGATTGGTTGCCAATAGCAACATCCCATGTGAAATAGAACTCTCAGCTTAGTAAATTTCTCCCACAGTGTCTAGTTAGATAGTCAGTGGGTGTTGGTGTGTAAATGATTGCTTTTTTTAAAAACAAGGGAGAACTTACAGAAGTCTTGCATGACTATTCCATCCCCCTCCTTCCTTTCATGTTGTATTCGCTTTTATCCCCATAATGTGTACTGGATTTGCAGAGACAAAACATGGGATGTTCATGAATACCTGACCGGCCTTTATGAGGAACTGAAGTCCTGGAGAGATGTATATTGGCGCTTATGGGGGACTGTAAATTGGCTAACCTGTTGCAGATGTAAACAAGTAAGTAAGAGCTGGACAAGCAAGATGGCTTCCTGTTGCATGCCCATAGACTATACTCTATGAAAGTATATCACATGCAGATACAAGGAACTAAAGCTTCAACAATATGGACGGCATAATATGCAAAGGTAATACATTTCTATGTGCACAAATACACTTTCATTAGTACTTTAAGCTTTAAATACAGGTGTTTGTCTTCATACATCTTTGCTGCAGTCACGCCAAATCATCGCATAGGAATCTTCTAGCATTGGGCACCTTTTTTTTATAATAATGCTCTAAAATTCACCAGGGGAGGGGGGTTTGCGTTGTTAATAATCACATATTCACTAATATATGCGATTACTAACGCAAAGGACAGCTCTTCCAATAAGCGCTGTTCTTTAAAAAGTGCCCCCGTCACTGGACTTCCGGGTCTGCGACCCAGGAGTCCCTCTGCATATACTCAGAGGGCCGCAGGGCATGCTGGAAGGGATCCGTGATGGGTTCCTCAACCAGCTCTGTGGATTGAATAGGCTTCTATAGGCTAATGCCAGCTTTTGCTTTACTCTCCGCACCAAAACTCAGAAGTGCAGGGTTTAGTGTGTCAAGAAACGTGGTAAAAACCCAGATCGCGGGGTTTCTACTGCATTTGCCCTTTAGTGCATCCTTCCCAGTGTGTCTTTGTCGCAGCGGAATGCAACTAGAATTTACCAGGAGACTCATGTCTCATTACATTGACACTTGTGTATCTGTGTGCGACTGGGGGGTAGATATATTAAGCTCGGTGAAGTGATAAAGTGTATGGTTTTTATCACTGGCCAATCAGCTCCTACCTGTCATTTTTCAACACAAGTAGGAGCTGATTGGCTGGTGATAAAAACCAGGCACTTTATCACTTCACCGAGCTTAATAAATCTGCCCCTGAGTCTCTTAATCTGTATACGAAGTGCAACAATGTAGGAGCCACAGCTTTTTTCAATACAAGTTAAGGTATGCAGTCTCAGTCACACACAATATACAAGTGTAATATATCCAATAAATCAGCACAGTCTGTTTGTGCATTGTAGTTACATTGTATTGTACATTTTCAGCAAAAGATGCCCAACGTTAGCAGCGTTACAGGGGGAACTGGTGGCTCTCATGCCAGGCATCTCGTGCTGCATGGCGTGTTGAGGCTGGATGTATGAGGACACATGGCTGAGCTGGATCCATGTAAATGTGAATAATGTATCTTGAAAGACTTTACAAGTACCAATTTTTAATAAACTGTACTCCATTATGTTTGAAATGAATCCTGACTATTGTTTGGGCTGTTTTTTTCTACACGCGTGATTTTAGTGTGTGATTTTTAAAATTTCTTTTTATCACATTTCACGCTTTTCATGACTGAATGCACCAGGGAAGTAGAAAAAGCACCTGTTAAAAGTATAGACTGATACCTGATTTCCACATTAAAGAAAAGCCGTGTTGGAAGACTTGGCTATAACTTCTTTGTACATTGCATTTCAGACGTTCCTCTGCAATGAGTTGTCACATTGCCAGTATCACCCGGAGCCAGCCGTGTATGTAAATGCAGCAAGCCCTCCAGATTCCCCTGGTACTGGAGTCTATCCCTGCTGTAACCAAAGAGTCCTCAGGTTTGACCCTGCACAGCTTCCCAAGGTTAGAGTCCTTGTACAGTTGTTTGATGATCATGGTAAATGTGGGGTCATGAATTATTCAATTGTGTCCTAATATCACCACTGAAAGACTAAGGGGAAATTCATCTACATGTTTTGCCTACACCAGCCTTTCCAACTGGTGTGCCACAGCACACCAGTGTGCCGTGACCGGTTGCTAGGTGTGCCACCACCCGCACGCCTGTCAGACCAGGGCCGGCTCCAGGCATGTTTGAGTTGAGCTGTCACACAGGGTGCCACCATATTGGAATCTGGAGCCAACCTGAACTGTGCTATGCGGTGCCGGCGTCTGACGCACTGAGTAGTTCACTGTTCAGCAGCTTTAGTCCACCCGCCGCCCACCGCACTCCCCCTCCCTCATTGCCAGCACAGGTACTGTGGGGGCATATCTGGCACTGTGGGGGCATTTATGTACCTGGAATTTTGGGGACATATATGTATTTGGCACTGTGGGGACATATATGCATTTGGCACTGTGGGGGCATTTATGTACCTGGCACTGTGGGGGCATTTATGTACCTGGCACTGTGGGGGCATTTATGAACCTGGCACTGTGGGGGCATTTAGGTACCTGGCACTGTGGGGGCATTTAGGTACCTGGCACTGTGGGGGCATTTATGAATCTGGCACTGTGGGGGCATTTATGTACCTACAATTGGGGGGGGGGCATTTATGTACCTAAACTGATGATGTGTCTTGGCAAATTTAAAATCTTGTTTAGTGTGCCACGAGTTTAAAAAGGTTGAAAATCACTGGCCTACAGTGTTCACGTGTAGTACTTATTTTACTTCTGTACTACCATTGCAAAGCTTTATGTTGTTGGAAAAGGTTATAGAGGATCATATCATCTCTACTGTGTTAAACCTATTAGGGGCTCAGGATGTGGGAGTTTGTACTTACCCCAAGTTTACTCTGACCGTTATTATTTTGCTAAATATTCACCAGTTCTGCTTTATTGGGCCTAATGTAAATGTTCTGTCTCCCAGGGCTGTAAGGTGCGGGACCATGTTATAGGTTTGCCAGGAGGAGATTATACATCAGATAGTCCTTCTAGTATTCTTCTCACCGATCTCCTGATGAGAAGGGACATTGTAGTTGTGCCTTTTTCTAATGACTTAAATGGGTAAGAATAAGTGTTTCCATTGAAATACAACTTGTTGCTTTCAGTGTACTTTACAGTGCCTATAACAATTATTTCTGTGTACTGCAGGGACTGTGGAATCAGCCTAAGTCAAGATAAAAGTCTTGAGTGTGATGTCCAGGTAGAACCGAGCACTCTATGTGGACAGAAAGCTGGGGAGATAAGTGCTGTGAGTGCTCTACATTTTCTCTATAGTATGACTGAGGTCATGATCAGATAGTTAAGCAGATGATACAGTCTAGCACTTGAAAACCTTCTGTTGCTTTAACAGGGTACACTCCTATACAATCCATTGTCCAATCACCAATCAATTGGGTGATCGGGCTGACCATTGTATACTGTAGGTGTATATGCTGTACACTTGCAGGAGCATTAGCTGATAAACAGCCGACCTTCTGGTCCCATAGAGACCAGTACACACTAAGCTGTTTTATCACTGTGCATGCAGCTTGCAGGGGCTGGCAGCTGGTCAAACTGGAAACACACTGCTTAGCTCCTGCTTGTCCAAACTGTGGCCCTACAGCTGTTGTGAAACTACACATCCCAGCATGCCTTAGTTTTAGCATTCTCTAATAGCAAAACTGTGGCAAGGCATGATGGATCTCATAGTTCCATAAGAGCTGGAGGGACATAGTTTGGACATGCAGGGCCACTAGAGGGCGGTGTCTTTTTTATTTTCTCATATATACTGCTCCTCCACCTTAAGAGACGAGGAGCAGTGATGCCGTGATTGCCCCACCGGGCGGGTGTGGACTGGGGGGGAGGGGCACACAGGAGTTTTTCAAAGAAATAGCAGCACATTAAGAACAAGTGTCATGATTTCTTACTGTGGCTTTATTGAAGTCCATTTGTGCAGAGAGGCCTCAGTTTCGGTGAATGGTGGTTGTGTTCCAGCATTGATTGTCTGATAAATATTGCAGTATTTAAAAATCCAGGTTAAAAATGTAATTTTGGCACTAGAGTTCTTTCCCTGGATGCGTTCTTCTTTCATCCTACTGCAAACCACTAACCTCGCTATAAAATGATTTGTATTTTATTTGCATGCAAAATTTTCGCACGGGCCTCCTAGTTTTTCTTGAAAATTAAATCTATTGTGGAATTTCTTGTTACTGTATTGCATTTATCTTATCTTTCCGTTATAAAAATTGAAATTGCATCTTCAGGTTATAATAAGTGTTCTTCATTTAATTGATCATTGACAACGCTTTAACTATGTGATATGTGGCTATTATTCTTGATGATGTAATAGTAGAGCCTTGCATACTGGGCCTGATTGATGTTTATAAGTAAAGCAAAAAAGCAACTTGGATAAACCATGTTACGCTGCAGAAGGGGCAGATGTAAGATGTGCAAAGAAATTTAGATTTGGGTGGAATCTAAATCAGGCTCCTAGTTTGTAAAGGCGAATCGCATATTGGGTGAAATTTAATAGGATGAGAGATTTAGAAAGTGAGAGATTTGGTAAGAAATCTCCAGGTTTTTTAAAGCGGTAATCATTTACACTACAAAACCAGTTTGATTTCGAAGTGCAAATGATTGCCGCTTTAAAAAAACTGGAGATTTCTCACAAAAGGCCTTAGTCTAGTTCACTCTTTCTGACAAAATCCTTCTTAGATGGACAAAACCATGTGCACTGCAGGTGGGGCAGATGTTACTTGTGCAGAGAGAATTCAAAATCTCTCACTTTCTGGATTTCTCATCATATTAAATCTCACCCGTGATGTCTGCAATATGTTCATTGCTAGCACATATGTCCAATCCACTTGTAGAGCAATTGCCGTTACTTGCTTAGTTTTTTAGATATGTCAGGTTTATTGGTAAATATGCTGTCTGAGCCACCTCTTTATCATAGCACTGTGACTACATGTCCTATATGCAGCAAGGGCTTATGGGAATGTAGTATATTCAACAGCTGTAGCTGCTTAGCCTGGCCTTTATAAAAAAAAAAATAAGTCAATAAAATTATGTTATTCTGTGGATTCCTGTTCCTGTTTGTTACAAATGGTGCATTGACCATTTTGCTAACCAGGTTTCCACGCTGGATTTTTTAAATCTGTTTCTTCCTGTTATCTTTTATAAAAAAAAATATCGTTATTAGTTCTTTATTCTTCCCATGTATAAGAGTTTACTGCCATTTGTGAAATGACTAAAGTTACTCATAGCCATAGAGTCTGATACGTTTAACCTTACTATCTTATCCTTTGTCTTTCCTCTTGTTTCCCTTTTTGTTGGTTAGTTTCTTGCATTAAAAAACTTCAGTCTTCAGTTGGTAAGTAACAAACACAAATAAAAAATAATAATATATATATATATATATACATATATACTCCCCCTCCTACGTGTAGTGAAAACTCCCTGCTCTGGGTTATAATTGGTTATTATATATATCGCAAATACTAGTAGTAGTAGAAACCAGGAACCGGAAGCAAGAACCACCAGATGGTCCTGCATTGCTCATATTGGAGGCACTGAAGACCCGTGTGGCCATTTACCAGGAAAGGGGTGGGGGAGTGAATATGTTCAGCCTGAAGGGGTAACACACTGTATGTGGCAAGTAGTGCAGTGACCAAAAGGAGGAGGCAGTCAGTGCTGAGGCAGCAGATGATGTGGGGAAGGAGGAGGCAGTCAGTGCTGAGGCAGCAGATGATGTTGGGAAGGAGGAGGCAGTCAGTGCTGAGGCAGCAGATGATGTTGGGAAGGAGGAGGCAGTCAGTGCTGAGGCAGCAGATGATGTGGGGAAGGAGGAGGCAGTCAGTGCTGAGGCAGCAGATGATGTGGGGAAAGAGGAGGCATACAACCGGTTCAGCTGTTTTACATATACTGCGTACCGGCAGAGGGACGGGGTCCTATACTTGCCCCTCCCACACCCCGCACAGGCCATTCCCACATCCATCTAGCCAGCTGCTGTTGGCTATTAGTATGCTCTACCCCTAGACTGTCCGGGAGCTGGTGCATATAGTGTGTATCTATCAATGGTAAAAGCCGCACGCTGCTGATGTACTCAGTAATTCAGAAGGTGGGGAGCCAGATCCTAAACTCTTCTGGGAATGATCCATCAAACTTATACAGAATTCATAAGTGGAAAAGGAGCACTCAGTGTGTGGATGGGCTCAAGGGTCTTGAAAAAGGTCTCTGCGTAGACTGAAACGTTGACCACCTGTAGCACTATGCACCCCCCTTATAATCCGGCCTTGGTGTCCATCATTTTGACAGGCTTTTAACTAGTATATTTATATATTGCACAACCTGAAAAATGCTCAGGGCTGCGTAAATGTGTAGATCTCAGGGGCCAGCTGCTCTCCCGTGGGCTGCTTTGCGTGGCTTGCTCACGAGCTAGTATCCCCAAGCATCTTGTTGTGTTACTCCTGAAAGAAAAACTCCAAATATTGTTTACAAAGAAATTTTGTAATCAGTGTCTACAACAGGGGTGTCAAACTCAAATTCATCGGGGCCGCATCAGCAGTTTGTATCTGTAGGACTATGTGTCCACTCTTTATTATCATAATAGTGTCCTTCATACAAGTATGTCCCAAATAATACCACTGTAACTCAGCAGTAGCATTTCCCTCCTGCTATTGCTGTGAACTGCAGTGCATTAGGGCACACGCTGCCTGCACAGGAGGGCAGCACTTAGGGCATATGTCCTGCTTATTATCATGGGACACAGCAATTAATGATGGGCTGCAATGTGTCAGTGCACACACACACACACACACACACACACACACACACACACATAGGCAGAGAGTTTGACACTTACCCGCTCTGATGCGTCCACTCCAGTCTGAGCTGCTCCACCACCAAGGACACAGCTGCGCTCTCACACAGGCGCATTTCCCCCTCCCTCCTGTGAGTAGCGCTCCTCGCACTATCTATCCAGGAGTGGGGGGCAGCGTGCTCCCGGTCACTGTGCAGTGCACACTCAGCAGTAAGTGACCTGGAGCGCACAGCAGCAGCACCATTCACCACGACGGACCTGCTCTTTCCTCTCTCTGGCTCCTATACAGCAGGTGGGAGCGGAGGGGTTGACGACCGGCGGCACTGCGCTAGAGGGCAGACGTTCTCTGGCTTGTAGGCTGCCGCGCATGCGCTGAAGAGGCGGCTTTCTTGTTTAAAAAAAAAAACGAGAATAAAAGGTGAAGGCTGGCGGCGGCTGCGCAGGCCACATGAAGAGGTCTGGCGGGCCGGATTTGGCCCGCGGGCCTTGTGTTCGACACCCCTGGTCTACAATATGGAATATACCTCACAATATTGGGCACTACCATGTTTGTGAGATGAGCAATATATTGTGTGTGTGTGTGTGCATGTATGTACAGTATGACACCCGAACTCCGCTGCCTGGGTTGACTTTTTTTTTTTTTGCTGATTCATTTCTGATTAACTAAGCTGAATAATTTGATGTGTATTGTGTGTGACTGAGTCTGTATACAAGGGTTTAATATCCTCTGTCCCCAAGTCACACCAATGCCCCATGCACACAGAGCGAGTTGAGCCTCCATGCTGAGCAATCTAGTATCACACGGATCACTCCGCACAGATGGCTCAGCACACAGCACTGCACCAGCGATGACTAGATTTATATGGCATGTAGTATAAATCTAGTCAGGCGATAGTGACACGCGGGATGCACGTTGCGGGGGGGCCATACACATGGAGCGATCCGTGATTCATTTCTAAGCGATCTAGTCAGATTGCTTAGAAATGGGGCTGTAATCACCCCATGTGTATTCCCCATAACAGGTATTGGTGACATCCATGCTTGAGCAGAGATGGTTAAACTAAAATAATTGAGGTACTAATTTAGTCACCTATGCTTTGCTATCCTTTAATTCTGTTAATGTGCCTTGGGGACCATGGTTGGGAACCTCTGCTGTATACATAACACAATGGGATATGTAATGGCAAAAAGCTGCAGCTGCTACATTGTAGCATTTCGTATGCAGATTCAGATACTCAGTCGCATACAGATATACAAATGTCAGATGTCAGATTAATCATTACAGTCTCCTGTCCTAGCCACATAGCATTGAGTTTTGTAAAAAAAAAAAAAAAAAACATGCCACCCTAGAAGACTTCCATGGGACCGGGACAATGAAAGGACTGGAGAAATGATGTATGAGGACTACATAAACAGTGTGTGTGTGTGTGTTTGTGTGTGTGTGTGTGTGTGTGTGTATGTACATGCAGTCAAAATCTAGTAAAATCGCCAGTGCTCTAACCAGAGAACTGTGACAGATCGTTCAGCACACATAGTGGATGCATCGCATAGATTATGAAGAATCGCAAGTTATCAGTTTATCTTTGCTTAAAACACCCCCCCCCCCTCCCCCATGAAAATACGTTTCATAGTGATATGTTTCTTTTAGAGCTGGCCTCTGATATGCAAAAGTACTGGTCAACTTTTTGAAATGGATAATTCCTCTGAATCTTTGAATATTCTTTGTTTTTAGGGAAAAGGGGGGAGAGATTAAGGCAAGTGCATAGGCGTGGGGAATATAAATTATTACATTTGAGCAGTATAGTAATCCACATATAATTGGAATAGAATGGTGCTAGGACCATACAGGTAGCTTGTGTGGAGGTGTATTGAGAGTGTATGGGAGTTTTTAGAAGAGTGTATGGGAGTTTTTAGAAGAAGAGAAAAAAGGACTCTCTTTTTGTTGGGGCACTCTTGACATAAGACGTTGAATTATTTAACAGAAAATTAGTATTGTGTACTAAGACTTTGCACACTCTGGAATTGATGCTATCTTATGTGATTGGGATGAAACCCCATATTATTTTGTATTAAAACTTAACTTTTAATTTATTCTTAGTTAGAAAAATTTATTCTTAGTTAGAAAATAGGCTATCAGACACACATTAACACATATAAAGACACACAAAACATATAAAATATCAAATGCCGTGTTCAAATACCTCAATATATTTTGTTATAGTCCTCAGTTTTTATAGGGTATTTTGCTGGATAAAAGGTCCTTAGATCCCTGCTGTGTGGTGTGATGCAGATAATATAAACTGGCAGTTAGAAATATAACAAAGTATCAGAAGAACTATAGTCCTACAGAGAGAAAAAAGTACATATATCACTATATATGCCGGGGGGCTTCCTCAGCATGACACACATGCTGAGGAAGCCCCCCTGGTGCTAAACGATCGTTCATCTGACACACCGCTCTGCGCGGCGGTCTGCGCAGATTTATTATAAGGCTGACTACCGCATACCTCCTCACACCATGGTATTTCCCGATCTCCCCTTGCTCTATTTCTAAAGGCAGCCCCACAACATGGACCAACCGATACCTGGTGCCTCTATCTTCTCTATAACTCAGCTACTCGTTACCATGATCTAGTGCCGTTAAGTTGCTGCTTCTAATTACCACATCATGTAGCTTGTGAGGTTTCAAGAGGATTATTCCAATACAAAAGTTGACTGTTTAAGTAACTCTATATCCAGTAACTGCTTGCTGATGCGGAAGGGATTTTACTCAATAATTAGATTAGCAAACATTCCAACAAGCCATCAATGTTTGCAAAGCATTGTGGGTCTAAATCTGGTTTACTTGCTAAAGCAAATTCTCTCTCTAATGGACAAAACTATGTGCACTGCAGAGAGTTAGATTTGACTTTTATTTGGTTGCTGTGCAGAGTAAATACACGCAATATAGATATCAGTTTGAAGTACAAACACCACCCAAATCTAACTCTCTCTGCCCATGTTACATCTGCCCCACCTGCACCAATGGTTTTATCCATTATAGAGAGAATTTGCTTTTGCAATGAACCACAATCAGGCCTTGCATGTATAATGCACAATCCTTGGTTGTGGCCATGCCCCTTTTCATGACGAATGTTCGCACACTTTTTCTTTGTCAGCAGCAATAAAGGTTGTTGTTAGTTCTGCAAATGTCTGATAAGGAGGTAACAATAGTTCTGTTTACCCTTTGGAAGGACAGGTGGCATTGCGCTTGCGTTTAGGAGAGACATATTGGAAAATGCACCTAGAATGTAAAAACTATGGATATACAGGCAGATAAAAGTGGAAAACAAACTGTATTGATCAAGGCTGACCAGCTAAGATATTGTCATCGGTATAATGCGTTTGATTCATGTTCCTCCTTTGATAGTGTTAGAATGGGATGCAGGCAATTAATTGTAATTGTAGGTATTCACAATTAATTGTACCAGCAAAGGTGAGCTTGAGTAATCAGCCATGGCCATGTGTCTCTGGAATGGTGACTCCTGCCACCCAATGATGACCACAGATTCAGGCCAAGCTTAATTCTAGAAAGAGTTGGCTTGCAGAGCGTTTTAGGCAAATTGGCTATATTGCACCTACTTGTATATTTAATGGTCAGGAATAATTAATGATCATTGTGTTCCAAAATATCATAACAGTCATATAAAGCAAGATAATAATTAAAGCAGCACTGATATATTTTGTAAATCTTTATTGTGCTCCAGAAGCAGCAGTCCCTGCTGTCAGAAGAAGAGGACTACACAACGGGATCTGAGGTGACCGAGGATGAGGTTGGAGATGAGGAAGAGGTGTCCAAAAAACAAGGTATTCACTTTCAACTACAATACACATTTTATGTAAGTAGCATTTGTCTGTGGTGTAAATGGATTTTTGTCCAGCTGTAAAGGAGGCTCTCGTTGACTTGGACTCTGTTTGATACTCTTTCCAAATACTCTGATCACCATCTAGGACTCTGTAATATGAACAAAAGTGATAATAGTAAAGCGCTGGAAATAGTTTTGTCCCTGCTGCCGTCTAAAGGGGATACTCAACCCCTTTTTAAAAGAGGAACAATAGATACAAAGTAGACGGCGCAAAGGGACACTATGGACACATATTTTTCAGTAAAAAACAATATACAATTTTATTTGTAAATACAATATTTGAACACTTTTAAAAATGAGAACACCGGCCGGTGAGACTTATATAGAACGAAATATATCACATAAAAAAGACATTTATAATCAAAGCATCATTCGCTATTCTTAATGTACTATTTTTAATTATAGCACAAAAGAATATTCAATGGGTGGTGACTGACCACACTTCCTCTAACTATCAATTGCGGAATGCAACTAGAGTGCAAATCAAATGAATTTGTAGGCTTTAAATTGGGTTATGCATGCATGGGGTTAATTTCTGCAAAGCAGGGATTAGTAGCAGTCTTTTGTGAGACAATGTTAGTCTATGAATAAAGACTCTGGATCTCTCCAAACACACACTCTCCATTGCACATCAATTGCTGATTTCCAGCCAGGTTATTTGTTAGTGCTCAGTCATTTATCCATATATAAGCTTAAAGATGTTAGCAAGCTTTAGGAGTGTAGATGCGAAAAAGTAAAAGTTATACTTATGCTCCGTTTGTTTTTGTAATTCACTGTGGGGAGTTTATTCTATTGCCCACGCCTTGAGCGGGTTCCCGGCTGTTCTGTGTATCTTGTCAGCCTTATCAGGAACGCGCGGCTCCGGCTTCCGGGTCTCCCAGTCAGCGGTGTCTCAAAGTGCAGGCAGCAAAGGATCTCCTTGATGACGCGTTTTCCTGCCTCTTAGAATATCAGCGGCTTCATCAGAATCTCATTTTTAAAAGTGTTCAAATATTGTATTTACAAATAAAATTGTATATTGTTTTTTACTGAAAAATATGTTTCCATAGTGTCCCTTTGCGCCGTCTACTCTGTAATATGAGCATTAATTGTAGGATCTTAGATATTTACAGAACCAAAATGTGCCCTGTGGGAGCACCGCTCCTAAACATGTGATGTTGTGACATCACATCAACTTACAAAGTTTTATTTTATTTATTTACAGTTTCTTATATAGCGCAGCAAATTCTGTTGCACTTTACAATAGGAAACAGCGATAAAACAAACTGGGTAGTAACAAACCAACATAGAGAGTTGATGGAACCAAGGATTTGCTGAGTGCCGAGAGCAGTATTAGGATTTTCTAGCTGCCTTGTGACATCTTGCAGATAGGACCATGGGAGAAGTTACATTTAATAAAGGTCCTCAGCAGCAGCCTCCTTCCGCAGGCCAATACATGCTGCAGTCTCCCTGCCCTGATCTGCCACACACCTGCACTCTGCAGATAGAGCCAACAACTATAGGCAGGAGGGACGTTTTACAGGGATGATCGCTTCCAAACAGATCTGCCACTGTTCGGGAACCATCCCAGCTACCCGGCATGCCAAATACATGTGCCACTGGGGCATTGACTGCTGCCCACTCAATTTTACAGCCCTTGGGCCAGATGCACTAAGCTTCTAAAGTGATAAAATGGAGAGTGATAAACAGCCAGCCAATCAGCTCCTGCCTGACATTTTTCAAACAGTCTGTGACATGGATGTTAGGCTGTTTATCACTCTCCATTGTATCAGTTTTGAAACTTAGTGCAACTGGCCCCTTGTCTTAAAATGAACAAACAAATACAGTAAAATATAGATGGCCATATTTAGGGGCCTCCCGCCGCCATTCCCAAAGGCAATCGAACCATCTTTGGTGGAAAATGTTAATTGAAAAGCGATCCACCTGAAGCCGATTAATGTGTGCACATTCTAATCAAGTGGGTATGATACTACAGAACACATAAATCCTATCAATGGGCTCTGTAAGATTATCTGCTGTTCTGACTGTTCCTCCTGCTCTGATCTCCCCTTCTAGGTCTGCCCTGCCTCCCTTGCAGTGGCAGCTGAGGGTGCGCGAACCTGTGCCGCCAATATGCAAGTGCTATGGAGTCATTTTGTATCTGTATGTTATATAAAATATTTGTGTTCTGCAGGTAGAAAAGAAAGAATGAAGAAGTCCAGTAGACATCCAAAAAAACACATTTCTTCACCTAGCATCCATAAAAAAGAGAGACCACAAGAAAAGGTGAGTGCTCACTACGGCTGCATTTAGATGTGCTTCTTGGTCAATTAAGCTGCTATGTATACTTCAATCTGGCTATATGGCGCTATAAAATACTGACCACTTCTTTAAGTATAGTAGTCAGCATGTGCCACACATCAGTGATTTGATCACCCCCCCCCCCTTCGCACGGAGGAGCGATGTTTTGCGACTGCGCATGCATGCATAAGCAATTATGGACATGTGCAACCGCTTGGTGCAAGCAGGCATGGCGAATTGCTTAGTCGACTTCCCATTCGCACCTAGCAGTGCGGGTGGGGGGCCTGGAGTGGCGGCAACGGGCTGCGCCCATAGGAACACCCAGCGTTTCGTGGGTTTTCCCATAAACATGCTGGGCGTTCCCATGGAAATTGATGATGGTGTGGGTGCCGGCGGCAGGCAGCTGCCATCCCTCTTCCCATACAGGGAGCCTGCAGATCTAAGACACCAGAGAGTGTCTTAGATGTGCATGCACCTTAGAAATCATTTGATGGTCAGCGATCATCGAATGATTTCTTTCCCGCACGCATGCAGGGGAAACTCGGTGTGTTGCGGGGAGCGGCGTTCTTGCGGGCCTTGTTTAAACCACACGCAAATCTACGTGTGAACCTGAATAACCTCCCAAATTTCAGGATTTCCTATTTTATGGAAGTAAGGGTATACTGTGCTCCATCGGTACGACCAGTAGTTGTAAAGCATTACAAGTCGTAATTGTAGTCAAAAGTCACCAAGAAAATAACTGATTTCCTCTTAAAATGCTGGGGACAAAGGTGATTTATTTGAATCAGTTGTGTAATCTGTTAAACCCACAAGATTTATGTTTTTATTTTAGAGCCCCCGTGGTTTTTAGTATTAAACTCAATTGTAAGCTCTTCTGTGCGTCATTATGCCAACCATGCAAGTCTGAGGCCAAGCCAAACCCTGAATTGTTTTTTTAAATAAACCAAAAAAGAAATTAATTGCTGTGCCCAAAAACTATTCTAATGTAAAGTATTATTATTACAGTTTAATGCAAATTTTTATTTTATTTCTCTGAACAGTCATCTCGAGACTCCTCTCCATTTACGTAAGTATTTCCAAGCATCTTTTCCTGTCTGTTATGATGTTCTCAAAGACTGGTTTTATACATACATTGTTAATGCTTTAACAGAGTGAGTGTTCAGAGAAGTAAGTGGGATGCGTCTCGCTCTCTGAGGTATAACCAAGACGCTCAGAGAGAGGAAGGTACGTGATACTATTATTCCTTTATTTACAATAAGTGCTCTAGATGTGTCTTTGTACATGTCATATGATAGATCAACACACACATACACACACACACACACACACACACACACACACACACACACACACAGAAAAACACACTGGCCTAGCTTACTTAGATCTTCATTAATTGAACTACTGTAATCATTCAACTGATGTTGCCGGTGGTATCACAGCAAAGGGACGGGGGGATTGCATAAAGAGTAATTCTGACTCATTCTAAAGCTTCCAGCTGTGGGTCCCTTTATTGCAGTGGGCCACCGCCCTTGGTTTTAAATGCCCCAGCCAAGATAATATCCTGTTACCTATGAGGCTGCGAGCAAATCTCCTGAAGCGACAAAGCTTCAGCTTCCACCCCCTAACCCCAGCCTGTTACCCCAATAACAACACTGTGCCCTACAGAAACTTCTGCTTAACCACTTTCAGCGAGTATATGGAGAGATAATGTTTCTGTAGTAATACACATGGGTCCTCATTCTGGTTGGCTCGCAAAAGTGTTAGTTTGCTGCTTTGCTAGCCTTGTAGTACTGCCCGCCATGCGGCCGAACACACGCCCCCCACTATTCGGTGGATTTCCCAGCAGTGCTGCGAATGGATGTTTTGCATGCACTGACCATCAAATGATTTTTGAAGCGCTCACTGATGTAACTTACTCTCTGGTTCCTTAGATTAGCGGCGCCCTGCTACGTGAACAGGACAGACAGCTGACATCTGGTGACATCAGCTGCCTGCCCACGGAAGGCAGGTAGCCACCCCTGTTCGCATGGGGACACCCCATGTGGGTATGAACGCCCCCTAACCGCCTCATGCACGACCCCCCCCCCCGCTAAACTAAGATTATGCGCATGCGTAGGCAGTAAACATCATTTTCCAATGCGAATTTGCATTGTAGCGACCACACCAGAATCCCGCCCCCCCCCCCATGGTTCCATGTATATTTAATGCTGAATCATGAATTTGTATGGCTTATATTTCCTGGTCTACTTTTAATTAAAAACTAATTCTAATTCCTGTTTCTTCTACACAAATATAGCTAACAAAATTTTTTTTAGAGTATTTAAAGGAACTTAAATGTTGTGGTCATTCTGTTGCAGACCAGAGAAGGATGACGGAAATCACCAGTCACCTGATCAAAATACGACTAGGAGACCTTGAGCACGTGAACGCCAAGGATGGGAAGGAAGTAAGTAACATGAATCTATAAAGTTGTTCCATATATACTCTTCTAGGGATTGAGACTGTTAGAAGTCTATCAAAGTTCCCTATTGTACATTGCCAATCTTCATAAATCAAGCAAAGTCAAATGAAAAGAAAGCATAAACAAATTCCTATGGGTCCAATAAATGTAATGTATTGCTTTATTGACGTATGTAACCACTCAGTGACATGGATTATTATCACAAATGGAACTTGTGGTAGGAATTATTGAATTAAAATGATCAAAATTATACAATCATCATATTTGTCTTTTTCTGGTAAATTTTGATCAAATGAAAATAATAATGCAATGAGCTTGTGTCATTTCAAGAAGTTAGGGCCTTATTCTAGTTCACTCTTTCTGACAAAATGCTTCTTAGATGGACAAAACCATGTGCACTGCAGGGGGGCAGATGTAAAATGTGCAGAGAGAATTAGATTTGGGTGAGTAATTTTGTTTCTGTGCAGGGAAAATACTGGCTGCTTTATTTTTACACTGCAATATAGATCTCACTTTGAAGTAAAACCCCACCCAAATCTAATTCTCTCTGCAGAAGTTACATCTGCCCCACCTGCAGTTCACATGGTTTTGTCCGTCTAAGAAGGATTTTGTCAGAAAGAGTGAACTAGAATAAGGCCCTTAATTTGTAGGACGAAAGGGTGTGTTACAATTATACATTACATTGTGCAGATCTATAATTGTACCAATAGAGGGTGCTGCTAAGATATAAAATATATTTTTGGACAAAAAAATGAGTATGCCCTTTTGTTGAATGGATAATTACATTCTTAATTTACTGAACAGTGTAAAGTATGCCCCAAATAAGTGCTTTTTAGTGCCCATACACACATTGGACGATTTTGGGCAGCAATGATGTGAAAATCGCTCAGTGCATACACACTGACCTATTTTCCCCCTGGCCAGCGATTTTCACAGGGGGTGAATGGGTTTTCATAGCAGGACACTATGGAAAGCCGTTCAGGTTGCTGGTAAATCCAGCAGATGAACCGTGGCTGCTGGCGACGATGCAGGAACGCGCATCAGCGTTCATCACCTGACCATATGCAAATGATAAAACTGAGCTGCTTTCAGCTCAATATCGTCCAGTGTGTGGGCCTGTACTTATATTGCAGAGCTCATTCACCGGTTACCAATGTTGCTTCTTATTTATTACCATTGCACACATATTCCTCAGCGCTTTACAGAGAATATTTGAACATTCACATCAGTCCCTGTCCCAGTATAGCTTACAATCTATATTCCCTACCACAAGCACACGCACACACACACCTTATAAGTGTACTGCGTCCCCTTCCTTGGCTCGCTGCTCTTGCAATGCTTCGGATACATACTATTCTGTTCTCCCTCCATGCCCTAGTGGATGGTATAGAATGAATTAAATTGGGCTAAACAAAACAAAAAAACATGAAAAACTGGTGTCGACCTGTTCAGTGTCGACCATGTATATGTCAATCTTTTTGCATGTGTCGACTTTCTGTCAATGTCAGCCTTGAAACACAACTACCAAGGTAGAGAAGAGGGTGCTGTCAGGGGGTGTGGAGTCAAGCTACCACTTGGAGAGGGATGGTCAATCCCTCAATAGAAACAAGCAAAAAAAAAGAGAAAAGTGGCGCTAAACAGTCAATGATGAATTAATTTTCCTATAATAAAATGACATATAGAAATGGTATATAATAACAAATAAAAAATAAAAACAAGGATGCAAAATAATGACAAATGATTGGTATACATTGGACCTGCAGTGAATTGGAAAAAGTCGCTGGTGAAGTCCAGTTCCTATTATGCTGCCAGAAAGTGGTGGTATTTGGTAACCAAATGGCGAGGAGGGTACTAGCTCAGATGGTATGAGTGTTCCCACAAATATTTGCCAAGCCGCTGGAGGAAATTGATCCCTTGAAGGAAAGCAGCAAGAGTCCTCCTAGAGTGTGGTGTGGATGGTATTCTGGTATAATCCAATTGTAATCCAATGGTACTCAAATAAAAATGATTGGCAGGCTGGTTCAGGTACATAGCAACATGTGAAGAAATACAGTCTGGGTCCACTGGTTGTGCTGATGCGTTTCGCTGTCAGGTACAGCTTTATCAAGCTTTTGCTAAAGCTGTAGTACATTGACAATCGGTGTTTCATATAAAGAGATTGTAATCCATTGTTAAGGTTTTTTTCTTCTTCATTTAACAGCATGCCGGTGGAATTTACTCCAGACTCGAAGCTCAAATCAAAGCCTCTGCGCAATCTAATATCTGCCATAGTAATACTGAAAAGAACCCCAGGTAATGGATGTGGCTATCTGTAAATTATATTTTCATTTCTGTACAAAACTGAAGATTTACTTACTATAAGCAATAATAATAATAATAATAATACATGTTTGGTTTTATATAATATAATATAATCCCTGTGCACATACTTGAGGTATTTTTGTTTTCTCTGCTCATTCCACATTTACAGTGGAGGAGATCCTGTTACTTACATAGGGGCGGATGCATTAACCCTGGAGAAGAGAGAAAGTGGAAGGAGATAACGCACCAGCCAATCAACTGTGTTTGAAAATGACAGATGAGAGTTGATTGGCTGGTGCATTATCTCCATCCTCTTTATCTCACCTTTATCTCTTCACCAAGCTTAATACTTCCCCATAATGAGCAGTCACTTCCAAGAAAGCCATGATGCATGGTGTGGTCGGACCGATGTAGAGTGTTACATTATTTTATCTAATAACAATTTTGTTTACTTATAGGGCATAATCTCCAGTTAAAATAGCTTGTAGCCCCAGAATGAGGTGCTAAGGAAGACCAATCTTAAATTGAGCCAACACTTTATCAACCAAATTCTGTTTGCAGTCATTGTGCTAGGGATTTCTGGGATATAAACACAGTACACTTTATAGTTTCATCTTATGTAAGGGGATATAGATTGCAGTCTCCACTGGGGCACCGAACTAGCTTAATATTCCTTAGACCAGGGTTTCTCAAACTATTTTGCTCTGGGACCCTGTCAGACAAGTTAACGTAAAATGGCCATCACACATGTATAGTCAGCAGACTGCACATGCAGCTCAGCATTGCGGAGGCTCAAAACAGATGGGAAGTGACCGCTAATGTGATTTCTTTCTTACACGACTGCATAGACAAGCTCCTTGCCCTGCATGTGTTTTTTTTATTATTTATATGAATGTTTAAGCTTATACCTGCTGTGAAGGCTTTTGGGATGGTAGGGATGCAGAGGATGGCAGGAAGCATGCCTGATGACTCCTCTTATCTCTAAGGGCTGGGCCACACGTAGCGGGGCAGCGGGTCCCATTCAGCAGGACCTATTGTGCCGCAAGGAGCCTGAACATAGACCCCTATGCGGCGCCCACACATTAGCTGCGCTGTGCTGCGTAACACTAGAAATCTGGTCGGCAGTGGCCGGATCCTGTTCTGCAGGAACCGGCCGCACCGCTATGTGTGACCCCCCTTCCTCCTTGAGGCCAAGCTGAACGGGACCCGCTTGGCCAATATGGGTAACCTGACCCTAAACCACTGATTCGAGGAGTCAGACAATTCAACTGATTTTTCAGACCCCTTGAATCACTGACTGAGTGATCAGAGTCATCAGCCTGATGGTCAGCAACATGGAGTCGCAATCCCATTGTGAGACAGCCGTGACCTACTTTGGGATCAGGACCCACAGTATGAGAACTGCTGGTGTATACTGTATACACCTTGATAACTGCCTTTCTGTCTGGTGGTGCTAGCCTGGGGTGATGGAGAATAAATAATATAAATGAAGAATAAACACATGCAGAGCCGGCCCTAGCCTAAATGACGCCCTAGGCAAGATTTTGGCTGGTGCCCCCTAGCACCACCACTAGTTCCGCCTCTGACCTTGCTCCCCTTTCCTAGCACTATCAACCCTCATCATAGCAGTCATCATTTTGGTGCTCCTACCCGCAATATTTTAAATAGAAACAGTGCACACATTTGGTGCGCAGCCCAAACAGGGGTGTGTTCTTGCTGGGAAGGGGCATGGCCACACAATTTTACCCCCAATTCAAATTATGCCACACAGTAGTGCAACTTTATTCACATTATATCATGCAAAGGTGTCCCTTATTCACGTTACATCACACAGTAGTACCACTTTACCTTATATACATTACTCCTCACATTATTCACATTATACCCTTAAAAAAAAATTCTGAGAAAATATTGTATTTTAACCATCTCCATGGCCACACTGCAACCCAGCACAAAGCAGTGTGTGCTGGGCAGAGGAGGGGAGAAGAGCTGCAGCTGCTGCTGTCACTTAAGGGGAGGGGGCCCGGGGCTCCCACCTAGGCCATCCCATCAGACTTTGTCCTGGGTAATTTGTACCCCCTACCCCTTTCTCTCGGCACCCCTAATAATACCACACAGTACTGCCCCTTACACATGACACACATTATTAATGTCCTTATAACCATAATGCCCCTTACACATTATGCCAACCTTTAGTAATACCCTTCATACACATAATGACACACATAATGCCCCTTACACATATGTTGCACATTATTAATGCCCTTATACACGACACACATAATGCCCATTAAACATATGTTGCACATTATTAATGCCCTTATACACATGACACACATAATGCCTGTTACACAAATGTCACAAATTATTAATGCATTTATACATGACACACATAATGCCCCTTACACATATGCCGAACACTATTGCACAACCAACCCACCCACAGACAGCACTCGCACAGCTGCTAACACTGTGACCTCTGCCTCTGCTTGGATACAGATGTTTCCTCATACATCTTGCCTCAATTGGCCATGCAGCTCCTGGCCAGTTCTGCTAACGTTGGGTGCCTTTTTTGCTGAAATTCATCTTATTTGCATTGTTATGACCAGCACACACAAGGAGCTTCCGATGATTAAAATGATATGCAGCATGCCTATATTCTGTGTGCGACTGTGGCTGTACCTGCATACGGAATGGTATGTTACAGTGATTTCCATGAATACACTATTTCATATGCAGATACAGCCTCACTCACACACAGAATATAGGAATGCTGCATATCATTTTAATCAGCAGAAGCTGCTGATGCCCCTAGGCATTCCAAATGCCCTAGGCAATTGCCTAGTTTGCCTATGCCTATGGCCGGCCCTGAACACATGCATGTCTTCCTACCCACAATGATTTTTCAGAAAACCATAAGTTACTAATGTGAGTGAGAGGTTTGGCAAGATCACCCATACACTGCTGTTACATAGTGGCATGGTTACAGTACCAGACTCAGACATGTGTTCAGCAGTATTTTATTTGGTAAGGAATGTAAAGCTTACGTAAAGTTTCAGCATCATTTTATTTTAAAATGTGTGTTCAGTTACTGATACAATCAACAGTATTGTGTATAAATGTATTTCATTTTATTTTTTTTGCAGGTCAAAACCTCGTTTTGGTGCAGGCCGGCCAACGTAATCTGGACAGTGTGCGATTTGTATGTATAGAGCTAAGATTTTATTGAGATTGATAATCTGTCCAAAAGGACAATAGAATTATTCCTAGTTCTAACTCTTGCTTGGCAAGTTTTTGCTTTTCTGAAAGCTTCTCGGGGGAATTTGCTAAAGTATTACATTAGCTGTAAATGCTCTTTTTAATTAAACTTATTTTAAACAAATATTGTGGCGTCAATTTTTATTGTTTATGAAAGTATAATTGTATATATTAAAGCAGGGGTAGCCAACTCCAGTCCTCGAGAGCTACCAACAGTTAACGTTTTCCAGGTCTCCTCACAGAATCACAAGGGAAGTATTTAGCTCCACCTGTGGATCTTTTATAATGTGTCAGTCAGTAATGAGTGCACCTGTGCCCCAGCCAAGTGATCTAGAAAATGTGACCTGTTGGTAGCTCTCGAAGACTGGAGTTGGCTACCCCTGTATTAAAGTATGTTGTCCAGTTCTTGGTGCTATGATGATAGTTTTCCTAATTTCCCCTATAAATTCTAAAAATATTTTGTAGATAAAACTTACCCCAGGCTAAAAAGGAAATTTGTAAAAAAATAGGTGTATTTGTATCCAGAAATACACTTATTTTTGACATTTACTATCCCGAAAATACGGCAATTCGTATTCGTATTAATGTGCTATCAATACGGATACGAATTGCCGTATTTTCGGGATAGTAAATGTCAAAAATAAGTGTATTTCTGGATACAAATACACCTATTTTTTACAAATTTCCTTTAGTAAATTTCCCCCTAAGTATCTGATGTACACATTGGATGGTCTTAAATAAATGCAGTTAGCAGAACCCACCTTATTACCCCTCCCACACATGCACACACAAACAAAAATATTTAGCTGATATGAACAAATGGAAGATGGAATTGTCTTCAGTACAACTTCATGACAAATGAAGAAAGGATGTATTGATCCTCCTCTCAAAGTGAAGTTATTACCACATAATGTGCAGAAGTTAAATCCTTTTACCAATACAGCATTGTTAACAAGTACAGGGGTGATGGAGTATTTCCTGCTCCTAATACTGAACACAGTCATTGACACATTGCACTGCTGGTAAAAGACCACTTACAATACTCCCATACCCTCCAACATGACCCATTCCATTAGGTACAACATGCTCTGCTTCTGGACTTCTTTCTTCATTGATAATCGCAGTCACCTGTGTTGAACTAGTTCAGTGATAATAACGGTGTTCTTGCAAAGGTGAACGCAATCCTAAATTAAGGAAGAAGTGCAGGAGCAGAGCATTTTTTATATAATGGAATGGGTCATATTGGAGGGTATGTACTCCCATACACCTGACTGTAAAGTCACCAAATCAGCGCAGTACAGAACATCTCTGTTGCCTAGAATTTATACATTTATGAAGTTAGAAATATTCAAATGTCTTCTGTAGAATGGTAAAGAATGGCTCTTGTTGAAGTATAAGGTTCCTGTAAGATCCTTCTCCCTTTCAAACAAGTGAGGCCAAAGGGTCCCTATCTGTTGATTGGAATGATCCATTAGCCAATACTCTTCATTGTGTGCACCAGCTAAAGAGGACCTGTCACCTACGTCACCTATGAACTTTCTGTTTTGCCATCTGCATATTTCATTCAATGTTTGGATGGATTTTTTATTTAATCCTGATTAGAGTTACACAAAGGTTCATAATGCTTCTAGGCAGATGATGATAGGAAGCTGCTCTGGGCATCAATCTGTTATTACATTGCTGCTTTTTGTGTGTGGTGTACTCTGCACAAAACAGAGACAATGGTGGGACCTGACTAGGGAACCTCTATATATAGAGTCCTTTACTGCTCCGTCAGTCCCATCACCATGCTACTGGATGCTCCACCAGCTCTGCCATTAATTAACTCATGTCCTAATAAAAGCAATCCGAGATCTACATTGCCATAACTGCTACAATCCTCAGTTTATTTCTGTCTGCTCCTCACATCCCTAACAGCTGGCGCAGGACAAAATGCTGAGCACCTGATCACTATTCGTCTGTTCAGTTATTGGATGATTACCGTGCACATCTGATCATGTATTTATACGTAGAATACTCAATGTCTCTGTATGTGACAATATGATTATTTTCAAAAATCATTTTCTAGATCGCTTAGAAAATGCCCCTACATCGCTCTGTGTAGGGGCCATAATAATAGCGATGCTCGGCCCCCCACGTCACTATAGCCTGGGGATTAATATCCAGCATGCTCACCGGAGAACACTGGCCCTGACAGTTGCTCAGCACACAGTGCTGACACATCGCTGTGTGCTGAGCGATCTTGCTGAGTGTTCTGTGCGATCTAGTATCGCTCAGAACGCTCAGCACATCTCCTCATGTGTACGCCCCTTTATTACACTTTGGAAGATCCCCATATCTTAAGGTGCCCATACACGGTGCGTTTTGCGGGTGCGATGCGACGCGTGCTCCTGCGCACATCCCATCGCACAGTTCAAAAAGTATAGGTGCCCATACACGGTGCATTTTGCCGGTGTGATGCGTGCTCCTGCGCACATCCCATCGCATTTCTAGTCACCTGAAATAGAACAATGTTTCGTACAATGGCCCTTTTTCAGATCTGATTGCAGTACTAATTTGTTTGGAAAATGGGCAAAACCATGTGCACTGCAGGTGGGGCAGATGTAACATGTGCAGAAAGAGTTAAATTTGGGTGGGGTGTGTTGAAACTGAAATCTAAATTGCAGTGTAAAAATAATGCAGCCAGTATTTACCCTGCACAGAAAAAAAATAACTCACACAAATCTAACTCTCTCTGCACATGTTACATCTGCCCCACCTGCAGTGCACATGGTTTTGCTTATTTTTCAAACAATTTTGTACTGCAGTCAGATCTGAATAAAGGCCAGTGTGAGAAAATTATACAAGACTGTGAGAAACACTGTACAGTTAATGTTTATAGTCTATCACATGTTGAGAATATAAACAATTGTGGTTTTATTGTGAGTGTGTGTGTGTGCGTATGTATGTGTGTGTTCTTCTTTCTCATATAGAAGCTGGGTTACTGTAATGATTCAAAATTACCTGCATCTTAATTCATTTTAAAACAACCTGGTACAATGAAACACATTTATGTCATTTTAAGGCAAATCGACTTTTCTATTAGAATTGTAATGCCTGCTTTGTCACTGTAGACAGAAATACCACAAAGGTTTATACATCTGTTTCTTTAAGTACGTTTTTAAGCGATAAATGGCGGATGCGATGCCTAATACATCCTGTCCTTATACAGGAAATACGAGTAAATATCTGTTTCACTATATCAGTGTACAGTATTTAGGCCCTTATTCAGGGGATTGGTTTGAAATCCCGGCGTTCAAAATCCCGACGCCGGAATCCCGACAAGGGGGGGGACATGGATCGCCCCCCCCCCTTGCGGGCTCGCTCTGCTCGCCACGCAGCGGGCCTGGGGCCTCGCTACGCTCTGCACACTAATTTATTCTCCCTCTATGGGTGTCGTGGACACCCACAGAGGGACAAAGTGCTGGGATTTCGGCAGTCGTGATTCCGACTGCCGGATTTCAACTGCATCCCTTATTCAGATCTGATTGCAGTACAAATTTGTTCTCAAAATAGGCAAAACCATGTGCACTGCAGGTGGGGCAGATGTAACATGTATGGAGAGAGTTAAATCTGTGTTAGTTATGTTATGTTTGTGTGAGTTATTTTGTTTCTGTGCAGGGTAAATACTGGCTGCATTATTTTACACTGCAATTTAGATTTCAGTTTCAACACACCCCACCCAAATTTAACTCTCTCTGCACATGTTACATCTGCCCCACCTGCAGTGCACATTTTGAGAACAAATTTGTACTGTGATCAGATTCTGCATAAGGGCCTTAGGGCCTTATTCTAGTTCACTCTTTCTGACAAAATCCTTTTTAGATGGACAAAACCATGTGCACTGCAGGGGGCAGATGTAAAATGTTCAGAGAGAATTAGATTTGGGTGAGTTATTTTGTTTCTGTGCAGGGAAAATACTGGCTGCATTATTTTTACACTGCAATATAGATCTCACATTGAAGTAAAACCCCACCCAAATCTAATTCTCTCTGCACAAGTAACATCTGCCCCCCCCCTGCAGTGCACATGGTTTTGTCCATCTAAGAAGGATTTTGTCAGAAAGAGTGAACTAGAATAACCCCCTTAGTCGGTATGGTTTCCTTCTTTTCCCTACTGCTACTAAGTCGAAATTGGTTGCTGCACATAAGTAGGGATAATGTAATGTGCTATACTTTACAATTATATGTAAAAAAATAAAATAAACATTTTATTTTCCCAAATTACTTTGATAGGACTCACCTAACACATTTTTGCCGTGCACTAGAAAACAGCCCGTAACTTTTTAACAGGAAGTAAAATAAGATCTGAAAATGCTAATTAATGTATATAACAAACAAAAGATAAATGTTCCTAAATCAACAAACGAGAAATCCTGATGTTTGCAAAAGCATGAGACAATATTTTACTGAAGACGCCGTTCTGAGAGCGTGTGTCAGCCAGTCAACAGAATTGTGTGTCACCCAGCTATGCCACGGCAGTATGGGCAAAGCACCACTCAGAATACAGCTGCCTCACTTCCCGAGTATGTGACTCTTCCCGTCTGTATCTAGTAGGATTACCTGAAGCACCCACATTATCAGATACAATTTTTAAGGTGACAACAATATATCAAGGTCCTATTCTTTATCAATGGATTTTTTACCTAAAGAAGTTTTCCTTTATATGTTCTTATATATTGCTGGTCTGCATCCATGGGCTTACGGTAAGTCATTATACCACTTATTACACAATATTTAGATAGGAGTTTCCAGCTACCATGTATTAACTTTGGGAATGTGTTCAGTCTATTTTATAGTAAAGACCGGACCCGGACAACACCCTGGAACACCGGACTGGACATCAAACTCTGCATTCCGGAGCTTGAAGTGTCCGGTCTGGGGGTGTCCCGTCCAGGGGGAGGGGGTGTCTTGTCCCGTAGGATGCCTGTGATAGCTTTCACCAGGGACATGGGGAAGGGGAGATTACAGGTTCCCTGCGTGGTCCGGACCGTTCCGGTATTTGCTACATGCCCGGACCATGAAGAGAGGCTGTATTCTCCCCCTCTCCCTGGTGACAGCTGTCACGTGAAGCCCCCCGTCCGGTCCGGCATTCCGGGGTCTAGTAAGGGACCGGTTTTCACCCATACCCATTTTATATTTAGAGACAGGTAAATTAATTTTGAGATGTTTGTTCTATTTTGATCAGACAAAGTTTCGTAGACATTTCACATGTGATCAGCCATTGGAAACAGAGATTTATCTATATAAAGGCAAGCCTGCATGGGCACCTCTGTCTGCTTAACAGTTGAATGGATTTGCAGATGATTAATTGATCAGTATTAAAAAGTACCCCCAAAAGTTATAATTAGTATTTTCCTTAACCTGTGGTATCTACTGGCAAACTGGTAGAGTTAATATGTTTCCTACTGACATCTGGCACATTACTGTTTTCGGTCTCAAACGTTCTCCCTTCCATCAATTGTGGCTCCTGCTGGAAATAGGACAAAGGGGACTCAGTGTCATTAGATTACGCTAATTGTTTTACTGCATTTCATAAGGGATGCTTAAATTTAAATAATATGGCTATTATGTTACAGAATACAAAGTAAATTCACAGGGGGTATTCAATCTCCCAATGCTATTCCCGGCAGTAAAAATAGCGACGGGGCCCTATTCAGTGCTGTCCCGACAGCATTGAACGGGGATCTCTGCAGAACAGGCCCAACTTTACAAGTAGAGACTGGACGGAAATGGTTGAGCTCGACCACGCCCCCTTTTCAGCACTCGGCATCCGGGACATTGAATCCAGTCTGCCTAGCTGATGTCGAGCCGGCCGAGAATGGGACCGGGTCATGGCTGTCGGCTAGCCCAACAGTTGTGACGCTGAATTGAATACCTCCTTAATATGGAGAAACTCTGAAGAAGAGAAATGTAATAAAAACAAGATTTGTCTATTTGGAAAATGTAAATACAGCCATTAACTTGTTAAATGTTCCCCATGTCACACGGAACAGTGATTGCAATGGTACATGGGATGGATCTCTAATTCCCTGTGGACACATAACTGCCACCATGTGACAGTGAAACAAATTATCTGTTACATGTGATCTTGGAAGCTTTTATACCACGTGTTCTAGAACTCATCTAGACCATTTATTTTGTTCTCGACCTGAGTACTGCACCTTTATTGTCTAAATGTGCTATATGGCTAAATAAGCAATATACTGTAGTGAGGGTGGCACTCATCCTTAAATGACTCAGAGACCAGGTATTATTATATATTGAAACAGGGTCGCATTCAAGTCAGGACACAGCAGGCAGTTTTCACTGTTTGTGCAAGATTTCAATGTCATACAAGCAACAAACTTCATATGGACAACCACCAAAGAAACAAATATTTCTGCCTAGTGCTCCATGCACATGGTATCTCAGTGCCTTTGGGCACCGACTCTCCAACAACTGTTGCCACCGCCAGGAGGGTTGACCAGGGCCACCGAGAGGTATACCGGGCCCCGGAATTTTTTGGGGGGTTTGGCCTAATTGCGGGAGGCGTGACCTCTGCCCATGATTAGGCTATACCCCCAAAATGTTTAGAGGGTGATAAAACACTCTAAAGTCGAGGGGGGGGGGGGGGGGGGAGTATTATTGTCTGCAGCAGCAGCACACATACAGCATGTTTAGGGGGAAGGGGGATCGGACCAGGGCCCCCGCCGGGCCCCTCCAGCAAGCCTGGGCCCTGGTAATTAGTACCCGCTCCCCCTTGTACCCGCTTGATTGTTGTGAATAGGTGTGTAGGGGCTCAGGGGATTGCTTTACCCATGGCTTACAATGTGACTGAAGACATTTGGGGATGTAAACAGAAAAATAATGCTCAGAGCATAATACAAGTAACTTTTATGTCCATAGGTGACACTGACCATCAACCAGGCCTGCCTACAAATACCTCTGCTCATTTAGGAAGTAATCGGAGAACAAAGGATTTGGATAATGTCCAGAACATATACAATACTTATCCCACAACAGCCAGACCCGACATAGCTCTGAATGCGGAGAAGCTGGTAACTGTGTTTTGGTCTATGACACTGTACTTTAGAGTTTCAGCTAAGCATGCGGATAGTTAATTATGTAAATTCTTACCGTCACCTGTTTTGACCTCTGCATGGTAGCACCACACTAATACAGAGTAGTGCAACAGCTACGCACAAAGCACATGGCAGGAGAACCTTTTAATCAATGGTGCACAAGTCACAGCAGCCATTTCATCTTAATGTGCATCATTTTTTAGCAGTATATAATGTGACGTCAGTCCCGTCAGCCGCCCACCCGCGTACCCACGGGAATGCCCAGCCTTACCGTGGGCGATCCCCGTACCTGCTGCCGTCCGCATCCGGCCACTCGGTTGTATGCGAATGGCGTGACGACTATGCAATTCACCAAAGCCATTCGCAAAGGAGACCTGCACATGCACATAATAGACCATGCGCAGTCCCAGAAACACGGGACGGGGTCGATCTCGCAGTACTGCGAGTCAATCAGAATCACCCCTTATGTACAGATATCTTTGTATTTATGGAATACTTTTCACTGATCCTTAGTTTTGCGCCCAGAAAAAGGTGGAAACTGCTTAGAGCAAAGTCCAGACTTAGTCCCTGATGCTGGTTCACTTGCAAAGGCAAATTCCTTCTCAAATGGACATACCCATGCTGCACTGCAGGGGGGGCAGAAGTAACACGTGCACAGAGAGTTAGATTTGGGTGTTATTTTGTTTCTGTGCAGGGAAAATACTGACTGCTTTATTTTTACACTGCAATATAAATATCAGTTTGAAGTACACACCCCACCCACTTACACTTGTCCAACTTATTGTCCAACAAGTTGGACCTGATTGACTCGAGATTTATCCTATGTACAGGAGGATCAATCTCTTGCAATCTCTTGGTTATACCCAATGGCACGGGATTGTGCATTGGGTCCAACACATCAGGCACATAAGATTTTGTCCGATTTTTTCAGATAAATTGACCCAATCCACCTGAATTGGGTCAAATCTGACAAAATCTCACAAGTGTAAGGGACCACTGCCACCCTGATGCTTGCTTCAGTATCCTATCCCCTGATGCAACTATCCGTATTAACCATGTACTTGTCCTAACCGGTCTTCTGCTGTAATTCGTTATGTGTTTTTGCTCATAACTATGCTCTGTAAAGCGCTGCGTAATACTGTATGTATGTGCGCTATATAAGAAACTGTTAATAAATAAATATATATATCTATATATCTATATAGATATAGATATATAGATATATATATATATATATATATTACAATTGTGGGTTGCCGCCCCTAGTGTTGATCTTCACAATTAATAAATTCACTTTAGCTGAAATGTCTGAATGAGAACCATAAAGATCTGGACCAATTGTCACCACTGTGTGGAAAAAAAGACTTTTTAATAAATATTTGAAACTACAGTACTTGGACTTTTTTTCCTGTATGCTAAAGTGAATTTATCTAAGTCCTACTTGATCTAATTGTGAAGATCAACACTAGAGGCACCAACCCACAATTGTATTCTATATTTCCCTATATCCCCCATCCAACAGGGGATCTTGTGAACCAAGAAGCCCCCACATAATTACTTCAATTCCCGTGGCACAACACAAGAGTCTGCTTTCTATATATATATATATATATATATATATATGTGTGTGTGTGAAGAGAAGAACAGATAAAGCGCACAGTCAGCAAGATGAATAAAACAATGCTTTACTTATAATAAGCTAACATACATTGAATTAAGAATATATAAGCTTTGCCCAAGATAGTCACATTGACGGCACAGCAGGAGAGTACGGATGTAATCACCACACGCATGATGATCAGCCCAGTGGGGTACACACACCAACAGCTGACAACACAGGACCTGGATGTCTGTCACGGACCACAGTTACGGAATTGCTGACGTTGGATGTCCCTGTGGTCTGCACTTGCTTACATTACTGTTACAAAGCAACCATTTCTGCTACAATAAGGAGTACTTTTTGCAGCGATCGGGAACCGCTATGGGGACATCCCTTGGCCCATCATATGCAAATCTATACATGCATCAGTATAAAAATGAATTTATTATTCCCTGTGCACATATATACACAGGCACACATATACACGGGCACACATATACACAAACACATATATACACAGGCACACATATATACGGGCACACATATACATGACACAGGCACACATATACACAGACACATACAGTATATACATATCTGCCCTAATGCAGGCATACTGTAGCAGTAAAAAAACAGCCAGAGCTGCCCCCCATAGGCAGACATGTGAAATATTCATAGGGGCAGTGCTGAGATCATGGGTTCTATTCCCACCATGGCTCTAACTGTGCAGAGTTTGTTTATTCTCCCTGTACTTGTGTGGGTTTCCTCCGGGTACTCCGGTTTTCTCCCACAATCCAAAAATATACTGGTAGGTTGTTTGGCTCCTAACAAAATGAACCCTTTTGTGTGTGTACATGTGATAGGGAATATAGAGTGTATGCTCCACTGGGGCAGGGACTGATGTGAATGTTCAAATATTCTCTGTAAAGCGCTGCGGAATATGTGTGCGCTATATAAGAAACTGTTAATAAATAAATAAATAAATAAATAATAGATTCCCTCCAGCACAGCCTAGGCAGACATGTCAGTGAAATGTATTCCCCCAAGTTCTCAGTATAATAAGAGTAGTATGATTACTGTTTTGTGTTTATGGGTTTGAAATCATACAAAAAAAACAATTACAGTAACTACCTTTTTTTATTTATGAAGAACACAGGGACGAATGACAAACAGACTAATGGACCTGTATTTACACACAGCCGTTATAATCTTTCCATACTAGAGGTAAGTCATAGGTGAAGAAACATTTGTATCTTGTGTTGAGATACAGTAAATGCCATTAGTGTTTTACTACTCAATTAAATATTTTGATTTAAATTATAGATATCAGAAAAACAATAATTTCTTTACATTATTTAAAGCATGTTATAAAATTATGCATTTTAGTAAGTAGCACAAAAACCTTCAGGTGCACTGTGTTCCTTTACTGCCTACACCGTGTTATATAATGTACATTTGCCATTCTGTATGATACTACTATTATACTAATAATTTCTGTATAAGGTAACACAAGGGTTCAGTATCACAATTGGGGGGGGGGGGGGGGGGAAGTAACATAGCTAAAAACTATTAGAATCTCCCAACTTTACATAATTATAGTGATCTGTGGCATAATTACAGTAATCTTCACAACCAGAATACGTTCGCAGCCCGACCGATGGTCGGACTGTGCGCATGTGCATACGCAGGGCGCGTGCACCCGCGACAAACAGGCTGCACACATCCTACACAGCGGGCGCGGGCAGAGAGGGGCATGGGTGCCGGGCAGCCTCATTGCCATATTTTTGAATGCCCAGCGTTCCATGGGTGTTCCCATGAGAACACTGGGCTTTCTCATGATAATGAGGGCATGACGGGCAGACGAGGGGCGGGCAGCTGACATCACCGGATGTCAGCTGCCAGCCTACTTCCCCCCAAGCGGACACGCTCAGAGCAACCTTACATATGCGTGGGCCTTCGCAATCATTCGATGGTCGGCGACCATCGAATGATGGGGTTGGTCCCTAGAGCCTGCGAATGGATGTTTATGTTAAACATCCATTCGCAGCCAATGCAGGCTTCAACTAATCAGACTATCTATTATCTTCTAGAAGATGCTAAATAAATAAAAAGTAGAATCCTACTGGTTGCTATGGGCAACATCCCATCTTCAATAGAAGTAGATTTGGGCATTGTCATTACAGAAATGGTATTAGAGGCTAAAAGAAATGGTAAGCTGAAAGAGATAGCAGATGGGGTTAGTAAGCAGGTGGAAAGGAGGGAAAGGAGTTTTATAACGGAGGCGTGAGAACATGATGAAGGCAGTTCTGATAAGATGTAATAAGAGATAGAAGTGGAGATTGGTTGAATGTGATGTCAAGGTTGAGTGAACTAAATTTCAGAGGTAAAGTGGTGGCAAAGTCAAATGCAGAGAGTGAGGAAGGTACAAAGTCGGGAATTGAAGGTGACATGTAGGGGCTGGAGGTTGGGAAAGAGATGAAGGCCTTGAAGAAGGGCCGTCCAGTTAGTGAAAGAGCAGAGCTATAGGAAAAGAGATAACCACAGGGAAAGACAAGTGTGTCACGGTGTGGTGCACATTCAGAAAATAAATTGCGACAATAAAAAGTAACCTTTATTGTGTATATCTAAAAAAACTGCGAAATATTAAAAACATACATTTATTGACAAAACAAAGTGAAGATAGAGCGTATTTAAAAACAGCACGTGCAGGGATTCTCTGTATGCATTTAGAAATCTCTCATGTGATAGCAGAGTCTCAGCGTCTCAATTGGTTGTTTGTTGTGTGCAACAGTTTCAAAATCTATGAACAAAGCAGGGTAAACAGCACCACTTTATTTGTAATAGAGCCCCGTACACACGGGGGGAGATATATTGCTCAGCAATATATTGCTAGCAATATATTGCTGAGCAATATATTGCCCAGTGTCTCCTTTGCATCAGCGACCAGATATGGTCGCTGATGAAAAGGAACCTCTGCTGGCAGTGCCGCAGAGGTAATTAGCTGGTCGCAGGAGCTGCGACCAGCGATTAGAAAGGGGCTGTAAACGGGAACGCGCACCCGGCGATTTATCGCCGGGGCACACTCCCAATCACTGGCAATATGGTCGCCAGCAACCATATTCCCAGCGATTATCGCCCCCGTGTGTACACAGCTTAAGTCTGTAAATGATTTGGCAACTATGTCTAAGCCGTGTAGTTAAATCATAAAAGGAAGACTGTAGCTACTCATGTGTCAATTGTCCGTGTGGACACAAATACTGCCATTGTTGACTTAATATTAATTAAATAAGCCCAGTGCCTGGCAGTTAGGGGGTCACATATGTTATTAAACCGATTTACTGCACCACAGTGATGCCGGCGGCTAGCATGATATATGTAATGATGCCGGGTATAATAACCTCTGATATTTAGCTAACGCCGGAGTATCCACAATGTGGTGTGATAGCAAACAATTGATCAGTGGGACCCGAGGCGTGACAGTGTTACCCATTGAGGAACGGCGCGTGGACACTGTCACGTCTGACACAACAAACAATATAATACAATTTCTTTCACATTAGAGCCCTCACAAGGGCTAGGTATAAAGGTGCGTACCCACGGTAAGATATAGTGCAAAATCTAGCACACTATCTAGCTAGTTTCGAATAGCATGCTAGATAGTGCGCTATATCTTACCGTGTGTACGCACTATCCGACGTACGATGCGCGCTCCCGCCGGTCGTCTGGGAGGGAGCTGGTCGGGTGAGCATGCAACTGAATTTTGGCTAGAAAGCATAAGATACAGTGCATATCGTACGGAACACTGTATCGTATGCTTTCTAGCAAACAATGCGCGTCATCAGCGACATGCCCTGGCCACTTCCTGGACACTGCCCAGACACTCCCCATCAGCCATTCCGCGGCGCACACGCACCCAGAGGAGGCCCGAGGAGCTGGAGCAAGGGAAAAAAAAGCACGGCGCACGCACACACCCAGAGGAGGCACGAGGAGCTGGAGACAGGCCCAAAAAGCAAGTAGATTTTTTCATGGGTGTTTCAGCTGCGGTGTGGGTGCGTGCAAGAAAATGGTGCTCGTTTGGGAGGGGTCGCCTGCATACATCAAGGGGTAGGTGGGGGTGCCTGCAACATAATGGTGGTGGGTTGGGCGGGGTGTGCGCCTGCATCTATCAAGGGGTATTAAGGTGGGGGTGCCTGCAAGAAAATGGTGCTTGGTTGGGCGGGGGGGCGCCTGCATATATGAAGGGGTAGTAAGGTTGGGGTTGCCTGCAAGAAAATGGTGCTTGGTTGGGCGGGGGGGCGCCTGCATATATGAAGGGGTATTAAGTTGGGGGTGCCAGCAAGAAAATGGTGCTCGTTTGGGAGGGGTCATCTGCATACATCAAGGGGTAGGTGGGGGTGCCTGCAACATAATGGTTGTGGGTTGGGCGGGGTGTGCGCCTGCATATATCAAGGGGTATTAAGGTGGGGGTGCCTGCAAGAAAATGGTGCTCGGTTGGGGATGGGAGACCTGGCTGCATGAAGGGGATGGAGGGTGAGGCTGCATTATCACAGGGGATGGAGGGTGAGGCTGCATTATCACAGGGGATGGAGGGTGAGGCTGCATTATCACAGGGGATGGAGGGTGAGGCTGCATTATCACAGGGGATGGAGGGTGAGGCTGCATTATCACAGGGGATGGAGGGTGAGGCTGCATTATCACAGGGGATGGAGAGCTGCGTGAAGAAAGTGCTTTATTACAGTATATGTGATGTCAGTGTTGTGTTGATATTAAATTATTATTTCATTTTTTTTTAAGAAATGGCAACCCCAAACCAGGAATTTTGGACTGGATTTCTGGACATGTATGAGGCGAATGAGTGTCTGTGGCGGGTCAAGGACAAAAATTATGCTAATAAGGAGAAACGCACCAAGGCACTCCAGGAAATGCTGACATACGTCAAAGGCATAAATGCTTCTGCCGACATTAAGTTTGTGAAAAAGAAGATTCAAAATTTCCGTACAGTATACTTAAAAGAACGCAAGAAATATGAGGATTCCAAACGCTCTGGAGCAGGGGTAGAGGAGATTGAAAAACCATCTTTATGGTACTATGATCAGCTCCATTTCCTACAGGATCAAGACCCCCTAAGTCAGTCACAGTGCTCAATGATGGAAGTCTCTCCAGGGCTATTGCCAGAGGAGGAAACAGATAATGGCAACGTGGTGAGTTTATACATAATATTATTTACTGTGTTATTTAGCTTGATGTAATGTTTTATTTACAGTTTATTTTTGTGCACATTCAAGGTCACTCTTTCGGATTCGGAGACAGAGCCGCCCAACACCCAACAATCCGAAGCGGAGCAGACTGCTGTGGTGGTGGAAAGCACACCTCCGTCAAGACCCAAGAGGACCCTCACCACAATCAAGTCTAGAGCTTCCTCAAGTTCAGCACCAAACCGTGCCGAACGGTTTCTCCAAAGTGCAGAGGAGGTTCTGCATAAGTTACCCAATGAATTCAATGCTTTTGGTACACATGTTGCACAGGAATTGGAGGCAATGGTACCAGACCAGCGCATCCATTTCAAGAGGATTGTATATGATCTGATGATACGGGGGCGCAGTGGTGAATTAAGGCGTGATATTAACCTTGCATCATCAGCATCATATACAACGCAGCAAGGCCAACGTCCTCCCCCTAACCAATACCCATCTCGCACATCATACCCACCACCAAGTTTTACTGATCATACAAGCCCACCCTTGTATTGTAGCCCAAGTGCTACCTCATCACAGCCCCAATATCAAACTTCCACTCCCGGCCCGAGTGGTACCCCCTCTGTATGGGTGGGTGCACAGGCCACTCTCCTTTGTGAGCCTGATCTGTACAAGTTGTAAATTTTATAATAGATGCAGTCCCTTTGAGTAGTTAAGATATCTCTGTTCCTGATATCTACAAGTTTATGCTGAGCCGTTAGGAAGTAGTGATATGTGGCTTGATGGAAAGTTCTTGTAACACATTACTTTGAAGTTTAGTTTTTATGATCCGAAAACACTTCATACTTCATTTTATTTTGTAAAAAAAAATTCTACATTGCCTGGTTGCAATTTTTTGTGGAAAGGGCAATAAATATTGTTTTCTGCAAAACTTTGTTGTTTTCATAAATTAGTGCTTTCCCCAAAGGTATTGATAAATATGTGACATTCTGTGTATTACACTACCATTCAGCTATCACAGTTGGGTTTCCAATAAAAACAATATACATTTGGGTAACATATAATAAACTTTATGAAATAGTAAGCTAAACTTATTTAATACTTGAAACATAGTATTTGTCCCAAAAATACAACACATGCAAATTTTGGGGACATTGCAGTAAGTAATGTATCATAAACAAATATGTACAAATAGCAGGTTCTGTATCAGGCAATTGCTTGAAGCTGCCAGTCCAATGCACCCTCTCCATTGAAGTAGGCCAGGTACTGGTCTCTGACCTGCTTTGCACGCTGTGATGACCCATGTGCCAGTGGGTTTGCATTAAGGGAGGTCCACCCATCGATGTCCTGAGACTGCTGTGCTGGTTCCGGTTCTGACACTACAGGTAATTCGTGTCTTGCCTTGCGCCTCAAAAAATTATGCAGGGCACAACTTGCAAGCACTATCCATTGGATTTTGTCGATGCGCATATTGATTGCACTGTGGAAAATCCTGAACTTGTTGCTCATTATGCCGAAGGCGTTTTCCACAGTGCGTCGCGCCCTGCAAAGCCTGTAATTAAAAATACGACGCTCCTGATTAAGCACTCTCTGAGGATAGGGCCGCATGATGTGCTCATGGAGTGCGAATGCCTCGTCAGCTAGGAAAACAAAATTTAGTCCATTTTGGCATTCATCACTAGAAGGGAGGTTTAGGCGCTTTGTGGCAAGGTGCTGGTAAAAAAGAGTGTCTTTCAGTGAACCTCCATCTGATGCCCTGCCATTTTTACCCACATCCACATAAACAAATTCATAATTGGCGTCCACTATCGCCAGCAGTACTACACTAAAAAACCCTTTATAGTTATAGTACAAGGAACCAGATTTGGGTGGCTGTGTAATGCGGACATGCTTCCCATCGATGGCCCCTCCGCAGTTTGGAAAGTTCCATCTGGTCTCAAAATCAGCCGCAATACCCTGCCATTCCTCACGGGTAGTAGGAAACTAGAAAAAAAGTTTGAAGAAAAATGAATTTCATTTGAGGTTTATATTTACATAACTTTATAGCATATTTCATTGTTGATGCTCACAATTGAGCCTTCCCAAGGAGGACATTTGATTGGCAGTACACACTTCTCCACATAATTAGACTTTGCAAACCATGTATGATATATATTAAGGATGGACAGATGTTGGCAAACTACAAATGCAAGCATGCCTTGCCACAGTTTAAACACTACCTTTCTTTATTGCTAAACTGTGGCAAGGCATGATGTGATTTGTAGTTTCACAACATCTTGAGAGCCAGCGGTTGGCCAGGCCTGTATTAAACCCTTGTTTGTTGTGTTTTACTGGGGTACAACAAACCAACCTGGGCAGATTTCTCCTGCCCCAAAAAAAAGCCACCACAGAGTTACGGCCCACCCCACTCCAACTCTCCCCCTCCTCATCTCCGTAAGCCTTGCCGCTGGGGTGGTCAGCAATCTTAAGCGGTGTCTGGTTTACAGATTTTACAACATTAAACAATGTATTTGGTGTGTGCTCATTTCTCTAGGTATATGACTGCTGCTGCTTTCAGAGCATGCGGGGAGCACACATAGAGAACAAAGGACACTTCAAATAAAGCAATTAAGTGGGAACACAATGGGACCATGTGCATTAGCATATACTATACAGAGGATGCTGTGAATACATATTTACAACTAATGTGACTTTTAAATTGTCCTTACCTTCAAGTATTGTGGCTTGAGGACAGCATATAGGGCCCTGCAGGTTTCAGGAATTATACGCCCCAAAGCCTGAGGAGAAATCAAGGACCCAAACTTGAGATCCGCTAGGGATCTACCTGTTGCCAGGAAACGCAGAGTGACGATCAGCCTGTCCTCTGCAGGTATTGCCCTCCGCATGGTGGTATCCTGTCTTTGGATATAGGGCCTCACCAGTCCCAGCAGTTCCTGGAATGTACTTTCATCCATCCGCAGGTAGTTACGGTAGTCTACTGGGTTGTTTTCACGAATCTGGACAAGTAGTGGCATATGAGAGAGAGTTTCCCTCTGTAAAAGCCAATGCTTGGTCCAGCAGGATCGCCTTGCCCTATTGGGGCTTTTTCCTCTCTCATCATTAGAGCTCTCCCTTTCTGCTATCACAGCAGCTCCTGCATACGCTGCCAGCAAATTGCAATGAAAAGTATCCATTATTGACCTTGGAAAAGGTTTATTAGCACACTAGCTGCAATAACCTGATGAAGAAATCCAAACTAGTCACTCTGCACAAATGCAATGATTTTAAAATGGCTGCTGAGCCTTTATACAACCCTGCAAACACCCACTTCTACAGCCTGCCAATGAGGGTTTTGTTATTTTTTCAAATCCCTGCCCATTATGCAAACACTGTGATCGTGCAGGATCTAGCCTACTAGCTGTGACGTCAGATCGTATACCATATCGTTTCCAGATCGTACATTATTTTCAGTCCAAATCTGATGGTTTTTAGCCTATAGTGCGTTCCCGTGAAATCGCATACGATATCGGACGAAACATGAATCGTACCGTGGGTACGCACCTTAAGAGGCGCTGACGATAATTGATATGGCTAGAGGAGATAGATCATACAGGAATGCACCCGGACGGCCGTGCTGCCGGCGCACGCTTCGCTTCCTGCTTTTTCTTGCCTTGAAAAAGAGAGTGTGATTTCTGGCTTATTTCATCAGCGGGACAGAGAAGAGTGATAAGGAAGCACACCACTAGAGTCTCTCACACATGGAACCAATACACTTATAAATAATGAAATCACAACAAAAAAAATGTATATACTAGCTAAAATTAACAACACAAATTTTTTTTCATGTTACAAAATGTTACATTTACGTTTACGGCATGTACAGTATAACACAAAAAAAGTGGTATGTAATTTAAATAAGACAAAATTCACAGCTCATTACCTGTAGACAGGAAACAACATTGCAGACATGTCATTAAGCTGTGTACACACGGGGGCGATAGGGGCTGAAATCGCTGGAAATATGGTCGCTGGCGACCATATTAGTAGATAAGGCACACTTTTTCTTCAAACTAATTGGTTTTGACAGGTCCACGCCCCTTTTATACAGTTTGTCCACGCCCCCTTTTATTTAGTTTGATATCAAACGTGATAGCGTGTGATAGCTCGTATCACGTTTGATATCAAAAGTAGTATAAAATTAATATTAACCCCCGTATTAAAATATAATTGGTTTGATACTGTAACTTCATACACTGATATTGGTTATGTGAAATAACACATATATAAAGTACGCGATATCTTAATCAGCTGGAAGAATTTCTAAACATAATGCTAAAAAAGTTGTTAGAAAAATATGGTATACAACAGATATATAATTCGTAGAAATGTAGATCTTGTTTTATATCAAATTTGATTTGTGTAGGATGTCGCGCAACGCCGATCATCAAAACAGCCGGCTGAAAGCCAGTTATTATAACGTATTAAAGCCGGGGAGTTTTTGCGGTTTTGATAAATATTATAAAGCTTTGAAAAATAAATTTAAAAGATCCGATGTGAGAAAATGGTTACAAGAGCAAGACGCGTACACATTGCACAAACCGGCTAGAAAAAACTATAAAAGGAATATGATATGTGTATCAGACATAAATCAACAGTGGCAATGTGATTTGGTATCGCTCATAGATCTGGCAAAGCACAACGACGGCGTAAAATATATACTAACCGTCATCGATATATTCAGTAAGAGGGCCTGGGCTGAAAGTCTGACTGCTAAGAGCGCGACGACTGTCGCTAAGGCTTTTGAAAAATTATTCCAACAGGGGGACGTACCGAGGAAACTACAAACCGATAATGGTAAAGAGTTTCTAAACAAAGTCCTAAAAAAGTTGTTAGAAAAATACGGTATACAACATTTCACAACCAATAATGATGTGAAAGCCGCCGTTATAGAACGCTTCAATAGGACTTTAAAAACACGAATGTGGCGATATTTCACGGCGAATAATACATACCGATATATAGACGTTTTACAAGCGTTCATTACCAGTTATAATAACACATACCATAGAACGATTAAGCGAGCTCCGAATGAGGTTGATGGCTCTAATGCGCTGGATGTCTTCAAGACGATATATGGCGATTACTTTAGAAGTAAGAAAACAAAGGCTTGTTTAGCGGTCGGGGACCACGTTCGTATCTCAAAATATAAGGATATATTTCAGAAAGGTTACGAACAGAGTTTTTCTGAGGAAATATTTGTAATACGCGGAGTGAACACTAAAGGACTTAAGCCGCTTTACACGTTGGAGGATCTCTACGGGGAGGCTATAACGGGTAGTTTTTACCCCGAAGAACTTCAAAGTATACCGAAAAACTATAATAGGATTTACAAAGTGGAGAAGATTTTAAAAAATAAGACGGTTAGAGGGAGGAAACACGTATTAGTCAAGTGGCGTGGATACCCCACAAAATTTAACAGTTGGGTCGCTGCATCGGAGATAAAAGATATATAAACAAAGAGGAAGATGGATGACAAACCATTCTACATAACATTGCCGAGTAACGCCTCAGCCGATACATTTCCACAAAATAAGATTTCTGACTATACCACAAAGTTAGCAAGGCCGATAGACTTAAGTGGAGATTGGGAAGTAGCTCTTACAGAAATACAATACCCACACACCTGGAATACAATCGATGTGCGTGATTGTGTGTTGAAAATAACAAAGTGGGATGGGGCGAGCGGTACAGCAACGAGGGTTTGCGTTAAACCGGGGTTTTATGAAACCATCGGGGCGTTACTGTTTTCTTTCAACGCTGAAATTGACCGACATAAACTGGATGGTTTAAAACTATTGTACGATCCGCTTGAACGAGAGATAATCATCGACAACAAGGCGATGTACAACATCACAGCCGGTCCTAAATTGTCGAGAATACTGGGGTTATACCCGAAAACTAAGTTTTTAAAACCGTGCGCCGACATCAGCGGCGGGCAATATACGCTCTTCGTGTACACAGATATTATCGAACATCAGAGGGTCGGTGATAGTTATGTTCCGTTGTTGCGTACCGTTGAAATAAAGGGCCGTAACAACGAGATGGTCACTATACGGTATGAGAAGCCCGATTATGTTCCGTTGTGCAAGACGCATTTTGACACTATAGCCATAGAGATAAAGAATGATCAGAACGAAAACATGTCATTCAAGTTTGGGAAAGCGAACGTGAAACTACATTTCAGACGCCGCAAATCCGAATTTTATTAAAGACAATGGTTGCCGTTAAAAATTATGGCGACCCGGGGCTCTACGCGCAATATTATAAAACACAGGCCGGTAATGGATTACCCGGTTTTCACGGCAGCGCGTATATGTACGGGTGCGGTTTAGGTGGAATTTTTCGAAGCCTGTTCAGAAAAGCGGTACCGCTTTTCCGAAGAGGGCTGGCGATAGCAAAGCCCCACGTGAAGAATGCAGCACGCAACATCGCGAAAGACGTCATCGGACAAGCCACAGCGGCTGTTGTGAGCAAAATACACGACGCAAATCAAGCGAAGCAAGATGGATCAGGTTTAATCTATGCCAGGAAAGGGGCGGCTAAAAATAAACGGAAGCGGGCAATACGACTTCCGACATGGTGCAGACCCCTTTTAAACAAAAAACGGAGCAGACGCGGCTTAATTAAAAAAAGGAAACCGAAGCGAAGGGTCGGTGATATTTTTTAAGCATGTCTTTCATACACAATGAATCCATGGAATGCGCAAAATCTGAACTTGACCTTTTTGACGTACCACCGACGCAGACCAGCGTAGAGAAAAGCCTCTACGTCGAAGTTCAACCTTTGGCGGCATTATCCGAGACCGCGCCGCTTGAATTCTACATAGCGGCCAGCGGTGAACACTACTACGATCTGAACAACACGTTGCTGTACGTGACCTGCAAGATCGTACGGCCTGATAACACGGCTATACCTCAAGACGCCAAGGTCGCTCTTATTAATTACCCCATAGCAACTTTATTTAGTCAGGTTGATGTCACTTTGGGCGATAGGCTAATATCGCAGTCCAATAATCTTTACGCTTATAGGGCCTACATAGAGACCATACTGAATTATAGCTCAGATGCGCTATCCACAAAACACACAACTGGATTATTCTACAAAGATGTGGCTGGAGAACACAACACAAGAACCCTGGATGGTGTAAACACAGGGTTTATAAAAAGGGCAAGAACAACGGCACAAAGTCGAACGGTTGAATTATTGGGGCCGCTACACTGTGACCTTTTTCATCAACATAAACTAATATTGAACGCCGTGGACTTGAAGATAAAACTCATCAGAAACAAAGATGCTTTCTGCTTAATGTCTGCTGAAGCGGAGGCCTTTAAAATTCAGATTGTTGCAGCGTCCCTGTTTGTGAAAAGGGTTCAGGTCTCACCCGCCGTCCGGATTGGACACGCCCAGGCCTTACTGACCACCAACGCCAAATATGCGATCGATAGAGTGGGCATGAAGATCTATAGCATACCGACGGGGAGTCGCGTATTTAATTTAGAAAATCTGTTTTTAGGACAGGTGCCAAAAACCGTTATAGCCGCTTTTGTAGATAATGAAGCGTTTTCAGGAGCCTATGACAAAAACCCTCTACGGTTTGAACATAAAAATGTAAACTTCGCATCCCTATACCTGGATGGAACACCGCATCCGGCCAAACCATTTCAACCAGACTTTGAACACGGTAATGCGGTTCGCGAGTATATGTCGCTCATTCAGATCACAAATAAACAGAAATCAGATTCGGGTATACTAATTGACCGTGAAGAGTACCTCAACGGCTACACACTATTTGCTTTTGATCTGTCGCCTGAACAGGAATGCGCGGAGCATCTGTCTCTAATCAGAACCGGAAATCTACGAGCTGAATTCCGGTTTGCAGGAGCACTAGACCGGACAGTCAACATAATAATATACGCATTATTTGATAATATCATCGAGATCAACCAGCGGCGCGATGTGCTGTATGATTATCTATAAATGAAATAAATAATTTTTATATTTATCGTATATTTACCAATATTCATCACCCCATCAGCGATATGAACACATTACAGATAAATTGTATACTGTACGCTAATCCGGTGACGCGCCTGTTTTTTAAAGGGACCTACCCGTGTGATATGCTTCCGAGCGGTAAACTATCGCAATACCCCTGCGCGTTTGTAATCAACACACACACCAGCGCCCAACCGGGGGAGCATTGGTTGGCCGTTTATTTTAACAACCAGCGCGAGTGTTACTTTTTGGACTCTTACGGTTTAGAACCTGACAATCCCCTATTCCCAAAGGCCATAATAAATTTTTTAAACTCAAATTCAAAAAGAATTTACCACCAAAATAAGCAGTTGCAAGGTTTTAACAGTACCGTTTGTGGGCAATATTGTATATACTTTATATTTTTCATGTGTAAAAATTACAAATATACAGATGTGTTGGTCCGTTTTAGTTTTGATACAAAACGTAATGATCGCTATGTATCAAACTTTGTAAGACGTCTCCCTAGAAGTCATTGTTTGAGTCGATATACGGGTAACTGTATACAGTCCTGTGTCACCAGTAACCAACATGTGTTTGATAAAAATAATGTGTAATACAAAATTGTTTGTGTAACTTGTAACTAATGTTGTGATTGAAATGCTGTATGTACATTGCTTATGGTTACTTTCTATTAAAAAATCTTGCTTATTGAACTTTATATCGTGTGATTGCATATTTTTGCAGACAAACTGGTTAGAATCAAAGAACAAAACAGCATTTTATAAATCATAACCATATTTTATTGGTACAGACAAAATGTATTTACAGCAAAATAATCACGAATAACACGATAAACTTTACAGTTAAAACAATACACTAAATACATGATACATTACAAATTAAACGTCATCGTACAAATTAAACGCACAAAAATACATCGTATAAAAACATTATAAATTAGTTATATGTTAAAGGTTCAACCACTGCGAATCCTGAAACAGATTTACGGATCTTTTCCTCGGTAGTAAGTATCCGTGGGGCGTTGTTAACCCGGGGGAATTTAAAGCATTTATACGACTTTTTTTAATGTTGTGTATTGGGGAGGCTATATTTACATTGCCAATTTCATCATCGTAGATTTCAGCTTTTAAGCGATCTAACTGTAATCTGTTTGATGCATTACCAACTACAGTGGACGGGATATTCAACTCAGCCATAGCGCGCATAAATTCAATCCATCCGTTAGGCATTTTATGACTCGTCACGCTGTGATTTTGCGTGATACCCCTTATCAAGTCTAACACATTGGATCCTGGCACTGTGACGCCTTTATACATAAACACACCCTTGCGGTCCCAATTCGCAATGTCTTTAGAGCGAACCATTTTACTCATTAGTATTTCACAGTTCTTTTTATACCGCGCATTAACACTGTTCAAGACATCGTGGTAAACAGCGTCGGTAGCGTCGTCTTGTGTAGGGTTAGTTGTATCCTCAACAGCATTTGCACCGGGTGATAAAAGCGTTAAAGTTGACATTTCTCTATCAGTTTGTTTACTCAACACCAGGTATCTCTGTAACACAGCTGTGTAGCGTTTTGCCTTTTCATACTCTGATAAAGCATTATTATGTAGTATACTTATGATCTCAGCATCTAGGCCTTGCGTGGCTGTTTTGCGTATATCATCGCTGTTTGGTTTGTTGTTTAAACGGTCTATCTGTTGCTGGGGGACCAGATACATTTTCTCAGCGTATTCCATCACCGATTAGACAGTAGTCCGGTAATTAATGGAATGGCAAATCCTAGCAACGATCCGATAAACCCACCCGACTGTTTCACCAACCTCTTCTTTTTCCCAATGGCGCATTTCTTATTACAAAGCGATTTTATAAGGGACCTCTTCTTTTTAAGGTAGTTCAACTGTCGCTGTGACAGGGGTATTTTACCTTTAAGCGTATTGAGAGCAATCTCACATATGGCTGTCACCAAATCGTTTGAAGCGTTGGATAATATAGCGTTTCTTTGGGCCGGTTTGGCTTTAATGAGGGTTTTTAAAAGGGCCCAATTACGCCTTATCCTGGTCGACATGTTCACAGCTGTTAGAAGTGGTAATGAATGACTATAGGATGCGCGGTTATAGCTATTTAGAACCCCGCTTCTTAACAACATAAGCTACTGGTGTGTCGGGGGGAAATAAACCGCTTCGTAAACGATAATCATCAAGGGCATTGTTTCTTAAATCAACCAGTAAATAACCGTATGGAGGCTCCGTAGCGGACTCATAGGCTTCAAGAAAAAAACGATATTTTGATGGGTACATTTGTCTAGACAGAATGCTAACCTGCATTTTATCCCTGGGGTTTTTAAACAGGACCATATATTTTGTGTTTAAATGTATAGTCCTGCTCTTTCTACCTTGACAAAATATGTTTTGCACAAGGTACATGACACTGAGATTACGATGGTGCACATACTTTGTGAACGCTTTCTCAACCTCAGAATTATTACTCGCTGCATCCATCAAGTCATCTATCACCGTTAAATTAATCTTATCAGGGGGAAAAAGCTGGTCGTCGCTAAATGACTCGGGCAACCCCTCTATAAAACGCATACCAGGGTGAGCACTCAGAAGTTGGTCATATATCGGTTGCCAACAGGTGTAAAACCAAACAATATTATCAGGTACATGCGTCATATGTGTGGATGCGTGTTGTATTAGCGTTTTCACAAAATAACTTTTCCCCGAATTGGAGGGTCCGGCTAAAATACAGGAGAAGGGGTGTTGAAAACGGATATCCATCTTAATAACCAAATGGTAGGGTTGTAAAATTATCCGTGAGGTTACGTTTAGTGTAAACGCACTTTTGCGTTTTCTGCAGCATACGGGTTTCAATCTGCCAGTACTTTTTCACACGTACTATACCGGGCTGCCTGGTCACAATTTTTTTCTGATCCTCGCCTTTGGGGTTTAAAGGATAATCTAAGACCAGTTCTTTCAGACTGTCAAAGTTAACGTGCTGCTCATTACAAACATTCAACGTTATACCTTTGACCTTGAGGCTCGTCTTGCCGTTGCTTAGTCTATAGCCGTATGACTTGGGGCCGGCTGAAACAAACTCTGTTATATGCGTACCAGATGGTAGTTCGCTGGTCAACTCCCCTAGATAATCGCCTAATGGCGGATTCCAGTCACCGGGCCTGCTGACAAAAATTACAGAATCTGTATCGTGATACAGACATCTATCTTGTAATCTATCCAATAGGTTGTACAACTCGACGCGGGCGTGCGCTGTGGTAAATGCTGCTATAAATATATTTGTTGTTGAAGACCTGGTATAATGGTCTTTGGCGTATTTCCAGTTGACCATAACAGTTTCTGAGTCTATGAAGTCTAAAGCAGACACCTCATAGTGTGGTTGAAAGGCATATTCAAAAAGCTTATCAGGATCTGTCACTAGACAAGTATTGGGCATGTTGCTACGTTGACCAAATTTACCCCATAATGAGTTTAAAAACAATTTAGAAATTTGTCTTTTGGCGGGGTTGACATTTATGTGTTCGTGTCTTAAAGCTATGCCCTCATTTTTTTGATACGCGTCTATGTACTCTTGTTGTTTCACAGAGTCTGTACACCAATCGGGGTAACCAGAAGCCTCCTGTTTATCTCTGAGGTGTGTTTTAATGTAACCTGAAAACAGATCATCAGATCTCTCATCAAAATGCCACACCTCATAGATTTTACACACTTTGTACCCCTTTTCTATAGCAAGATTTATCTCCACTGTGCACCATGTACCGGTTAGGGCGCGGTTTTCTGAGTCATGAACACACGGCTCACACTGTCCAGATTCGGCGCATGTGCGGCACAGCGGAAACATTAACTTACCATTCATTTTAACCGGTAAAACTGGAAAGAAAAGGCCTCGCGGAGGATTAATTTTTAATTTAACAAAACCGAAATACTTTGTGACATCATCAAAGTCCTTATAAATGATGCGTGGGTGACGTATAGGATATGTTTTGGTCTTGTTGACAAATGGGTATAGGCTAGTAAAGTCAAAATAGTGTATTTTTTCATCGCACTCTGTCTTGTGATAAAGTTTTATGGCGTTAGTGCGGCCGCCATAAAGACCATCACGAGGATCCAAGGGGTCAGGGATTTCCAAACCTTTCAGAAAAACCTGAAGCTCCTCATCAGTCTCCCTCATTTTCTTCCACTCACACCCCCACATCTCCCTTATCTGAAATCCACACCGTTTAAGGTATTGTATCCTTAACTGTGTCTTGTGCCGCAGTTGACCGTAGGTTGTTTTAGTCAGATTGTTTTCATCATCGGTTTTGTAACAGTTGTCACAACCGTGATAAAAACACCCCTGGAATTCAAAAGCTGTTGGCACGCCGTTAATCACGGCGTAACCATCCAGACTGTATCTACCGACTTTCTTCTCACCACCTTGTAAAGCGTGTCTTATACTCACACCTTCTTTGTGTTCTATGTACATTAACCACTGTATGGCTGGTGTTGAGTAACGCTTCTGGGTCTTGTGATAGTTATCACCCGGTACAAGAGCCAATGTGTTTGCCTGTAAATATTTACAACGATACATAGCCATACAAACCGACGCTAAAGTCGTCAGTTGGAATGGATCAACGTGACGTTTAACGGCTACATCTTTTTTCTCTGCCGCTATTACAAACTCCTGTTCTGTCATGGCTATAACGGCTGATCTGAAAGCTGCGCACCCTTTTTGCAATATTCTGACATCCTCTTTACAATATCGTATTAATTCTTTTTGAAAATTAAACGCCTTGTGTTTGTTTTTTTCGTACCACTCTGTAACATCAGCGGCCTCCTCAGGCATCATGTGTTGTAGGACAAAATATTCTATTGAGGGCATGACCCCTATGTAATTTTGGTTATCGGCTGTGTTAAAAAAATGCGGGAAATGACCTTTAACGCCATCAAATCCCATGGCCTTTGGAAATCTGCTCAATTTCATGGGGAGAAAATTGAGAGAGTCTATAAACCTAATCTTCAGATCTTTTATTGTGATACACATTATGTTTCCGCCATTAGAGATGAGGGATACTGTATACCGTTCTTTGATGATCTTGTTCAATACAAAATACGAATCATACCGCCCAGCGTTATGGGCTATGAATGTGTAATGCGCAAATTTTGGTTTCATGAACGTCTTTACAAAATCATCGATACAAGCTTTGCCCTTAAACTCCCAGGATTTCTCACCCATTAATGTGAGAGCGTAACAGTAGTTTGGTATATGTATACCTGTCTCCTGCATGCATTCGAAATCAAAAAAGATGTATTTGGTGGTGGGTTCTTCCGCTTTGATGGGCTGTATGTAACACAAATGATCCGCAAACCCATCAACATATGCCTTGCAAGTAGAACACTTTAGCCCCTGACACTCATGAGACCTGCGACGGTAGAGACAACACCTGTCGCAATAAACATGTTCAAGACAGGATATTTTGCGATCTAAAGCTAAGGATTTGTGCTCCTCTAAACATTCACGCGATCTGCAAAACACCCTACAAACCGAACATCTTAATGCGGAAGCCCCATCATCAGCGCACGCTTGTCTGTGACAAGCCTTACAAAAGAAAAGACAATCGTGGCTATTTTTGCGCTCATAAGTTCGATTACATAAGGAACAGAAATATCTCGATCCGAGAAATGCGCAGATATTAATCAGGCCATAATAGTGTGAATCGTGATATAATACATACAGGGTATCACCGTAGCGCGAATCTGAAGAATAGTAATGCCAAGAACGATTATTATGATATAATATTGTAATTTTTGTTTTTAAGTGTTTTTCAAAAACAACAACGTCGCTAAAGCTGACTGCTTTATCGATCGGTAGGTTCAAATCCTTATGAATTTGAAGCGCCCGATCGTGTATTTCAGCGTCTGTGGCATTACCTTTATCCAGAAGTTTGCAGATCGATGCCGCAAAGCACAAATAATTGTGCGTATTGTTGAAATCATACAGGTGTCTTCTGCGCCTTTCTATAATTAAGCTGTATGGAATGCGTCTAAGGCCGCGACCAGTTAGGGCCCCACCCGCTCTATTTCTAAAAACAGTGATCACAAACCTTAAACCCGTGCCTAATAAGAATTCAGCGTTACTTTGAAGAGTGTTTGTAATTTGATTCAAGAAACTGACAGCGTCTAATGATTCTTGCGGCTTTCGGTGTGAGTAGATGGCGTTGTGTAAACCACCCCACCTCCAATCTTAACTGTACACGATCATTAGGGTCAACACCAACCATGAATTCATCAATCATAACCTGTATAGCGTTGTGTACGGCTTCAACACCCTCTGCAAATGATGTAACTCTTTCCAAATTAACAAATTGAAAATGATTATGATACTCAATAGCTCTGAAATTAGGATGGTGTCGCTCATACCTGTTAACAGCTTCTAAGTACACATCTCGCCGACCTTCACCATTACCGGGTGGCGCACCCCCATCTATGTCATTATGCATGGGCGTTGCGGGGTGTTCAACATTGTCAGGTGACGCAGCGTCACCCGGTAATGGTTGGTCCGGTGATTTGTCAGCCTGTGCACCTGGGGTTGGGGTTGTGCATCGCCCCCTGTGTTGTTTACGCTTTCTCAGCCTGTATATGCATTTTAAAGCCTGTTTTATTTTCGAACGGCGAAATAAGTGTGAGATTTTGCACGGTACATTTGCTTTAATTCTTGGGGCTTTTTTACACACATGTAAATTACGTTTCAACCCATAACCCACCATGCCTAGTCACGGATCCGTTTCAATTATCTCGGCAAAATGATACATGTTCGCTTTAATAAAATCCCTAGTCCTCACGGTCTCTGATATATGATTTGATGTTACATTCATGTACATTTCTACAAGTTCTTTAATGATCTCTGGCTTCTTTTTTGAACCATAAAGCTCATCTTTTATACGGTTCAACATGGTATTGACATTTCTACGCATGTACCCTATATGCTCACGCATCCTCCCCATGACCGCGTAGTATTGTATTTCCGCATCTTGTCCTAATTGTTCCACATTCTGAACCCCATCAACTATGTCTGTCGATACCACGGTCGGCGGGGCATCCGCACCGCCCGATGCGGTTGCCTCGCCGACCGTGGTAAAAACACTGGGTAGTTTTGTGTAATCATCACCCATTACTTTATCAGGGATTCCGGCTACAGATGTTACAGCCTCATCATCATTCTGTGGTGTATCTGAGACTGACTCTTCACTAGGGGTGATAAAAAATGTTTGCCCATTTAAGTCCTCATCATTAGCGGATAATGTAGCTGCAGGCGTGTTACTGACCACGCTTTGCGTTTCTGCAGTATGATGTTCCTGCGTGTCTGAAATTACGATGACATCATCATCCGTCAGCGCCGTGTATCTCTCTCTTGACAGTCGTAAAGTTTTACGAGTCTTCACAGTCTTTGTATTACCGGCAATGTCAATGTCGGATTCAGTAGGTGTTGCAGGTGTTGTAAATGCGTGCGGGTAATCCACATTACTCACGGTTGGCACGGTTTGTAATGCAATTCTTTTTCTCACGGGCCTACCTTCCGAATATTTCAATCTTCTTTTAAGATCTGATAAATCGGCCTTGTTTTCTTGACCGGCTCGACTTTTTGTAATTCTCCGCTTGCTTGGCTTGAAATCGTCGCGCTCGGTGGCCATGATCTCGGCCCTTGATACATCTTCTTGAAGTTGTGGGTCGATCACCGTTTTAGCTGATTCACCCCCATCCATTTCAGCATTGAGCGGTTGAGCAACCCCGGCCGCGGCTATCATTTTTGCGAATCGTCGCGGATCCGCTGTAAATAAAAAATAACAACGTTTTAGTTACACATTCGCGGACACTAAGACAACCGCTTTATAACACCTTCAGACCCGCCTCCCAAAACACCCAACCCATCCATGTCGGTTTTCATCTACACAGTCTGTTTAATACCTGTGGTTTCCATTTGTAAAGAACAGTGGTAAATGTTGTGCTATATAAGAAACCAAATAAATAAACATACACGGGTATTTGTCAAAGGTTTGCGCCGGCATGGTTCCTTTAAACAATGACCAGAAAGCTTGATCGCTGATCTGGGCTCTTTTTGCTCCTTTAGCCAATGCGCTGTTGGGTTGTTTGGCGTTTGATCCAACATCCGATGTCGGTTCTCTGTATCCGGATGGTCCCGCTTCACACGTATCGGCCCTAGGTACCGTAGGTTCATACCGGCTAGCTATGTCATCTGTAATACATATATTATCAATTAACGACACATTCGCCGACTTGAGAAAAAAAAAAAAAACCGTCATTTAAGTCATGATAACAACAACTCCTGTGGACACTATTCATGATTTTGCGACGATATGCAACATTTAACACAAAAACACATTATAAAAACACCGCTAGCCAATCGTCAAAATTCACCTTGTATAGCCGGGGTCTGGTATAGCTGTTTATAGTGTTTTGCCGATGGTAAATTCCAGAGATCATCCATTATGTGTTCTGCATCAGATTTCGACATAATCGGCGATACTAACAGAGAACAAAAAACACATTAATATCACAGTCAGTATAAAAATGAATATAACAGGATATATATATATATATATATATATATATGAGTGAGAACGTGAGAGTTCGCGCGAGATAGCGTGAGAGAGAGAGAGAGAGAGAGAGAGAGAGAGAGAGAGAGAGAGAGAGACATATTTTTGGAAATAATAATATATCACATTTTTTTTAACATACATCACATTTTTTTTGACGGCTTATGATCACCTACATTTTTGTGATTCGGACAAATCAGAGTATGCTGCGTATGGGTTTTCGAATGTCGTCAGATCCGGACCGACTGTGAAATCCGAACCATATGATCCAACTTCAGATGCGTCATATGTGACATCTGAAACTGATTTATGGGATTAACAATTTAATAAAAAATAATATATACATAAAAAATAAAATAAAAATTAACACAACAATTTTGTAGAACGAAAAATACAATCAACACGTGTAACATTTATACCAATAGGGCGCTTGTCTTAACAGATCCTGTGACTAACACAACTGAGCCTTGTAATAATAATTAACACCAACAACGTAACATTTATAAAACCTGTCAATAGCCCCTGTGCCTTAACAAATCATGCCCCTAGCAACAACAATGTGTCTTTGGTCTGTAAACTTACATGTATTTGTCTGCTCATTTGACTGCTGTTGGAAGCTGGGTAAATCTTGAAAATCTCTGAGACTTATTTTATTTGCATTAATGGTTTTGTATTCCTTTCTCTGTAATAAATAATAATAAGTTGAAATAACAATACAATAAGATATTGTTAAACTATTGTAAATATCATATACACACCTGCATGTTGGTGTTTTGTTGATAGCTTAAGTTCAAAGTCAATTTCTGCAACAACCACTAGATGTCACTGTTGATAACAACATACATCATTCAGCAATCATAAAAGAATTTGCGTGCACAAAATCGCATAAAATTTAAAATCATTATGTATAATACAATGATACAATATTAAAATGAAGCTATTTATAAATATCAAAGCCGTAATACCGTAATCTGCGATGACTAACATTAACGACCTGTAAATTGTAATAACACAATATACTGTATTTTTAAAAGCAATATGTATAATGTACAGACCACAATACACTAACCACTTCCTAAATAAATGATTAACCACAAGCATCCAGTATGCCAGCATGTACTCCCAATACATTACAATACAATGCAGGCCGCAGCAAACTATATTTTAAGTTTGTTTAAAGTATTTTTAAAAGCAATATGTATAATGTACAGACCACAATACACTAACCACTTCCTAAATAAATGATTAACCACAAGCATCCAGTATGCCAGCATGTACTCCCGATACATTACAATACAATGCATGCAGCAGCAAACTATATTTTAAGATTGTTTAAAGTATTTTTAAAAGCAATATGTATAATGTACAGACCACAATACACTAACCACTTCCTAAATAAATGATTAACCACAAGCATCCAGTATGCCAGCATGTACTCCCGATACATTACAATACAATGCATGCAGCAGCAAACTATATTTTAAGATTGTTTAAAGTATTTTTAAAAGCAATATGTATAATGTACAGACCACAATACACTAACCACTTCCTAAATAAATGATTAACCACAAGCATCCAGTATGCCAGCATGTACTCCTAATACATTACAATACAATGCATGCAGCAGCAAACTATATTTTAAGATTGTTTAAAGTATTTTTAAAAGCAATATGTATAATGTACAGACCACAATACACTAATCACTTCCTAAATAAATGATTAACCACAAGCCGCCAGTATGCCAGCATGTACTCCAAATACATTACAATACAATGAATGCAGCAGCAAACTATATTTTAAGATTGTTTAAAGTGTTTTTAAAAGCAATATGTATAATGTACAGCCCACAATACACTAATCACTTCCTAAATAAATGATTAACCACAAGCCGCCAGTATGCCAGCATGTACTCCCAATACATTACAATACAATGCATACAGCCGCAAACTATATATATATATATATATTTATTTAGAAAATTAAATTAGACTTACCCTCTGTTCTGGAACAAAACTTCAAGTCAAAACTTCAAGTTCTCTGTCTTGAATAGTGTGTGTGTGTGAAGACCTTCAACCTCAATGTGTGGCAGATGCCTGGTAGTTGTCTGGTCCCATGGAGAACATATTTATACGTTTCAGTCAGTTAACACATCTGTGTTGCATTTGTCTCATTTGAATATTCATGAGTTGTGTTCCAAAGTCATAGACAGGCATATCAAATATATATATATATATATATTTGATTTAAATAACATAGCATATTGTGCAAAACACAGCTGTGTTCAGAATATTTAGCTCGATAAAATGCCACTAAATTGCCCCCCTGAATAAAAACCCTTATTCTTATTAAATAAATGTCAGATATGGCACACCATCAACAACAGCATACATAAGCCCTATATATATATGGGCCTTTGTCATCATTTTGGAAGATTCCCGAATAAATCTTTTTACAAATACCATCTGGACTTCTATATGATTGATCAACAGATTTGTTGTATATGTATGTGTATGCTTTTTAATTTAAAATATATACCTTATCCACTACACCTGTGTAATTTGATTGAGATATATATATATATATATATCTGATTTAAATAATATAACATATTATCCATATTTTATTCATCACATAATATAATGCTACCATCACATTACACACATATATATATATATATGTACTGTATATATATATATATATATATATATATACTGTATATAGCTATATATATATATATATATATATATATATATATATATATATATATATACTTTATATAGATCCTTTATTTATCAGCATTGATAATGTTCAGGGTTAATGTTCAGTTAAATATAATATATAAGTTAATTCTGTAGTCTCTAGCTCCGTCTGGAACTTGCTTGCAACTGCAATACATGGCCACTAGATGCCACTCATGCTCTGTTGCAAAGATTTCATGGCCTTTCTTTGTTCTGTCTAAACTAATTAAACGGTTAGCCGTGTGAAAATGTTTTTTTCAGAGGTATGTGCTTTCTAATGAATATAATTGTTACCAGCCCTGCTGTGCTGTCTACGCTAATTGCGTCATACGTAAATGTCAACGTCTTCAAAGACTATGGAATCCGGTGTTTAAAATTACTTTTGAAAATTACAATCATCCGTCATATCTGATGTCTTTCTAAAAGTAACACTATACTTCTCACGCTGTGTGTCTTTAAATTTAAATGCCTACAACATGTCAGGCCCAGACTGAATGGCTCTGTATCTTTAAATGCATAACATATGTATACCCAGACCTCTTTGTTATGTACGCGGATATTTCATTTATTTTAAAAGCAAGAAGGTCCTTAGATGCTGTGGAAGTTATCGTGTGGAATATAACTTTTTATTTTTTATTTTTTGATACACGCTTGGTCAGGCACTTCGTTGTAGTGCTTTTTGGATCGTTCTAAGGTAAGTGTTATTATAGTTGGTAATGATCTGCCTGTATTATTCACTGTGAAAGATCTATGAGCTATACCAAATCACATTGCCCTTGTTGATTTATATCCGATACGCATATCATATTCCTAGAAAAATATGGTATACAACAAGATCTACTTTTTCTCACATCGGATCTTTTAAATTTATTTCCGATACGCATATCATATTCCTTTTATAGTTTTTTTCTAGCCGGTTTGTGCAATGTGTACGCGTCTTGCTCTTGTAACCATTTTCTCACATCGGATCTTTTAAATTTATTTTTCAAAGCTTTATAATATTTATCAAAACCGCAAAAACTCCCCGGCTTTAATACGTTATAATAACTGGCTTTCAGCCGGCTGTTTTGATGATCGGCGTTGCGCGACATCCTACACAAATCAAATTTGATATAAAACAAGATCTACATTTCTACGAATTATATATCTGTTGTATACCATATTTTTCTAACAACTTTTTTAGCATTATGTTTAGAAATTCTTCCAGCTGATTAAGATATCGCGTACTTTATATATGTGTTATTTCACATAACCAATATCAGTGTATGAAGTTACAGTATCAAACCAATTATATTTTAATACGGGGGTTAATATTAATTTTATACTACTTTTGATATCAAACGTGATACGAGCTATCACACGCTATCACGTTTGATATCAAACTAAATAAAAGGGGGCGTGGACAAACTGTATAAAAGGGGCGTGGACCTGTCAAAACCAATTAGTTTGAAGAAAAAGTGTGCCTTATCTACTCATATTGCCAGTGATGGGAGTGTGCCCTGGCGATAAATCGCTGGGTTCGCCCTCCCATTTTCAGCCCCGTTCTAATCGCTGGACACAGGAGCTTGCTCCTGCGACCAGCTGATTATGTCTGTGGCATCGCTGGCAGAGGTTCCCTTTCATCAGTGACCATCTCTGATCGCTGATGAAAAGGAGACACTGAGCAATATATTGCTCAGCAATATATTGCTAGCAATATATTGCTGAGCAATATTCTGAAAGAAACTGGTAACAAATTAAAATATATATATATATAAAAATACAGATGTTAAAATATGTATTTCTGATATTCTTCTTTTAAAAGCAATGATCAATGCTTTAGCAATGCCAGTCACTACTATGCTGTATCTTTGTTCCAAAGTAAGCAGGCACACATATGGGGCTGCTAGAATGGTAAATGCAGCAGGCACATAGATGGGGCTGCTAGAATGGTACATGCAGCAGGCACACAGATGGGGCTGCTAGACTGGTACATGCAGCAGGCACACAGATGGGGCTGCTAGAATGGTACATGCAGCAGGCACACAGATGGGGCTGCTAGAATGGTAAATGCAGCAGGCACATAGATGGGGCTACTAGAATGGTACATGCAGCTGGCACACAGATAGGGTTGCTGTAATGGTACATGCAGCAGGCACACAGATGGGGCTGCTGTAATGGTACATGCAACTGGCACACAGATGGGGCTGCTAGAATGGTACCTGCAACTGGCACACAGATGGAAGACACAAAAGAAGGAATTCCCGCACCAGTATCTTTTTGTTTGGATTCTCCTCCCCCAGTTATTTTCTAAGATTTAGTGGAGATCCAATCTTCCACTAAACTGGTCCGGGGGGTGCCACCCACTACTTAAAGTTAAACCTATACACCCACAAAGAAAGAAGTATCTTGTAGGGCGCACTGAGAATCAAAATATTTATTATAAAATATAACTTTTAATAGTTCCTATAAAAAGTCTCTTAATCAGATGGAGACCACATGACCTTGTCTCAGAGTGAAATATTTAAAAGATAGAACAATGTGATAAGAATTGAAAAAATGTGAAAGAATTAAAATGAGAAGAAAAGAATGAACGTATGTGTGTCAGTTATTTATATATTTCTTGGCTTAAATTGCCTTTATAATAAATTTCTGCTTGCTGCTGTTATTATGTTACAGCTGAGGAAGCGATATGTTACTTCCTTGAGGAAGCGATAGTGAAACGGTCGTTGGTAGTCAGATTAGAATGAAATGTATGTGTAGTCAGTCAGTATAATTGTTCCACTTAGGGTTTATTTGTATGAGCATGTAGCCATCCTGTTAATACAGCCCGTATAGACACTTAGCCTGACAATAAAGCCGACAGCGGCACGAACGCACAGCAACGCCGGGAGCACATTCACTGTGCTACCCGAGACCTGTGCTAGTAGACAGCCTGTCACAGAAGCCGACAGCGGTGTGAATGTATAAGCACGCCGGGAGCGCACTGTAAAGGCTACCCGGGATCTGTGCTAATAGGCAGCCTGTCACGGCAGCCGATAGCGGTATATGTATGCGGTTACGCCGGGAGCACATTCTAAAAGCTACCCAGAACCTGCACCACTATATATTCTGTGACCGTAATAGCGGCAAACTCTGCTACGTCGGGAGCACACTCTTAGTGCTACCCGAGATAAACTGACAGGCAGCGGCGCAGCATATTATGTGCGACCGCACAAACAGATAACAGACTGATATTGTCGGGAGCACACATATTGTGCTACCCGCAAATAAACAGACAGGCGGATGCGACCGCTTATTACTGTATGACACCTATAATTGACACTGCTTCACTGTGAAACAGCGCTTAGCGCTCCCTACCTTGGCACATTCAATTGCCATAACCCCCACAATGTTGGGGTGAATAAAGGGAATTGTGTGCACGAACACAGAGTGAATAATACCCCAGAGTGAATATAAGTGTTTAATAAAACAGTAATTACTGCTCAATATATGTGAATTGTTTGTATGTACATAAAAAAAGACATTAAATGCTGCATGTCCAATCGAGGCATGTTTAATTACAACTGAGTATATGTGAAACATTTAATCTAACATATCTGTCACGGCATTTCCCGGCGGTAACCCGCTTAGTACCGGGATTGAGGAGAGGTGGGGAATATTATAAGGGGTGCTAACATAAATCACCCTAGGACCAAGAAGTACTATCTAATTATCAGTTCGTCTATAATTGTCACACACCTATATAACCATTTTTAACCCAGCGAGGACATCGCTTAATTTTTGGGTAACAGAGATCCTATTGATATAAATAGGTTACATTGCATTAATTTAACTCCATCTTAAGGAGAGGTGTGACAATAAAAACGTATGGTCCAACTGCACCCGGTCTGGCGGTAAATCCGCTTAAATACAGAAACAGGGACATGCAGAATAAAGAATAAATATTGAAGGGACATATCCTTGATAATTCGATCTATAAAGTTCCATCCCCACGCACCTCTAGACTGTGTTTGTGTATAAAATCACTACTCAGTTGGGAGAAAAAATCAGAAAAACCACATATTACCGAGCAGCAGAGAACATTGCTCATATGAGGAAAAATTAACACTGCCATATGATACAGTGCTCCCTCATTGAATATATAATTGAATAAACCCTGGTGGCAACATTACTGTTTGCTCAGCTGTAACATAATAACAGCAGCAAGCAGAAATTTATTATAAAGGCAATTTAAGCCAAGAAATATAATATATAAATAACTGACACACATACGTTCATTCTTTTCTTCTCATTTTAATTCTTTCACATTTTTTCAATTCTTATCACATTGTTCTATCTTTTAAATATTTCACTCTGAGACAAGGTCATGTGGTCTCCATCTGATTAAGAGACTTTTTATAGGAACTATTAAAAGTTATATTTTATAATAAATATTTTGATTCTCAGTGCGCCCTACAAGATACTTCTTTCTTTGTGGGTGTATTGGCACACAGATGGGGCTGCTAGAATGGTACATGCAGCAGGCACACAGATGGGGCTGCTAGAAAGGTACATGTAGCAGGCACATAGATGGGGCTGCTAGAATGGTACATGCAGCATGCACACAGATGGGTCTGCTAGAATGGTACATGCAGCTGGCACACAGATAGGGTTGCTGTAATGGTACATGCAGCAGGTACACAGATGGGGCTGTAATGGTACATGCAGCAGGTACACAAATGGAACTGATATAATGGTGCATGCAGCTGGCACACAGATGGAGCTGATATAAAGGTGCGTGCAGCTGGCACACAGATGGGGCTGTTATAATGGTACATGCAGCTGGCACACAGATGGGGCTGCTGTAATGGTACATGCAGCATGCACACAGATGGGCTGATATAATGGTACATGCAGCAGGCACACAGATGGGGCTGCAATAATGGTCCATGCAGCAGGTAATGAATGATTTTGAAATACTCAATATTTCTATTTTCTTTACAGACAACTGAAGTAAAAAGCACAATACTTACAGTGCAGGCATATGAAAAACACAAATATTTTATCAAGTACAGTTTATCGGTAAGTTAATAGAATAAATATATATTGCATTTAACCTTGATTATTGGACAGCTGTTTAAATAACTTATTCCAGTGGTTCCCAAACTGTGTGCCGTGGCTCCCTGGGGTGCTTTGAGACACTTGCAGGGGAGCCTTGGATTGGTGGTCCAGGATCAAATTATTTATAGTCAATGTAAAAGGCAAAAACTTTGCTGGTGGGCTGCCAATAATAAAATTTGTGGACAAACAGAAGCTAATCCTGTCCCTCACCCATAATTAAACCTTTGTATGACATATAAAAAATGTACTTAATTTCTGAATAAGAACCTTTTGGCCCAGGGTGCCATGAAAAAATATTCTGATGCTCTAGGGTGCCGTGATTTAAAAAGTGTGGAAACCACTGGCTTATTCAATTGTTCAGTGCTGTAAAGGTGTGTACACACGGGGGGAGATATATTGCTAGCAATATATTGCTGAGCAATATATTGCTCAGTGTCTCCTTTTCATCAAGCGACCAGAGATGGTCGCTGATGAAAAGGAACCTCTACTGGGGGAGCCACAGAGGTAATCAGCTGGTAGCAGGAGCAAGCTCCTGCGACCAGCGATTAGAATGGGGCTGAAAACGGGAGCGCGCACCCGGCGATTTATCGCCGGGGCACACTCCCAATCACTGGCAATATGGTCGCCTGCGACCATATTCCCAGCGATTATAGCCCCTATCGCCCCCGTGTGTACACAGCATCACAGTGCAAATTAGTAATTGGCTTTTACATGATCCTTATACTGCAGCTGAGACCATACATATCTGTGATTTCATTTGTGCAAATCTTTTTGATTGTCTTTTAAATGGATTTCAAGAGAGATTTTAAAAAAAGAAAGCCCTTGGAATTGCTTCATCTCCAACCTTAGGGCCTGATAAAGTGGCGGCTGCATCTTTTGGTGGTCGCCCACATGTGACCTAATGAAAAAGTCCTTCCCTGGTGTACATCCATGTGTGCAAGTACTGAGACTCCCACTGTCAGCATTGCACCAAAGAAAGGTGCATCATTCATACAGTAGCTGCAGATTTACACTCTGGGCCATATTCAATGCGGCCAGCGAGAGGTTAAACTTTGAGGATCGCCGAAAACAAGTGACCCTCGCCGTTTAACCCCTGTGTCAACCGCTCACCATATTCAAAGTTCCAGGGGAATCCTCTCTGTCAGAGGACGGTGAGCATTCCCCCAAATGGCGAGGTTTGCGGCTAATGCAGGGAGCACGCTGCATTTAGCCACGAGCCTTGCTGTTTTGGCGGCCGCACACACTGTCAGGGCCGCCGAGGGGCAGGGGGGGCAGGTACATTTTACCTGGGCCCGGGCCTGCCAGGGGGGCCCGGGTCCCGACACACACACACAAAAAAAAAAAAACACGGTTTTTTTTAAAAAGGGGGCGTGGTCACGGGTCCGCGATTAGGCCACGCCCCCGAATTAAGCCCGGTCAGCGATGGCTGTCCTGCTCCTGCTCCAAGTTCCTGTTTCAAAAGGTAATGCCGCCCGCAATGCATGGCTATGGACAGGGGGAACAGACAAAAAGCGTGTGTGTGTGTGTGTGTGTGTGTGTGTGTGTGTGTGTGTAACAGGCTTTGTATGTATGTATATGTCTGTGTGTGTAACAGGCTGTGTATGTATATATGTGTGTGTAACAGGCTATGTGTGTGTGTGTGTGTGTGTGTGTAACAGGCTATGTATGTATGTATGTCTATATGTGTGTGTGTGTAACAGGCTATGTGTATATATATATGAAGAGATAAGGCCGCGCTAGTCCTTTCAATATTTCCAATATGTTTTCAAGCTGTACGGTGCAGCTTCTCCGATGGCCGATCCCACGGCACAATACAGTACATGCGAAGAAATAGGAGATGCACACAATGAGCAATAAATTCAATTCCTTTATATAATAAAACAATAGCTCACGTACAGATAGGTTTTTAGTGATCAGCTTGCCAGCATAAATAGTAGCATAGGGTGCAGTCTCTCCCACGTTGAGTCAAAGCCGCAAGGCTCTCGATCCACCGTCGATAGGACCACCCACGCAAACGTCACTGTATACACATACAGGGGCGGATCCAGGATAAAATGACAGGGGGGGCACCATGATAAAAAAGGGTTTGGGTGGGGTAGGGGTGGTGTTAGTGGTGCCAGTGTACATGCTAAGAGAGCGGCAGGAGAGTGTGGGAATGGAATTAAAAATAGGCACTGGCATTTAAAGTACGCAGGCCCACCATGGTGACAAAAGTGAAGGATGTAGTTGTGCGCGCGCCAAAGGCGCGCTCCGGAAAAGGGTGTGTGTCCACTCAATGGGGGGCGTGTCAACACCATATACAACTTCTACACATTATGCAACAAAATACTAGACCCCATTATACTTGCCCCTTACACATGATGCCAAATGGAATGAGCCAAAATTCACATAATGCCAAATGGATTGAGCCAAATGCATAAAATGCCACATGGATTGAGCCAAAATTCACATAATGCCACACGGATTGAGCCAAATGCATAAAATGCCACACGGATTGAGCCAAAATTCACATAATGCCACACGGATTGGGAAAAAATTCACATAATGCCACACGGATTGAGCCAAAATACCCATAATGCCAAATGGATTGAGCCAAAATTCACATAATGTCACACGGATTGAGACAAAATTCACATAATGCCACATGGATTGAGCCAGAATTCACATAACGCCACACAGATTAAACCAAAATTCACAATACACTTCATAAACAGGGACATTGTCCACCAAAGGCTCGCATTAAACATTTACACCATAATGTCCATTACACGTTAAATTACACGCCATTATGTCAATTATGTGTTATGCCAAACACCATAATGCCTATTAAAAATTATGCTACATAAGTGCTGCTTCTCTACATGCTCATTGCCAAGGGTTCCATGCTCATTGCCAGAGGTTCCATGCTTGTTGCCATGTGGGATTACATGCTCATTGCCAAGGGGGAATACATGCTCGTGGTAAATGGGGGACAGCAGAAGTTATAGCCACTGTCAGTGGCAGAGCCTGGCTGTATTCAGAGCACTGCAGGTCCCGGCTATTTGAAATAATACCCCTTTCACACCAGAAAATGCATTCCCAGGTTGGCCCCTTTTACACCAGCCTAGTCCCTGCATTTTCTGCTGTGAGGGGGAGAGAAAACCACCCCTCCCCCCTTTAACCAGTTATGTCATTTAACTGGCTATATCTTCGGAACCAACTGACCCATTTACATGAGACAAGTATTATATTGAAGAACTTTTGAGTGGACTTTGAATGATTTTGGTCCAGTGAAACTGGAACGTTTGGTTCCAGAGTAATCTGCCCTCAAAGAACATGAACAGACATGAAATTACATTTCAAAAATAAAAAAATCGGTTTATACGCAATATCTCTGGAACCGATTGACCGATTTGGACCAGCCTGGTATCATTTTGAAGGCCCAGCGATTTGGAATTGAATGAAATCAACCACAAGCTTCTGTGATGCCAGGGTGGGAACTGGCAGCCGTCGGAACTGGGTGGGGGTCGGAATTGACGGGTCCCATATTATCCTATGGGGAAAAAACGTTACAGGTTTGCCAGGCGATATCTCCAGTTCCCGGGGGGCTAGAGACACAGGGCTAGGCTCGTTGGAAAGCCCTGGTCCTCAGCTACAAATGACAGGGGGGCACATGCCCGGGTGCCCCCCCCTGAATCCGCCACTGTATATATATATATATATATATATATATATATACACAGACGGCGCCGGCCTTATGCTTGCTGGCGAATCGCCAGCAGCATGCTGCTGGCGATGCGCCAGCAACACGGCGCGCCATCTGACTGAGACGCGCGTGCGTCCCCCACGCACGCGCGTCTCAGTATCCGGGCGGCCGGCCGGCGAGGCGGACGCAATACTGTCCGCCTCCCGCTCGAGGGGGGCTGGGGGGACCCGAGGAGGCTGTGGGGGGGTGCGGGCGCCCGGTGTGGGCACCGGGCGACCGTCGGAAGGGGACGGCAGCACCGTCGGAAGGGGACGCGCGCGCACCTCGTGCGCGCGCGTCCCCTTCCGACACACAGATGGCGCGGGAGCAGGGAATGGCGATGGCGTCGCCATCGCCATCCCCTGCAAAGATGAGCCCGGCCCCATCTGTATGTGTGTGTGTGTGTAACAGGCTATGTTCTGTATGTGTGAAGGAACAGGCTGTGTATGTATATATGTGTGTGTGTGTGTGTGTGTGTGTAACAGGCTATGTGTGTGTGTGTGTGTAACAAGCTATGTATGTATATGTGTGTGTGTGTAACAGGCTATGTACTGTATGTGTGAAGGAACAGGCTATGTGTGTGTGTGTAACAGGCTATGGCCCTCATTCAGGTTGGTTCGCTCCCCCGCACGGTCACACAGGGGAGCGATGTTGTGCATGTGCAGCCACTTTGTGTGAGCGAGCAAACCGATTATTTGCCGCCCCGATCGCATGCAGCAGTGTGGCCGGAAGCGTGGGGTGGTGGATATGGGTTGCGCCCATGGGAACTCCCATGACGTGGGTGCCGGGGGAGGGCAGCTGATGTCACCTGCCCGCCCTCTTCTCGTACAGGAGCGCCACAGATCTAAGACAGCAGAGACTGACAGATCTGCGAGCGCTTGAGAAATCATTTGATGGTCAGCGACCGCACTGCCCTGCACACAAGCTGCAAATCGATGATGTAAAACATCCGTTCGCATGCGTGAAATCTGAGGTATTTAGATGACCCGCAAAGCTGCAAATTTTGCAGCTTTGTGGTCAATCAGAATGACCTCCAATGTGTGTGAAGGGAACAGGCTACATGGGGCCCATTTATGACGGATCATATATGGAATACGATCTGGGTGGGACCATACTGCGCAGGATCACATGAGATTAAAGAGGTTGGTACTTCTTTACTTTCACGGCGCCAGCATGGCGCCGCGCGTCGGAGTCCCCTTGCGGGGCTCGCTTCGCTCGCCCACGCTGCGGGCTCGGTGGCTCGCTACGCTCGCCACGCTATGTAAAATCAACTCCATGCCAACATGGATAGTGGAGGTATGAACTATCCATGTTGGCATGGCGTTAAGTTCCTTTATTTTACATAGTTTGTGGCGAGCGTAACAGCCGGAAGTAGCACGGTGCCATGCTGGCGCCGTGAAAGTAAAGAAGTACCAAGAGGTTTAATGGACACAACCCCCCTCTCCCTCCAGGTGCACATACCGCTGGCCATCACAATGCAGCTGCTCTTGGTGCCGGATCTGTAGCTTTGGGGGACACAGCAGATACCGGCAGCTCAGCTCGGCGATACTGCAAGTAGTGGCATCTGCTGCTTTTTGCCAGAACTGTTGCCGCTTTCCCTGCTGCGTGTGTGAGCTTGGGATCCTTATACTCCAGAGGCGGCGCTTCAAATGGGGATGATCGTGCCAGTCACAGATCTTGGGGAGAGGAGCCGTGGGCTGGCCACCCCTGCTGTATGGCATAGGGGTCTGGGCAGCGCAGGGGGGCAGAGGGTCCCTGTGACGGATGGGCAGACAGCAGTGGGGTCCTTGCGGAGGATGGGAGCTATAACCTAGTTCCCATCCTCCGCAGGGACCCTGCCGCTATCTGCCCATCCGTGGCCACGACCCCTTACTCCCATGGGCGCAACCCATATCCACCACCCCACGCTTCTGTCCACACTGCTGCATACGAACGGGGCGGCAAGTAATCGATTTGAATTTTGTGTAGCATAATGTGTAAGGGGCAAGTATAAGGGGTCTACTATTGTGTTGCATAAAAGGTATATGGTGTGGTACACACCCCTATATCCTTTAATGGCCACACCTCTTTTCTGTTGCTCGCCACTCCAGGAGGGCCCCGTGACGCTGTTGTACCGGGGCCCAGGATTTCTCTTGGCAGCCCTGCACACTGTTTCCACATTGCTGTAAGAACCCAGCGAGGTGTAAACGGCGTGTGCACGGGGTCAGTTGAATACTGATTGTGTGAGCTGTGACAGCAAGCAATCAGCACTGCTCGCCATCACAGCTCGCAAAAAGCATTGAATACTGCCCTGTGTGTTTGGTCTCCAAAGGGAACGATTATGCATCTGTGTGTCTAAAAAACAGCGACCATCTGTACCAGCCTCAGCCATGGTGTACGTATATGGTGTCACAGCTACTGTATGCTGCCATTAGCCCCAGAAACAGCTATGCCAGGACAAGTCTGAGTGTTGCTGGGTTTCCAGTATTATTTTTAGCGAAGTCTCTTTTCTGCTGATCTCTTAGTGAGCGCACCAAGGGGCCAATTCAGGCACGTCCATAGCATGACAAATTTGTCCCCTTACCTGATGTTTGGGGTGTGCGTATGAGCGTTTATGCGCATGTGCAAACTCCTGGAATGAATGGCTTCGGCCAGGGTTGCCTACTTTTAAAGGTTCCTCTCCGAGACTGTCAGCAGCACTTCAGGGGGCGGGGACTGATGTAGACATTATCAAGCCACACCCCCAACATGGCAAATCCTGCAATTCATGGGTCTTCGAGGAGTGGGCAGGGCTAATGATGCAATTTGCATCTTTAGCCACGCCCTGAAAAGACGCAAATTGCTGTACTTTATCGCTGCGGCCAGGGAGATTCGGTGGGGGATGGGGGGGGGGGGGTGCCGCCGGTATCCGGGAAAGTTGCCCACCTTTCCAGGGGGTTGGAAGGGTGATCCAATTTTCAGGAGTCTCCCGGCCATCATTATCATTATTATTAATGTCATCATCAAAACTGTGACATTAACAGCACTAAATGGCCCTGAACCTCCACATAATCCACATGTCCATTAAATTGAATATCAGGCAGAAGACAGACCCTTCTGTCTGGGCTACAAGACCAACCTATCAACAACACAATTTACCAAGAGCAATTCCCTAGGAGTGGGCATGAGGTGACTTGCATTGTCTACTTTGTGGTAGGTGCAGCACTTGCCATAATTCCTGGGTTCTTTGGGCTTCCTTCTGCACATTTGCCAAAAAATTTCCATCATTGCATACTATGCTAAGTATAACCAGGCGAACAAATGGTTTTGGTCAATATTAAAAGCTAATGGTTAATAGGATGAGTAGATTATTATTACATGCCTTGGAATCTTCCCTGTTGTCCATCTGTGGGTGAAGGATCTAAGAAACATGATACCTATGACCTCACCCACCATTATGACCAACTTTGCTGTTATTTTATCAGTTATATGTCCATGCTGAGATTATGTTATCCTTTTATATAGGGACCAAACAGTGACTATTTCCATATTAACCAACGGAATGGAGTGATAACTTTGGCCAAGGCTTTGGAATACAACAGAATTAACAAATACTCCCTTACTGTTAAAGCTACGGTAAGGCGGACAATATGATGTTTATATTTCTCTTTTTTCCTTTTATTTCCCCTCTGTGGTTTCATGATTTTTACATTTGGACATACTGCGTATAAGGCACTAAAGAGCTTGGATTGGCCCTAGTACTTTTTATGGGGTGTGGCTTAATAATGGGAGGAGTGCAACCTTAGAATAAAATACAGAAAAATAGCACTTTAAGATCCTCCCTGGCCACACTGCAGCCTGGCACACAGCAGCATGTGCTGAATAGAGAAGAGCTGCTGCTAACAATTAATGGGGGCCCACTGGACCCCTCAATCAGCACCCCAGTAATTAGTAACCCCCCCCCCCCCCCACCCCACACACACATACACACACACACACACACACCCTTTGGCACCACTGACTGTGTGTCACCATGTCAATAAAGACTTTCTAAATGTGTTTTTTTTTTTGACTGTTATGAAACTGGGCTGCCACAAACGTCCTATACAGACTGGCTGCACAGTCTGGTGACTGGGGCAGGACTGGGGACTGGTGACTGGGGCAAAACCGGGGACTAAGAACAGAAGGATTTTTACATGATTTATATTCATTTTATTAGATATATCTGTGTGTGCTAAAGGTGTAGTGGAGACTATGGCCATGGAGATAGAGAGCATAAGGGACAAAACAATCAGGGCAACCGAGAGGGGGGAGGGGAGCAGGTACTAATTACAGGGCCCAGGCTTGCTGAAGGGGCCCGGCGGTGGCCTAAGTCCAACAATAACACTCCCCCCTCGACTTTAGAATGTTTATTTCAAACCCCCCCCCCCCCCCCCAAAAAAAAAAAAACATTCTGGGGGTGTGGCCTAATAGTGGAGGTGACACGCCATCCGTATTTAGACCACAAAGGCTGCAAAGTTTTACCGGGGCCCGACATACCTCTCGGCTGCCCTGAATACAATTAGTAAATCGGGTTATATACATTTAGTTATTGTTCAGCTCTATAGATAAAAGAAACATTTTATCGATACAAACTTTCCTAGTTTCCCTTTAAATTGACAATCCTAAGGGTAAGGTGTCCGTTTGAGAAATTAGACAGCAATGGGAGATCAGTGTACATATACAATGAAGTTAAGCAGGCAGCAGGATTGCAGAAGGCAACAGGTTCTGATAACAAACATATTAAAATATTATATTGATGTAATTTGGGAGGTTTTTTAAAGACCCTTTTTGTGATTAAAAACTCTTAACAATTATAGGACTCAAACGGCGATTCCAGCACTATTACAGTACATCTACGTGTAAAAGATGTGGACACAATGGACCCTCATTTTATTTTTCCACTGTACAAAGCTTCAATACCGGAAAATCAAGTGAGTGAAAACGAATCAATCCTGAACTTTGGCGCATAGAATGGTACTGTGGAATAATTCTTCCCTATACTCAGGGGTTAAAGTGAGGGGGAACGAGGTGGAACTGAGTTCCACCACCTCTTATGGTAGGGGGAACTGAGTTCCACCTCTACCATAGTTCTGAACAGTAATTCCAATAGAAAAACCTGTCTCAGCTGGCTTCTTCTTCTGGCACGGTGTAAATAATGTAATGTAAAGATGAACAACTGAACATTATGTGTATAAGGGGCATTACTGTGTGATTTAATATGAGCCAGTCATACTGCCCATGTGCATGTAATGAAGGGTGTACAATTGGCATGTAGGATCTAATGCTTGTGGTGTGTGAAGGAGACTTTGGCTTTAGGCTGCCCAGCTGACGCAGTAGTACAAATGTACAAAAAGTAATAGTTCCATCAGTAAATTACATTGGCTTACCCATCTGCATGGAATAACTTTTATTCCTCAGCTGTCACCTGCAAGGCACCCTCCCCCCAGTCCTGGCACATTAGACTGCAGCCTAGTCAGCTGATTGGTAATCAGGCAGTGCCCACAAGGGTAATGGAGAGGTTGGGGCCCTTACTTTAGGGGCATGGCCAGTTACAACAGTCCCCAGAGGCATTTGGAGAGCCATTAAAGACCATGTAATAGAGTAACAATGTATAATTTGATTGCACTGTCTGGAACAAGACATTATAGAAGGACAGGGAGCCTCCAGGGATTTCCCCAGGGGGGTCATACAGCCCTGTGTATTTATTAGTCATTGTACGTTATATCTCCTATACCTGTTACATGTATTGTTACACTATTATTTTCAGATAGGCAGTTTATCCACTCAGCCTGAGGAAATAAAGGCGACTGATGGTGATGTTGGCATTAATGAAGCAGTATACTACTCTATCAGCAATGGTGAGTATTGCCAGAGACAGACAAACACTGGCCTATATCTAGCAGTTGTTGGCGCACCGTTCTGGTAATATGTTTCCCGCTCTTGCTGCATTCTGAGGAGTAACTTTACTAAAGCTTCTAAAAATGAAAAAAGGCGATGTTGCCAAATGAAGGGACGCAGTACACTCAGACCGGGTCCATGTCGACATTCGAGACCAAACTGTGAAAAACTCATACTGACTTTTTCGTTGTCGACCTAATGCTTGTGTCGACCTTCCAACCCTGTAGACCTTAGCCATGTATACCTGTTTCATGTGTCAACCTTAGCCATGTCGACCTTCAGTGGTCGACCCAATGCATGTCGCCCTTAATAGGACCTAATGACCGTATCCTGAGTAACCAGCCACAGACATTTTATGTTATATAGGAAGAATGAGGGTCCAAGGGGCCATAATGTCCACTTATATGACTATGGACATGTGACATGTTCTGTGATTGGCCTAATTTTCCAATGGGTGTCATTTATTAATTGTATCGTTCAATCATTTGTCAGCAACACATCTCTGAAATTCTTTTTCTGAAGCACTTTGCTTATCTCTAGTCTTGTAATACATAAATGGATCATAAACAGGACATATTATGTCTTGGAAAGTGACTAATACCCCTTTTACACCGCCGCATAATCCCGGGTTTTTCCCTCGTGGACCCAGGTCAGTGTGTAAAAGGGGTTAACCCGTGTCCCTTTACACAGGACTTCTACCCCGGTCCTGACCAGGGTATAACATGGACAGGAACTGGGTAGAGGGCAGTGTTAATGGGTACGCCGGGTTATCTAACCCGGCTCCCGTTTACAGCAATGAGGGGAGCACAACCTCCCAACCACAGAGTCCTACGGTCAACATGGAGGTTGGGCAAGGAGGAGGTGAATGGATGCCTTTGTGCGGCATCCATTCACCTCGTGGATGGGGGCTGGGGGGTGCACGGGGGCTGGGGGCAGCTTACCTTGGATGATGTCATCTCCAAGTGCCGCCCCTGTTTACACTGCGGGTCAGCACCACAGTGTAAACGGTGCAAATCCTGGATTCCGACCTGGCTTGGAACCGTGTTCCAACTACGGGTCGGATTCAGGATTTGGGTGTAAAAGGGGTATACATTGAAAGAAATAAACTACCAACCAATCAGATTCTGTCATTTTAAAAATACAGCCTGTAACATGACAGCTAGGAGCGGATTGGCTGGTACTTGACACTTTATCACTCTCCGAAGCTTGTACATCTCCCCTGTTGTGTTAGGACCGTTTTAATTCAATTCAATTGAATGGCCGATGTATCGCTGGGCCATTGACCAGTGTGTACCTGCAATATGTCTGAGAACGACGTCGATCAGATTCCTGTCGTGTCAGGTCTAAAGATACACTGTACCATCGCTTCATGCTGTGTGTGTATGGGTGATCCGCTGATGACTCGTACATTTGTTGCACAAGCTGGCATTGAATAAGAGCGCAATTGTATGGGCACATGTAATTGCCCGCCCAGTGGTGATGCAGCGTATATGCAGGACACACTGCCTGATTCATCTAGAAACATATCTGCAGATCAATTAGTTGTGAACTAAGCCTAACAGAGTACAGGTTGAGTATCCCGTATCCAAAATGCTCGGGACCAGGAGAATTTTGGATAACGGATTATTCCGTATTTCGGAATATTTTAATATTTCAATGATGTATTTTGAAGTATCTTGCATTTATGCTGTATAAACACATCAAACACATGAAATGCACACAAATATATTTTATTTGTTCAAAAAACAAAGTTTCAAAACATGAAACAATATTTGTGTACTTTCTCAGATATTGAATTTGAATGCCAAGCAATCATTTTCTTGTACATATATAGTTCCAGTTACATATCATGTCACCAGTAGTGCTGTTACAGATGTCCCCAGTGAGTTTTTAGCAAAAAAAAAATTTAATTTTAACTTTCTGGAATGTATGGTTTTCGGAATAATTCGGATAACGGATATTCGGATACGGGATACTCAACCTGTATAACTTTTTATAAACCATTTAAATCTCCAGCAACAATCAGCTGATGATGTGTCATTACATGTAAAATCTATGCAATGCTCAGAGGCACTGGCAGAGCAAACATGCACATGTGATATTTATTTGTCTATTGCAGTGTACCCGCCTGAGTTCCGAGACGCTATTACCATTAATAGAATCAATGGAGTCATGTCCCTAAACAGTGAAATGGATAGGGAGGCTGTGTCTCTTCTAACTGTCCCAATTAAGGTATTGTTTATTTTTCCGGAATATATTCTCAGATACACTGCCATCTGCTGGCAGAGAGTGAAACTACATCTTTCTCACACATGCACAAGCACAGAAGCTAGCAGACTAGCTTTCGAAGCTTCTGCTTCGAGTGGGCTTACTAGTATATATATATATATATATATATATATATATATATATATATATATATATATATATAAAATGCATTGTTAAGCATTGCACTTGAGGTCCTACTATACTGTATATGTAGTAGTGTTGGGGTTTTCATTTTATTATTTCATACATACTACTGGTTTAATATTATTTATAAATTAAATCAGTGGCCAAAATAGTATTATTTTCATTGGAGCCGTATTTATTAAAGCTGAAAGCAGCACTTATATTGGACATGTGTGGTACTGTCAGTGCCAGCGAGCACATGCCTATATAATGCACATACAGTATAGGGGGCTAGGCAAAGCTGCAAGCTTTTTGCATGTATCAAGTCTTATGATTGGCGAGATGGGAAAGGAAGGCGTGGGAATATCATCTTACAGTCCGTGCAACCAACACAAATGTATATATACACCTGTTAGAAGGTGTTTCTTTGTTTCACACCTACTATAGGGCAGGTGTAAGCATAGATTCATATGGTAACGATGCAGAGGGCGCTTATACATATAGCTCTGCTGGGTGTGGTATGGCGCTCCGACAGGGGGGATTCCGACTGCAGATGCTCCGACAGGATGGCGAGTGCAAAATAGCCCCTTGCGGGCTCGCTGCCCTCACCACGCTGCGGGCTCGTTGACTCGCCACAGGTTGTATTCTCCCTCTTTGGGGGTCATGGACCCCCACAAGGGAGAATAGCCCCTGTGAGTCAGAGTCCCCCCTGTCGGAGCGCCGTCTGGCACCCGCTCTGCTTACGTGCTGAAAAACTGAATATTTCTGTGGACTTTTCTTTTGAATCTTTTATGGCCATTTTTACTTCCAATTTTTCATCATCCTGCTTATGTCAGATTGAGTATATGTCTTAAAATTAAAATTCATGGGGGGTGATTCAATACTGATCAGATGGGACCGAATTCGGCCCTGTTCCGATGGTGGGGGGACTGCGTATGCAAGTATATGCCCATGTGCAGCCCCCCTGTGCGAACGCCTCCAGCGAGGATCACACACGCAGAGGCATTCGCATGGATAGGGGAGGTAGGGGAGTGTGCAGGGGGCGGCATCAGGGGAACACCCAGCATTTTATGGGCGTTCCCATGAAAACGCTGGGAGTTCCCCTGGAACGCGGGCGGGCCAAAGCCTGCCGGGAGCGGGCGGCTGATGTCTCATGATGTCAGTGCCCATCCCCTCTTCGGGCAGACACTGACGGAAATAAAAGTCAGTTCAGACTGACTTTTATTTCTGAAGGGGAGAGAAATCATCCGATGGTCAGCGACAAAGGTATGTGTTCGCATACATCTCCTTGCATGGTACCAAGGGTATCTGTGGTGGTGGTGGTGTGTGTGTGTGTGTGTGGGGGGGCACAGGTGATGGTGGTGGGGGGGGGGACGCGGACATGCAGTCAGACGGCACACAGCATTTCAGGGCTTGCTAAGCAGCGACGACCGCTGCTTGGCAAGCCTTGCTGAACCAGACCCTCAGTCCAAAAGGAAGTTTCCGTTCTCCAGACTACCTATAACATTAGCCGCTCACTTTGCAGTCAGATTGAATCCACCAGGCCACACAGCAGGTTCATAAACATAACTTGTAGCACTGATTTATACGTGTTGTAGTACAGTCATAAACTCACTATCGGGTATCCCCACAGGCCCACACCCCAAGACCATCACATAAAACCATAACTTAGCTTAACTTATCTATAACCTTTTCTAAAATAAATACACGGACACAAGTGCTGGCGTTTTAAACAGACTGTCAAAATTTATTTTGACAAGCAACTATGTATAACTATAAAATGGTGGCGGCACCAAAGAATGGTCATTATAGGAAAGTGGGGGTTGCATGGCCCACGACAATCGTTGTCAAGGGAGAGCGCACCCCACTATCTACATACACACAGATCTATTAGAGATGACCATTCTTTACCGCCGCAGAAGAAGAGAAAAATAGGGAAGGGTGGGCGGGGCTTCCTGAGACAGAGGGGGATCACACTAACTCGTGACCAATTCTAACCCTACTAAGCCCTCCCCCCTGCTCTGATAGGCCTTGTGCCCATCCTCATCAACATAACATGTGACATCTAGCAAGTGCAGCCTGCTGGAACCCTACGTGGTTTATGTCAGCCTCATTGCTTATTCAGCATTCGGTGTCTCTGTTACCCTCTTCTCTGTCTGGCAGAAATCCCGGTGAAATTAATTATATCCAAACAGGGTGCCTATAACTAATATTGAGTAACTCCAAACTCCATGTCAGCCTCTTCTCTAATTAGCATCTCAGACACATAGGAAGATGCACACGGACACATGATTTGTGCCTCCGGTGCTGTCAGCTGCGGTCACTCAGTAATGAGAGAGAAAAAACTACCGGGAGCTAATTAAGAACAGTAAACATCTATGACCACAGCAGTCATGGCTGCCTTGTTGAGGACTAATCTGCAGCTCCGGAGACAATAGTAAATAATTAAGTGGTGCCACTTGTCATAATACCACTGCAGCACTGAAATGTGTACTCTTATGTACTTGAGAAAAAAAATAAAGGTACTCTTTACCTAGCACGGCGCCCATCGCGGCCATCGCAGGCATTGAATGCACTAAAAAATCAGGTGCGACGCGACCGACGCGATGCCCGCGATTTCCCATAGGGAACAATGTTAAATGTCTCAATTGACCCGATCTTTCTGTTCAATGCCTCAATTGACCCGATTTTTCCATAGGAAACAATGTTAAATGGCCCACAGAGGCCAAATAGGCACTCTAAAGTGTGAAATGGCCCCCCAAATTGTTAACGCCACCCCACGATCAACGTGAACTTGAAGCGTGGCGAGCGCAGCGAGCCCGCGAGGGGCGGCGGTACGCGTCCTACGACCTTTTCATACCCCCACTATCCACGTCGGCGTGAAGTTGAGAATAGAATAGTGTGGCAAGCGCAGCGAGCCACCGAGCCCGAAGCGTGGCGAGCGCACGCGGATACCTGTGAAGCCCGCGAAGAGACGCGTTTACCTGTGAATGTATCCACGTCCCCTCGCGGGGCTCGCTGCGCTCGCCACGCTTCGGGCTCGGTGGCTCGCTGCGCTCGCCACACTATTCTATTCTCAACTCTACGCCTACGTGGATAGTGATTGTTAACATTGATTCCTATGGAAAAATCGGGTCAATTGAGGCATTGAACAGTAAAATCGGGTCAATTGAGAAATTTAACATTGATCCCTATGGGAAATCGCGGGCATCGCGTCGGTCGCGTCGCACCCGATTTTTAGTGCATTCAATGGCCGCGATGCCCGCGATTTTTTTACCTGCGATGCCCACGATCAAAATCGTGGGCGCCGTGCTAGGTAAAGAGTACCAAAATAAATCAAAGATACTTTCATATGGGGTCATCATTTCCATGAATTGGTTATAAGGCACAATGATCCCTATGGCTATATGTCACATATGTTGAATCACAGGTGTGTAGAACACAATACATGAACAAGCCACAAAATGTATGAGTGTGCCGAACTACTCGCCCACTTTAATGCCGAGCTCATAGGTGTCGCTGAGATGCTTTTTCAAAAGTAGTCAAGTATCTGTAAAACGCCACACTGTGTGCCATCCTGATCCATCAATGGTGGAGAAAACCACATATAAGAACAATACAGGGTACACAAGATGAAACATAACAGTAACTGTAGAGCAAAAACAGGACACAGGTAACAATTCGCAATTCTTAGTACACAATACAGCTGAGATGTAGGGAAGCAGAGGAGCAGCCTGCTTGTTAACAGGGGAAGGTTGTCAGTGGTAGAGATGAATGAACACGTGAGAAGAGATGCGGGTATAGATGCTGTAATTGAAATGCAAGAAGAGGGCTGTGAGAACAGGTGGGAAGAGGGGCCTGCTCCAAGGAGCTTACAGTCTAGAGGAAGGGGAGACAGACAGGTGAGGTGCAGGTGAGGTACAGGTAAGGAGACCTGAAGGCAGGGATGGCCAGGACATAAAGCAGTAGGTATTGAGAGCGGCCGCAGTGCTAAGTAATGCCACTCATGAAAGGTACCAGGTGAGGTAGCTGTATGTGTGGGATTACCCGGGGTAGAATAGGTCATTCCTAGTATGGATTACAGAAAATGAGGTGGTTGCAGCATCCTAAAGCTTACAGTAGGGTAAAAATATGGAACGCTTCACTAATTTGCGTGTCAGCCTTGCACAGGGGCCATGCTAATCTTCTCTATATTGTTCCAATTGAAGTATATGTGCTGCCAAAGCAGACCCCGCAGACCCCGCAGAGGCACACCTAGCGGTTTGTTTTTTTGGCACTTCTGGGATCTTCATAGCACTTCCGCATAACGTCCGGTTACCACCCCCAGACACTTACTTCCTGTCAATCTACTTAGGAACGCCCAGCAATATAAAAAAAATATCAAGAGTTCACCGCTGCCAGGTGGCGCGCAATGCGGTTCATACGCATTCACAGTACATCAATAATCTGCCGCTGCGCTAATTCACGCCTGTGCAATCAGGTCTGAATTGCCCTCCATAGAACCCCACTCCAGCACTGACAGACCGGTATAAGCTGCTGCACTATAGAAGGCATGACACACATATACAGTGTATGTACACAGTGGAACATATATAACTGAATACTTTTTATATAACTCCACTTAGGCTGTTCAGCAAAACAATCCACTTAAAAGTGCTGATTGTGTAGTGCTGATAACCATCCTGGACGAGAATGACAATGCTCCAGAGTTTTCCCAATCCATCTACAAGTCCAACCTAGCTGAGAACTCACCACCTGGGACCAATGTGCTTGTGCTTCCAGCCAGTGACAAAGATAAGGTATGATACTGTATGTCTCTGCAGTGTCTCTTCTCAGCTATGCTTCCATCCAGAGAAACTTGTCATTTGTGTGTTTTGTTTTTTGCTATAGGAAGGATTATCCAATGGTTATTTTGAGACTAATAACACTATGTTTAAAGTAGATAAAATGGGAGCAATGTATCTCACCCATGGGGAGCTGGACAGAGAAGTAACGCCTGAAATAACCATCAAGGTACAATTGATTTAATTTATTTGTAGTGCACTTATTCTCAACGTTGCATAGTGGTTTCACGTTAAAATAAAAGGGTTCTAATGTTTTAGAATAATATATGAAGAATCTATGCCTAAAAAGACTGCAGTGGGTGTTTCTCTATATAAGAAGTTAATAAAAAACATACATACAAATTAAAAAATAAAATCATAAATTATCTCAGCAAGGGAAGTTTATATTGTTCCTTTGACAAATATTGTAGATTCCAGAGTCCGGGTGGGTGGCGTTTCCGGACTATACAATGTACGGGAATAGGCAGCGGCACTGAAACATTGGCCATTATGATGATGCATTTATCCATTTGACCACTAAACATGATTTATTCTATACTTCTTGGAGTGCTGAAGTCTTCATTTGTATTGATATACACAGTTTATGCAGTATATACAGTTGGGGCTCCAGAAGGGGGCTGCAGCACAGCCTTCGATTCAAATAGGGGAGCAACTCCAAGTCAGTTTGGAATCGCAGTTGGTGGCAGTTACTGTGGCCACCTATTACATTTGAACTGCTCTGCTCCACTATCATTTGACTAGATTTATTCTACATGCAATATAAATGTAGTCATTGCTCGTGTTCTCTATTGAAAACACGGGTAGTGACAGATCGCTCAGCACACATCATTGGTGCAATGCTGTGTGCTGAGCAAATTGTGCTGAGTGATCTGTGGTAGTGGTAGATCTCTCAGCACAAAGCTCCCATTGGTACATGTGTACGGGGCATTAACTTTTCAGGGGGAATTATAGCGCTGGCACCATGTTTTGTGCATAGGATTGCAGTTGTAGGCTAAATCATGCTCCCAATAAATGTCACAACACACTTGCATTTTTTCTTATCACAACTCCCCATTAACGCCCCTTGGCTGTCAATAACTTGGCAAATAAATCGTTACTGCGAGTAACATCACTAAGGTACCATTATAGCACAGCTCTGTAAATATCAGCATTGTGTGTGTGTATATCTCAGGGATGGGCAATAAGCAACTTTCCAGCTCTTGATGAACTACACTTCCCAGCATGCCTTGCATCAGTTTCAGCATGGCCAAATAGCAAAACTAAGGCAAGGCATGCTGGAATGTGTAGTTCATCAACAGCTAGACTGCCGCTTATTGCCCACCCCTTGTATATCTGAATCATTTCTCATGGATTATATGTGCCTAACTGAGGTGACGTTTGTACCTCTGCAGGCTAAGGGGCAGCTGTATTAAGCCATAACAAGAGATAAATTCAAGTGTGATAAGGAGAGAAAAACATCCAGCCAATCAGCTCCTTACTGACTTTTTTCAAACACAGCCTGTAACATGGCAGTTAGCAGGTGAATGGTTGGACAGTTATCTCTCCTTATCACCCTTGCATTTATCTCTTGTTCAGGCTTAATACATCTGCCCCTAAGTGCATTTCTCTCTAGTACATATTCTGTGACGTATTGCAGACAGACATGAGTTACAGGGCACACATCTGTATATATTCTGTGTGACATGATTTGTCCCATATTGGAACATTACTTCTAGCTTTGAAACGTGTACCATCTCTTGCAGGTCAGTGTGTTTGATGCAGAGACAGATGGGCTGAATTCCAGTGCATTAGTTATTATTACTATTATTGATGTAAACGATAATGATCCTGTGTTTCATAACAAGCCCCTGTTTTTCACAATACCTGAGGGGGTCTATACGAGCACCTCTACTCTCCTGGTGGGTCAGGTAAATGCAACTGATGCAGATGAAGGATCAAATGGAGAAGTTACAATAAGAAAAGCCTCTGAATATGGAGACCATGCATTCATTGTGCATCAAGTAAGAACAACTTCCAAATTCACAATGTGTATCCTTACATTTGTTTTAAATAACATGCTGAATCACCTCAGCAATAAGATCTGATGTCAAATCTCAAGTACAGCTATATTATTTATACTGACATTGTACTCTCCCCTACTACCTAAGACTACCTTCAACCATCCGCCTCACTCCACACATCTCCTGTCCCAGCATTGTCATGTCTCATCCTCCTTCCAACTATTGCCATAATCTGGGCATTTAATCAAAACATGTGTTCCCAAAACATTGCGCAAAAAGCTGCTTGTGTTATATACAAGGGTCACACCGCTGACCCCTAAACAAAGACAGACAAAGAAGGTCAAACAATAGAAACAATCAATGGGGTTAAGTAAAGAATAATGTATACAAATCATTCTTTATAATGTTGGCATTGTAGATGTTCTGGAGCTTGTCTGTTGATATAGCTACGAATGCTCCCTAATTTTTATGTGTAGAGTTCATTAAAAGTTATGTTTTAGATAATCACTATTATCATACAATCAATTAACAAAAGAGTGCGCCCAAAAAGGCACATTTGTCTTTCTGTTTGCTTCTTGCGAACAAATCCCTTCTTATTCAGTCTACATATTTACTTTGCACGTTATCATTTTCCGTTGTCTTTTTTTTCTATAGAACGGCATTATTATTGTTCACGAACCAGTGGACAGAGAGACTAAAGACAGATATGTAATATCGTTAATAGCATCAGATAACGGGAAGCCGCCTAGAGAGGTAAATGGATGTGCTTTTAGAAAAACAGTTACGGAATGGACAGATGGTATATAGATGGTATATAGAATTAGTCCTGCAGTTAAAAACAATAGGCAATAATACATTGAGAAAAGAGTCAATCTAAAGAGCTTTCCATGGAATGTTGTCTGCTGTTATGAATCATAAGAAATGGCCCTTTTTAATATGTGTTATATTGTAAGTTCCTAATTAAAAATGTTAAAAACCTAGTTAGGGGCGCTTTACATAGTAGGATTACTGTGGATCTACAGGGAATTCTAGATCTGATAACTGATAACCAAAGTTTTCCAGCATTCTCTATGCACTTGTTACATCTGCCCCACCTGCAGTGCACATGGTTTTGTCACTTTTAGAAGGAATTTGCCTTTGCCAAAGTGCAGAGAGATGAACTACCAACCAATCAGTTCTCTCTTGATGATACTACTCTAGGACTACTCCCTATTATTCATTTAAACTTTTACATTTTTTTTTCACCTGAAATAATCCTCAATTTAGCTTTTTTCATATATTAAATATCTGTTTTTATTATGTTAGTGTGCTAGGAAACTGCATTTCTGCTTGCTGCTAAATAGGTATCGTACCCGATAATGTTGGAAAATAGTTGCAAGTTCTCCATAATGCGTTCATCATAAATAGTTGCAAGTTCTCCATCATGCGTTCATCATAATGAGTTACAACAAGGACGCACACTAATATAGGGGCAGATTTATTAAGCTCGGTGAAGTGATAAACTGTCTGTTTTTTTATCACCGGCCAATCAGCTCTTAACTGTGAAGTTATAGGCTTGGTTTGAAAAATAACAGGTAGCAGCTGATTGGCCGGTGATAAAAAACAGACACTTTATCACTTCACCGAGCTTAATAAATCTACCCCTTAGTTACAACAAGGACGCACACTAATATAGAGGTAGATTTATTAAGCTCGGTGAAGTGATAAAGGGGGAAATTTACTAAAGGAAATTTGTAAAAAATAGGTGTATTTGTATCCAGAAATACACTTATTTTTGACATTTACTATCCCGAAAATACGGTAATTCGTATTCATATTGATAGCACATCAATATGACTACGAATTGCCATATTTTTGGGATAGTAAATGTCAAAAATAAGTGTATTTCTGGATACAAATACACCTATTTTTTTACAAATTTCCTTTAGTAAATTTCCCCCAAAGTGTCTGGTTTTTATCACCGGCCAATAAGCTCCTACCTTTCATTTTTCAACCCAAGCCTGTAACTTCACAGTTAGGAGCTGATTGGCCGGTGATAAAAACCAGATGCTTTATCACTTCACCGAGCTTAATAAATCTGCCCCATACAGTACTTATTGCTTTCAACTTACTAATACTGTATGTTATATGTTATAATAACCATGTGCTTACCTATATAACAGGAGAAACCCCCTATATATCCTTAATTCTACCCTCCTGATGATTTAGATAATCTCATCTTGAATATCTATATTTCCACTTATACAACGTTTGGCCAACTAACTCATCAGTCCATCCAATATAATACACATTCATGCACATTCTTACAATACCTTGCAATTAGAGAACTCCGTGGTCATTATATCCATTACCATTATAAAACCAACACTGAGGGCCAAATGTAATAGGGTGAGAGTTTCAGAAAGTGAGAGATTTTGGGAGAGTTTTCCCCTGTTTTTTAAAGCAGCAATCAAGTACACTGCAAAACCAGGTTGATTTTGCCATGTAATTGATTGCTGCTTTAAAAAACAGGAGAAAACTCTCCCAAAATCTCTCACTTTCTGAAACTCTCACCCTATTACATTTGGCCCTTGAATGTCATTTGCAGCTAAATAGACTACTATAAACTATTTTTAATAAAAATTCACTGAATTGTAGGTCAAAATATATAATTATTTATATTATTGCATTAATAATAACAACTCTGTGTATTGTTATTTTTATCTTCCTCAGAGTTTTGCAAACCTTGTGATTACTATTCAGGATGTTAATGATAATGCCCCAAATTTTACACAACATAAATATTTTGCACACCTGGCGTTACCTGAGGTGAAGATAGGAAAACCTTTCCTGACCGTATCTGCTACTGACCTGGATACTGGGCCCAATTCACAGATTTCTTACAGGTGATATATTAGATCAGCGGATCTCAAACTGTGGGTACTGACCTTCTCAGCACGGGGTCGCGTCGCGACTCCATGTTGCTGACCATCAGGCTGATGACTTTTCTAATCTCAGTCAGTGATTCAAGAAGACTGAAAAATCTGTTGAATTGTCTGTCATTTTAGAATGCTCCCATCATTTTGTGCCTCCACAATGCTGCCATGTATGTGCTGTCTGCTGACTACACATGTGATGTGATGACCTTCTGCAGTAACTTGCTGGGGTCCTGTAATTATTTTTATTGTCTGATGATCATTAGAAATTAGATCATTTAGGAATTCAAAGTATTAGATGCAATTTTTCTTTTGACTGAAACAGTTTCCTCCAATATCATATTTCCTTAAACTGGATACAGTGTTCTGTTCCTAAACCTTTATCTCTGCTTATTAAGGGCTAGATGCAGTAAGCTGCACAAGTGATAAAATGGAGAGTGATAAACAACCAACCAATCAGCTCCTGCCTGACATTTTTCAAACACAGTCTGTGATATGGCAGGCAGCCTGTGACATGTTACATCAGCCCCACCTACAGTGCACAAGGTTTTGCCCATTTTGAAAACAAATTTGTACTGCGATGAGATCTGAATAAGGGCCATAGACTGGAAGACTTAGAGCATTATATTATACATTTATAAAAATATATATAATTAGAAATAACGCTACATATTTATGGAACGCTCATAGGTTTGCCCAGCCTCTTCCTGCATTTACAATTGATGAAGAAAGTGGACAGATCTCTCTGGCACAGAATATTTCTGCTGGAAATGTGGGAACCAGTATTGCATTACGTGTCATAGCTACTGACCATGGGGTCCCAGCTTTGTCTTCTACAGGTAAGTGATTCCACATTCTTGTTATGTGATTCTTCTTCATGTCAGAGGCTCTGCCGAATTAAATCCTGTGGAAGCCCTAGGCAGCCGAAATCTTGAGACCCCCCTCAAAAATTATTTCCTAATACATGCAGAGAGCTCGGGAACCCCCTCTCAAGTTATCCTTATATGTTTCTAATTGTACCAACCATCAGTCTACAATCTGGAAACTGTCATGTGAATCTGATGTGCATTGTTGATGTACTTTAAGTTGTTAATTAATACATTACATTAATACAGTATTTTATTTATAGAATATGTAAAGTCTTAATTTGAGATGATTCAATATTTATATCTTTTGGAAACAATTTAAGAATGTTTCATTGTAATTTTCTTTCATGATCAAATCAGTATTAGTTTGATCCGTTGTTGCGGGCTCCCATAGGCTGGTGCCTACTCTGCCTATTTGGTAAATTGTGAACTGGTGAAGGGCTTCAAACCATTACATGCAAATATATCATACTTAATTGCATACAAAAGTTCTTATTTAACTGTCTGCATTAAAAAACACATGCTTGTATACTTAAGGTGCATACACGCTAGATGATATATTAAACAATATATGTGATAACGACCATTAATAATATTTTTGTTCATATTTTTAGTGTGTAAGCACCATATTGTTACATACTGTTGACAGGATGCATTAAAGTGATTATGCGGCAAACCCCCCGTTTTCTGGGTTTTTACCGCATTTTCAAATGCAGTAAAGCCCCTCCGGCGGAGCAGCGATACGTAGGGAATTGCCAGCAAAAGCTGGCGAGACCCTATAGAAGCCCATGGGCTTCTCTCCGCAGCACTGTGTGAGGGATCCCTCACAGATCTCTCCCAGCATGCCCTGGGACGGGTGCCGTCAGTCTGCGCATGAGCAGAGGTACTCCCGGGTCTCAGACCCAGAAGCCAATCGCTGGAGCATATGCGATTATTATGAATGCAGTAAGCGGTGATGTGCGGCAATGTTGGGCGGCGGATATTAGTGCATCCCGCCCTGTATTCTGGAATCTATTCACTAATTTGATCCTTCCAGTTTAATGGAGATGTTATTAAAATGAGACGGTTCCAGGTGTAAAATGTCACGTGTTCATTCATTGTTAATAATAAAAACTATTTCTCAATTTTTTTCTTCATTTCAGCTACTGTGTTGATCACAATTGCAGCAGGCAATATCAAGTTTGGGTGTTCCAATTATACATTCAGCATTCTTGAAGACATGCCCGAGGGAACTGAGGTTGGATCAGTACAAGCCAAGACAGGACCAGACATGTCAGTAGTATATTTCATTATGGCATACAAAGAGACATTCTCCATTACCAATAATGGTACCATTATTACCCATACCATGTTAGATCGAGAGGAGCAAGACCGTTATAGTATTATCGTGAAGGCTGTGGACTCACAGGAACCTCCCAATACAGCTGCTGTTGTGGTAGGAAATATTTACTTTTCATTACATCTGCACAATATAAGGCCCCCATACATCAGCAATCACAATGTATTGTTTCACAGAAACTGTGATTCCCCCCCCCCCCCAATATATTATCTCCCCATTCATCTGACTTTGCGCATACATTATATATTTGTTTAAGCGATTTGCAGATTATTTCCACCCAATGTCTGGATGTGCAAATCAACAAAGCACCCATATATCACCTTAGTCCGTTGTCCTTTTTACTAGTCACATGTAGAAAATGTAGATAATGGGCAGTACCACCCACCACCTTCTACTCTTCTGCCACTACAATGAACCATTCTATTACTAGTCAGGGCAGGCGACAGGGGGGGTCAAGGGGGACACTCGTACAGGGCCCTGACCAGTTGAGGGGCCCCAAGGCTTTGAGGGACTCAGGGGCTGTAAGCATGGCTGCCTAGTCACCTGTCTGGCTACCCTTACTAATGAATTTAGTGATATCACGCAACACACCAAACCACACAACGCACAATGCTGTGCCCTCCCATCTGGCCTTCACTATAATATTTCAAAGTAAATATTAATTATCTGTTTATTTCTAATAATAAAAAAATACATTCAATATGCAATGTAATAAAAATCTGCATGCGGTGTAATGGGGCCCTAGCGATATCAGTGATCCGGGCCCCAAGATTTCTGTTGCCGGCCCTGTTACTAGTTAACAGTAAAAAGAAAAAAATTGCGTGGGGGCTTCTCCCCCCTCCTTTCCCAAAGCATAACCAGTAGTGGGCCCTTTGAGCTGGATACAAAATGTGTGGGGTCCCATGTCAGTAATGAACAGCACTTGCGCCACTAAGGGTAATTCCACAGCCATGGGAATCCTAGGTTATAGGTACAAGGTTAATAGCTGATAATGTGAATGGGGTTACTGTCCAATGCATAATTTAGTCCTGGGCTCTTTGAGTAAAAAAAACAATACGGGAAACAAAATGTGTAGGGAGTCCCCCGTACCTAGTGAATCAGCACTGTCATTTTAGAACCAGCACCAGTCTCCGCTAGCAGGAAGGTCACAGGCAGGGGATACACTTGATGGGTTCCCCAATCCAAAGCATTCTCCTCCTAACCAGTCAACCCAGACCGGGGACTCCCAAGGAAATCACCAATAAAGAGCCACCCATCTCCAGGGTATCACAGGCCAGGGTTGAAACCCTGGGCTACCCCTTGCAACACTGGGTTATGAAGAACCACAAGTGCCACCATATCAGGACTTTAAGGGCACACTGGCACCTGTAGTTACTCAGTAAAGGAAATATTGAATGAGTTCTTCTTCAGCATATCTGCCATCATCACTAGGACTTTCACCGTCTTCATGAGGCATCATTACCTAGGGCAGTGGTTCCCAAACTTTTTTGCATCACGGCACCCTAGATTATCAGAATATTTGTCGCGGCACCCCTACGTGCAAAGTTTGCTGCTGAGAATTTCAGAAAACAATACTAAATTAAATATGTTGTGCTTATATGTCATCCTTAGGTCCAGTTATGTAGTTTCACTTCTGTTTATCCATATATTTTAAAACTGGAAGCCACAAGCACTGATCTTGTCTATTACATTGACTATAAATAATTTGAATTGGTTCTGCACCACCAAACCGAGGCACCACTGCAAGTGCTCTGAGGCACCCCAGGGAGCCTAGACGCACAGTTTAGGAACCCCTGACCTAGGGGGCAGTGGCGGCCAGTGAACTCTTTTGCATTGGCAGTGGCATTGAGCCACACTCCTATCTTATATCTTTGCTCTTTCTCAGGTTAATATCGATGTAATTGATGTGAATGATAATGCTCCGGTCTTTTCACCACTCATAAAACCAAATGTGACATGTCGGGAAAACATGAACTTCCTGGATTTTGGCTTCATTAATGCAACTGATAAGGATGTTGGAAACAACAGTGCAGTGACATATTCCTTGGAAGATAATTTCAATGGCACTTTCCACATTAACAGTTCTACTGGTAAACTGACTACCACAAAGCCATTGGATGCAGAAATATCAAATAACTATGGCCTCATGGTAATGGTGAGTCCTGAAGGTCTTCATACATCTTTATGCATGATCTGTGTACTAACCTGAACATACTTATATTTAGAGTTGTGCAGGTTCAGATTTACCTGAATTTATCCGGATTTCCTCGGATCTCAAAAAAGGATCTTATTGGTTATTGGCTGTCACATGTTTTTTCTCCAAAACATGTGACAGACTTATAGCCAATAAGATCCAATTTCAGTTCACTTTATGATAAAGAAGAGAGCATATTTAAGACTAAAGACAGAGAGTGGAAGTCTTCTTGAAGGGGACAATGTAATAACAGATCATATTAATAATTATTTCGGTTCAGTATTCACTGCTGAGAGGGGAAGGGGCCACAGTTAGATTGCAAGTATAGTCAGAAAAATGAGGGAGAAACAAATTAATTTACAGAGAAGAAAGTCCTAACAGAACTCTCAAAACTGAAAGTGGATAAATCAGTGGGGCCAGATGGGATACATCCAAGGATACTAAAAGAGCTTAAAGGGGAGCTGGTAAAACGATTAACAGAATTATTCAACCAGTCACTAGCTGCTGGAGTAATCTCAGAGGACTGGAAAACAGCAAATGTAGTCCCACTGCACAAAAGTGGAAGCAAGGAAGAGGTAAGAAGTTATCAACCAGTGAGCCTTACATCAGTAGTAGGGAAATTAATGGAAACACTCTTAAAACAAAGAGTTGTAGAATATCTCAAAACCAACAATTTACAGGATCCGAAACAGCATGAGTTTACTGGGGAAAATTCATGTTAAACAAATCTAATTTACTTTTTTGACTGGGCGACTAAAGTAATAGATCAAGGTGGGGCTGTAGATGTAGCTGATCTAGACTTTTGACACTGTCCCACATCGCAGACTGTTAAATAAACTTGAAAGCTTGGGATTAGATTCTAAAATGGTTGAATGGGTAAGATCTTGGTTGCAGGACAGAAAACAGAGAGTTGTAGTAAACGGAGTGAAGTCAAAGGAGGGAAAGGTTATAAGTGGGGTACCCCAGGGATCTGTACTTGGACCAGTCCTTTTTAATATCTTTATTGGTGATATTGCAAATGGAATTGAGGGTAAAATGTGCCTTTTTGCAGATGACACAAAGGTATGCAACAGGGTAGACACACCAGGAGAGGTAAAACAAATGATTGATAATCTAGGTAGATTAGAAGAATGGTCAAGAGCATGGCAACTACAGTTTAATGCCAAAAAATGCAAAATCATGCACTTGGGTCTAAAAAATCCAAAGACTAAATATAGTATAAATGGCACTATAATGGAAACTACTGAGGAAGAGAGGGATCTAGGTGTCACTATTACAGGGAACTTAAAGGCAGGTAGGCAATGAAGAAGGCAAGTCAGATGCTTGGTTGCATAGGGAGAGGTGACAGCAGTAGAAAGAAAGAAGTAATAATTCCACTGTATAGGTCATTGGTACGACCTCACTTAGAGCACTGTGTTCAGTTCTGGAGGCCATATCTCCAGAAGGATATAAATACATTAGAGACTGTACAAAGAATGGCAACTAAAATCACAAAACGTACAAGGAAAGACTAAAAGATCTTAATATGTATACTTTAGAGCAGAGAAGGGAAAGGTGGGACATGATAGAAACTTTCAAGTATATCAAGGGTTCTAACAAGGTACAGGTGGGAGACATTCTTCACAGGAAGAGGAGCAACAGAACATGAGGACATGCACTGAAACTAGAGGCAGGAAGATTCAGGGGAAATCTGAGGAAGAATGACTTCACAGAAAGAGTAGTGAATAAGTGTAATAGCCTCCCATCAGAGGTGGTAGAGGCAAATACAGTAGAGGCATATTGATATCCTTACAAAAAATTGAGGAATAAATATGGTTTGAAGTAACATGTTTTAAAAAGGGGGCAGACTAGATGGGCCAAGTGGTTCTTATCTGCTGTCAAATTCTATGTTTCTATGTTATGTTTCTAGAGAAACGAATTGATTCTCTTATTGGAATGTAATGGGCGTATACCGCATATTACCTGTGGTATATTGAGTATTGTCTTCTGCAGTTGTGATAAACATAGCATCATTTATGGATTATATTATGTGTCTTTGTAGGCCAAGGATTCTGGAATCCCTCCATTGTCATCCTCAATAATGATCCATGTTTCTGTCCAGGATGTTGATGATAATCCTCCAGTCTTCAGAACAAATCTATATAATGTTACAGTAAAAGAGAATGAACCTCCGCATGTGGTATTTATATACGATGTTATAGCATTAGTACTCTACATGTCACAGACAACAAAATCATTACCCCACCACTAGCTAGTGATCTAGTATCAGAGCAGCCATTTTTAATTAGAACAGAACATGTCACTCAAAAACATTCATCAGCTGAGATAAATAAGCAGAGTGACTGAGAGTAACTGAAATTGGGGAATCATAAAGTAGATGTACAGTATTAGTGTTCATTCTAGCACCCGCTACCTGTGAAAACCCATGTAGTTCCTGTTCCTTGCCTGGGGTGTCGCTGTCTGCTGTGGTGTTTTAGCACAGGTCTGGTTTGCATATCAGTGCTGATATACAGACCACACTATGCTAGAAGCACTACAGCAGACACTGACACCCCAGGCAGAGAAGAGGAACTGCATGTGTTTTCACAGGTAGCGGGTTCTAGAATGAACACTAAGTATGGTGGGAGTCTTCCATGAGCAACACAAGTTACATGAGGAGATGAATTGAGCAGGTTTGTGCGATTATATTCTGCTCATTGAATGGATTAGTGAGACAACAAAATATTCTGCCACAGTAGTTCAGACAGTGGGTAGAGATGGTCTTAATGTGCCAAACGGGTGCTTAAAGATTAGAGAGGTGTTTCCCAAACCCAGTCCTCCAGATCCCCTAATAGTCCTGGTTTTAGGGAAATCCTTATCCAGGTGACTTAATAGGATGCAGTAGAATTTCTGCTAGTCCGAATCCCAACAAATCATGGAGGCAAGGGGTGGGGTTGGACTTAGGGTTAAGCACTAGGGGAGGGGTTAGGGTTAGGCTATGGGGATGGTGGAAGTTAAAGCATATACACACGGGGCGATATTTGCTAGTGTCCAATTTTGACTAAACTATTTTGACTGTTTTTTGTCTATGGAAGGAGCAAAAGGTGGGAGTATAGTCTACGATCTAGTCAAAATGAACTTGCCTTCTCAGTCTATTTTGCTATGCAACACTGACTTAGCGGGACCACGTACCGGCTGCATGTTTAACACCTTCCAGGTGATTTTGACTATCTAGTCAAAATTGCCTGCCAAAATTGCACAAAACTGCAGAGAGAAAAGGTGAAGGTTAGGCTGCCGGAGGGGAGGGTTTGGCTGTGGGTGGGGAAAGGTTAGGTTGTTAGGCTGCGGGGGGGGAAGTGTGTTAAGGTTAGGTTTCATATGGGGAACGGCTAGGGTTAGGCTGCGGGGGGGAGTGTTAAGGTTAGGTTTTGGATGGGGAATGGTTAGGAAGTCCACTGGTGGTTTCCACTGTACTCCCTGTGGGCTAGTCCAACACCACTTATTTCACTAGAAGGCCTCCTGCCCAATGGTATCAAATTAGTGTGAAAATAGTTTTTTTTTCCAATGATCCCATACCATCATTTACAAATACAAAGTACAATCTTGGAGATAAGTTATTCCCCCCATTATATAAAATACTCCACACAGTGTATATATATATATATGGAGTAGATGGAAAAAAGTCGTTTAGACTGAAACGTCGAACTAAAAAGAACCCCAGAGTGGTCTATTATTTATTTACTGTATGTCCTGTGAGTGCCACCGCATATACCCCATGTTCCAGTGGTCTACCAAGTACCAAGGAGGGCACCTGGGCAGGTAAACCTATCTGCATGAGTGGAGTGCCAGCCTACTCTATCTGTCTACCTATCTATGTATATATATATATATATATATATATATATATATATATAGAGAGAGAGAGAGAGAGAGAGAGAGAGAGAGAGAGAGAGAGAGAGAGAGAGAGAGAAATATACTGTATATATATAATTTTCGCACACACATTTTATCACATGTATGAAGATCTCTAAAATGTAGGGTTGATTGTTGTTCTTCAGGTACTGAGTGTTTCCGCAGTGGATATGGACGTTGGAAACAATGCTGTTATTTCATACTCCTTCACACACTTTTCTCCCTTGTTTTACATTGGAGAAATGTCCGGCAATATCTCCATCCTGAAGCCCTTAGACTTTGAGACAAGCTCACAGCATGTGATGACGGTTATTGCCTACAGCCCAGGTGACCCTCGGAGTCACAGCACTGCCACAGTCACTGGTAATAGAACCTTTTCTTATGAACACAGCTTGCTGCAAAAACTGCCGCTTGAACAGTCTGTCAAATCTCACCTTGCAAATGAATGAGCTTGCTGCGTGAACCATTCACAGCCGCACAAATATGTTCAAAACCCGTCGTATCAGGTGTACCATTGATAATTTTTACAGTGGGCACCATCATCACAGGCACCGCGTAGCCAGAAACTTGCTTGATGGTGCAATGGGAAAAGGCATAGCCAGCCTTAAGCTAACGTCACACACACTCCACTAAAATTCTCAGGCACACCTGCATTTTCCCTGACACTAGTAGTGTTTTTTACAACACTCATGTGTTTTTCTTGACACTCCTATGAAGCTGCCAATTTCCACCTCCAGACGCCTACTTCCTGTCAATCACCTTGTGAACAATGTGCCTATAGAAATAGTTGCAGGCTTTCATCGCAGGATGGCATCGCACATGTGTAATAAGGGCTGTAGGCATGCGCAGTATATCAATGAAAGTCCACCATGGGAATTCGCAGCCGTGAATTCGCAGCTCTGAATAATGGTCCCTTATCGGTCACTGTGAGACCTTAAGAAAGCAAGGCTAGGTTCATCATAAAACATCATAAAACATTATCATCGCAATCTGAGACTGCACTGAGGCCCTTATTCTGGTTCACTCGCAAAGGCAAATTCCTACTAAAATGGACAAAACCATGTGCACTGCAGGTGGGGCAGAAGTAACATGTGCAGAGAGAATTAGATTTGGGTGGGGTTTTACTTCAAAGTGAGATCTATATTGCAGTGTAAAAATAAAGCAGCCAGTATTTACCCTGCACAGAAAAATAATAACTCACCCAAATCTAATTCTCTCTGCACATGTTACATCGGCCCCACCTGCAGTGCACATGGTTTTGTCCATCTAAGAAGGAATTTTCCTTTGCACTTGAACCAGAATAAGGGCCTATGTGTATCCCCAGGGTGCAATATGTAATTGCAAATCCTTATGTAATATGTGTAATATATATATATATATATACAACATTTTAATTTGACATAATTTACACTGAAGATTTCTTATGAATTGTATGGTTGTTAGCTAATCTCAAGGATGAGTTACCACCGATCATTTGCAATTCTCGCACTCCAATGCAATATAGTATTGACTTGCACAAGTGAATTTACAGTAAGCACAGATCTCTAATGCAAATTCTGTGTACAGTAGGTTGGCATTAAATAATACTATGGAGCACCATAAAGCAATGTAGGATGGCGTAAAGTATAAGGCTATAGCATATGTTATATTGGGTATAGTCCTGTTTCCATGTTTATACCAGGGTTGCCGACTTTAAGATTCTCCTCTCCGGGAGAAGCCCGGAGAGGAGAGTTTCAGAAGCCGCTCAGGGGGCGGGGCTTACGAGTGACATCACTAAGCCCCGCCCCCATGCTGTTAAAGCATCAAATTCACATATCTCCGTGTAGGGAGCGGGGCTAAAATGACGCGATTGTGCCGTTTTAGCTCCGCCCCCTCCTCTGAGACCCGAGGATTGCGGCATTTTAATGCCGCGATCCGGGGGTTGGCGGGGGTCCCCCCTTAATCCGGGAGGGTTGCCCACCCTTCCGGGGGGCCGGGAGGGGGTACCCGATTTTCGGGAGACTCCCGGAAATTCCGGGAGGGTCGGCAACCCTGGTTTATACCTGTGCAGTGTAAATAATAGCATACAGCCAAGGCAGTGCAAGGTGAGCAACTACGCCTGCTACAGAAGAAATGTTAAAAACTGCACCTACCAGGGAGCAGCCAGTGCCATATTGTGATGCTGTGTATACTGTACTGTCTGGTATTCACTGGAATGCTCTGTTTATTGTATGGCGTCCACTGTATGGCGCTCACTGGAATGCCATGTTTACTGTATAGTGATTATTGAGTTCTGGCTGTGTTGTACAGATATATCCCCTCTCAGCGTAACCACAATGCGCAAAGCAATCATAAAAACACACAATCGGGTGCATGCGTACACGTGCATTCATGGCCATAAGCATTCGAGAATCAAGCAGTCTAGCATGGGTCATCGCTGTCACATGCATATGCATTGCAGAAGGTGATTACCGGAAAGATGAGCAGGAACACATCTGTATGTACTATTCTGTAGGGGATATCTGTGTGGTGGGTATTAATGTACTGGTGTGTGTGGCTAATTAGTGATGTAATTTGGATGCAAATAATGTATTTCAATTTTCACCTTTCGCCTTGACCTGAGGCGCCTATTTTCCTATCTTCGCTCGCCCTCATGGCAAAAGCTGGTTCTGCCAATGACTGAGCACCATACTGTGGTTTAAATACAAATGTATGGCAAAGGTCTAACACTGTATGTCTAGCTTTCATTATTGTGTCTCCTTCCCAGTGCACGTAGAAGATGTAAATGAAGAGGGGCCCACAGTGGAATATCCAGTATACCATACAGTAATATGGGATGGTCTGTACACCCCAGGAAGCATCATTCTTGATATTAATGCAAAGAAAAGAAATGAAGCTGTGGATGAAGGAATCCATTATTCTATGTCAGGTATCTATCAGGCATCTTGATTGTATAAGGGTGGGTCCATGTACAGTAACCTGTCCCAATGGTACGTACCATAGCAAATGAAAGCATCGGCAAGTATCTGTGGGGTTTTTGTCAGACTTTTGTTCAATCCTTAATGTCTTGTGCCAGGTTCTAACAGCGAGGGATTATTTATCATTGCCAATGCAACCGGACACATCTTTTTAACACAGGATCTTCCAGTGCATCCATCCCCCCTGCACTATGTCCTGAGTGTCAACTGCACTGACAGCGGGGTACCACCTCAATCTACCTCCGTTAAGGTACAGCTCATTCATTTGATGGTTTGTTATCTCAGTCTTCATTCTCTGTCATTCATCCATTATTAAGACCGATATCACCTCTCTTATTTGTTTTTATCATTCAAAGGTGTTTGTGACGCTTTCACCAAGAAAAATTGGTCGGCCAGTGTTCTCAGCTGATTATTATAGCCCAGAGGCATTGAATGACTGGGCTGTGCCACATACTTACCTAACACAGATCAAAGCCTTCTACTTACCATCTTCCCTTATATACAGCATGAGTCCTGAGAAGGATAAAGGTAAAAATAATCATGATCAAAGCAGCCAAGGCCGGACCTGCCAGCTGGCACTTTTTTTAAATTAATTTTCAGTAGGACGGGTGACCCGATGAGCCGATTTAGCCACAAGACTCATAGGGTGAAATTTAATAGGATGAGAGATTCAGAAAGTGAGAGATTTGGTAGGAAGTCTCCAGTTTCATTTAAAGCGGCAATCACTTACACTTCAAATTCAAACTGGTTTTGCAGTGTAAATGATTGCCGCTTTAAAAAAACTGGAGATTTCTTACCAAATCTCTCACTTTCTGAATCTCGCATCCTATTAAATTCACCCATTGAGACCTTGGCTGGCCAAGCAGCTCCATTTCCCGATGCTCTGCTCAGCCATCCAGAGATGGGATCATGCTGTGAGGCCAGGCCCGTTACTTCAGTCTTGACCACTCCCCTTTTGCCGCACATAGGGGGGTATTTAATTCCCGCCGCTATTTCTTATGGGGGAAATAGCGGCTGGTGCCTATTCAATACTGTCTTGCCCGACAGCATTGAGTAGGCAGATCGATAGAACGGGCCCGACTTTAAAAAGTGTCGGGCTCGTTTTGTCGATTACGGTTGTGAATTGTTACGATCACAGCCGAATATCATCAATTCATAGCCGTGTATGTGGACACTCCCCCTTTACGCTGATCGCCAAGTGGGACATTGAATCCCGCCTGGCGATATGCTGTACAGCAAAACTAAAACGGTCCATGGTCACGGCTGTTGGGACGGATCGACAGTCATGATCCGGGATTTAAATAACCCCCATAGAGTGAAGTGCCAGGGGTGTGTAAGAGCCCCAGTCTGTTCCTTACAGCAGCTATTACTACTACTATTGCTTTGTTGTTACTGTAGCAAAATGTTAGTCCAAATATTTATAAAAGCACCAAAGTGTAATACGTACAGGGTGAATATGAATAGTACAATACTTTAATGACAAAAAGTTATCATCTAACTTTTTATTTACAGTTTCTTATATAGCGCAGCATATTCCGTTGCACTTTAACTTTGTTCTCTTTCTGAACATGACAAAAAGGGCAAATAAAGTATATTGGTCTTGAGTCCACCTACGACTACTGCAAAATACACATATACAGTAGATGTTGCTTCAGAGTGCAGACTCTGGGGTGAATTTATGAAGCTTGGAGAAGTGTTATCTATCCCCATAAAGAACGTTATGAGCAAAGTGATAATGGTTCAGCCAATCAGCTCTTACCTGTCAATTTACATATTGTAGCTGATTGGCTGAACCATTATCACCTTGCTCATAACGTTCTTTATGGGGATAGATAACACTTCTCCAAGCTTCATAAATTCACCCCTCAGTCTCCTTGTAGTTATGACCTTAAGGTCTCCCCAGTGTCTTTCTCTCCAAGCTTGATACATCTTCCTCTCTCACAACACCTTCTTAATTTTTCAAAAAAACTATCGGTTGTTGTCCTCTTGATTAGAAATGTTGAGTTCCACATAACTATTATCAGGCAGATCATATTTATTTATACAGTAGCCTCTACATTACTGTCTGTCTTCTATCCACTGTTATATTTCTGGAATCAAACAAGTAATGTTACCTATCTATATAGTAATCTATAATAACGCAATGTACGTTGGAGAAATCTATAACAGCTGTTGCTTTATGTCTTACTGTATACGTCACTCCTGTCCTTACATTCTAGATTACTTTGTTATGGATCCAACGACAGGAATAATAAGAACTAAGAATATGTTAAATATGGAAGATTTTCCAAGTAATTTAACAGTGAAGGCGACAGTTGCACGAAAGCCCTGGATATACAGTGAGGCCACCGTACATGTGACTGTCATCAGGGGCAATCAGTATGCTCCAGTTTTCCCAAACTCAGTGGTGAATGTGACAGTGGCAGAGGTAAGATAACGCATATACATGGACAATACCAGCGCACAAAACTCTGGCCCTTATTCTGATCTGTGCGGATATTCCCGCATTCTTACGGAGCGGTCCGCACGCCACGGTGTTTTGCCGCATGCGGCCATCGTCCGTAGAAACGCCCACGTGTCCTCCGCATTCGGACGGACTCACTCTTTAAGAACAGGGCGTGTTTACGGACGACATACAAACCATGCGTGTGCGGGAGAAACACTCCGATTCGGCACGGTATTACAGAGTATTACAGAGTATGCTCGGAAATACCGCATCCGAACGGGAGCCAAGCGGTGCTACCGCACGTAAGCGGAGGATTTACGCCAAACAACCCACTATGAAGTATCTTCTGCAAGACATCACATGACCCACTTATTCAATTACCTATCCTCATAAAAAACTGCTTATTTGGAATTGGAATCAATTAGATTCCAATATATCCTTACAAGCATGCCTAACACATGCATAGCACACATTAACCCTTACAGCAATTGAAGTGCAATGGTTTCAATTAAAGCACTGACAAGCGTCCTATTAGTGAGTAATGAGTAAAGGAGTAGATTGTTATTGGGTTCAGGTGTTAATGGTTGTAGTCATTAGGCGTACGTTCGCCTACCGCATGAACGAGTGGTGTCCGCAAAGCAATAGTACACTTGTGGACACCGCACATTTCAGCCCTTTTTGCTCGCGTGCATTCGGAGTGGTTTCCGAATGTACGCCCCCCAACATAAGTGTACTCCCCCGTGTCCGCCCATGTTTCCGCCCCGTTTTGCCCACTTTGAAACTACGCCCATGTGTCATTCCGCATGACGCCCATAATACGCCCCTATTTCCCGACTGATTGCGGTGACCAGTTTTGGACGGGCTTTGTCCGAACTGGTACCGAGTCAAGGCGTGGCACATGCGCGTAGCGTTCTCCACGCATGCGCAGACGCCGTAAAGACGCGATCCGTAAGAACGCGGTAAAGTCCGCATCAATCAGAATAAGGGCCTCTGTTATGTAAGTAAGTATTAAGGTATGATGTAATCATCTGGCACATACATACATGGGCGGTCCATGGTAAAATATTGCCCCAGGAGGCCATTATTATGGCAATACTAGTTGTTGTTGTTATTATTATTATCTTTTATTTATCTGGCACCGAAAGGTGTCCATGGAGCTGTGTGTGCAGGGGTTAAACTACAGTAGTTGGTAGGGGATGGAAACAAGCGCATACTTCCGATAGAGATAGTGGATCTCGCGGGCATTCCTGGAAGGTAACAGTGGTGTGGCTAATTCAACTTGGGTGTGTTGTGGGTGTGGCATTGAACGTACAACAGTAATATCACAGCGATAGTTTGAGAAAGAGTTAATAATAATGATATTCAAGGGATGAAATTACTAGAATTTATTTAAACAAAAAAACACACACACACATAGAATAATCACTGTTAAAATGCAGCCTCTCTGTCATACCGGGTGCTGGATGACTCAACAACAGTCCGGATTCTGATGATCGATTCTCCGACAGCGGAATCCCGACTGTCATGAGCCTGACATACACTGACTATTTTCCATCATGGAAATAGAATAGGTGGCAAGCGCACCGATCACGCAATGTGCTTGAATGCACTCACCTCCCTGTATGGCTCGAGTCCTGATAGTCGGTATTCCGATGTAGGAGAAATGACCATCGGAATCCTAACTGTCGGAGAGTTATACCATACCCTTCATACCACATATTCATCCAGGGACCTCCACTTACTCAGTGCGAGTTGTGCTGTAAAAGGGGCAAATCTTCCCATGTCACTGAAAGTGGCTGCATCCATGGCTGCACAACCGCTCACACAGGAAGCCATATATTCATATAGAGAATGTGCACCTGCCATAGGTCTAATGTGAGGTGCAATGGTGCACCCGATGGTGGCTCTACGGATGCTCTGAGACAGAATAGCACCATCATAATACTCTGCAAGTGATTGGATTAACCCTTTGAATGCCGACATCTCTGTGAGAGATGTGCAAAATATCTGGTAACAATGCCAGTGTGGCTCACATTTGTTATATAAATTCAAATAAATAATGTTGTGGGGGAAAAAAATATATTTCCTACAGTATATAAGGTAAACATTACAGGTCATTATGATGAGGAATAAAAAATGTTTGCTTGGGAATTGTCACAGCTATTTTGACAAATTCAATTGGCACTCAGAGGGTCACATCAGTTGTGGTATTAGTATAAGATGCTCAGAATCAGGTCCTGTGCGGATGCCAGTACCATGACTGTTATACGGGATGTGGGGTAGATGAGGTAGATGATATTCGGATTTGGGGGACAGAGGATGCTGTTATGGCAGAGGTTCCCAATCTTTTTTGATTCAGGGCACCCTAGAGAATCAGAATTTTTTTCACGGCACCCCTAGGTCCAAAAAAAATGAATTAGATTGGGTTTATATGCGATTCTTAGCGGCAGTTATGTGGTAAAGGGCAGGATTTGCTTCTGTTTGTACACATTCTATGATTGGCAGCCACCAGCACTGGTCTTGCTCATAAATAATTAACCATTAATAATTTGAGTTGGTCCTGGACCACCAAGCCGCGGCACCCCTGCATGTGTCCCGAGGCACCCCAGGGAGCCACGGCACACAGTTTGGGAACCACTGTGTTATGGTCTGAAAGGCCCTTATTCTGGTTGGTGCGGTAATATCCGCGTGCGTTCGTGCCGCCGATGTTTTGTGTCTGCGCACGTGCAGAGGCGTTTCTGCGCATGTGCGAGCGGGACGTACGGCCAAATCCCGCATGAAATGTGAACACTCCGAACAGGGGGTGGAGAGGGGCGTGAAGGGCTATTTGGCCTCATTACCATATGCGTACGCCCCGCGTTTCATGGGCGTTCCCATGCAAACGCTGGGCGTACGTATGGTAATGCGGCCGTGACGCACGTGTAGGGGGCGGACATATGACATCGCCGGATGTCAGCTGCCCGCCCTGATCCCTGCTTTTGCACGGAAAAATGTCCGTGTGGTCTGAGGTTGCGGGAGCTGGTGGACCACTCGGTCCTGCATTCAATGGTCTGCGACCATCGAATGTTGGGGGAGGTTCCCTGAGATGGAGGAGGCGTATTCCATGAAAAATACACGTGCGGTCCGTTTGGACAGCTTCTTACCGCATACGGACGGAGTTGGCGATCCGTATGGAAGGCGGGGTTTCGCACGCACGGTCCTGGCCGCATATTCGGATCCGGCCGCACCGATCAGAATAAGGGCCATAGAGAGATGAGGTGATATGTGAGTGCTTCCATGGGTGGAACCTTTTAGAACCACACTGCAATCTGCACGCAATGGAGAGGGTCCCACTTCCACACATGGATGGTCTCTATACAATGTAGCACATTATAAATATGATGTAATTAAGTGCTGCATTCACTACACACGTATTATTATTATTATTATTATTATTGTTATTATTATTATTATTATTATTATTATCCTTTTTATATGCACACTGAGGTCCTTTTTTTTCATGCACTTGAGGAAGTGACATGAGATTACTAAATAAGGAGGAAGAGATCTCCCAAAAGTGACCCATTAGATCTAGTGCAAAGAACCTACATTTTAGACTTTATTTATTTACAGTTTCTTATATAGCGCAGCAGATTCCGCTGCACTGTACAATAGTAGACAGCGATAAAACAAACTGGGTAACAACAGACAGACTTGGAGGTAAGAGAGTCCTGCTGCAAGCTTACAATCTATAGGGACATAGGGGGGGAAATACAAGGACAGGCACCAGTAATAGCATAGCAGTCTCACCAAGTTACAAGTCCAGAAGAAAAGCTATATAATACATAAGTGCCTCAGAGGGTTATGTGTGTAGAACTTACTGTATCTATGATAGGCTTGCCTGAAGAGGTGAGTTTTCAGGGAACACTTGAAAGTTTGGAGGCTAGCGGAGAGTCTTATTGTGCGTGGAAGGGCATTCCATAGGGTGGGAGCAGCCCGATGAAAGTCCTGTAATAGTGAATGGGAGCAAGTGATCCGTGCAGAAGAGAGACGCAGATCATGTGCAGAGCGGAGTGGTCGAGATGGGAGATATGTTGTGATAAGCAAAGAGATATATGCTGGTGAAGTATGATTAATAGCTTTATATGCGAGTAGAAGTGTTTTATATTGAATACGGTAAAATACAGGCAACCAATGGAGGGACTGGCAGAGCGGATCAGCAGAGTGAACGTATTAACTAAAACACTTACTACTACTGTGATCCTTATATCCATTTAACGAACCCTTTTGAATTCATTATGTTGATTATATTTTATAGGAGCAGAGCATTCCCACACTCATCACCCAAGTGCGTGCCACAGATAGCGATACGGGCAGAAACGGAGATCTTACATATAGTATTCTGAACGATCCGCCCTTCACTATAGACGCCAAAGATGGAAACATTTTTGCAACTGTCACCTTTGATTTTGAAACTGGACCCAATGAATTCCAGGTCATGTGATATTCTATATGACTGTTATACACATTTTATATAGACATTGACAATATACTGTATTTTGTTGGAATCAACAGGCTGTAAATGAATGTATATTCAATTTCATGTGCATTTGTGTATATGGGATTTGTTGTTCATTTACAGATGCACATCATAGTTCATAGTTCATAGTTCAAATTTGGTAACATAATGTCCAAATACTAAATTCTATATTAAAGAACCTGCTGAGCACTGAACCTATATTAATCCAATCTATATTACTAAGCTGCAACCCTTTAGATGTGTTTGGTAACATAAACTCACAGGGAATGCAGTTATCAGGTTTAGTCAACCTGAACTTTATTAAAAATCAATTACAATGCAATGTAATCTCTATCCAAACTTTTCATTCAGTGCATCCTTAGTCAGAACATATAGAGACTACTCATATATAAACAGTCACAAATAGGTTGCCGAGATGTGATGGACTGGTGTAATATTATAAGACACTGGCCTCATTGGGGTCCATTCTGGCTACAGGATGTGACTAATTTCCCATGCTTGGCCAACCCACTTATGTCTGGTCAGACCTTTTAGCAGACCCATATTGACTATGGGGGTCTAAGTACCAGCCATCAGCTCCTAACTGTCATGTCACCAGCTATGTGGGAAAAATCACTGGTTGGTTGCTACTTTGGGGGTATTCAATGTGGGATTCCGACTGTTGGAATGTCCCGACAGTCAAAATCTCGGACCATTGTTTGTCAGCTCACCTACAACTCAACAGGCGGAATTCAATGTTCCGCCTGTCTAGTGTAAAAAAGTGGGCGTGTCTGCAAAAACGGACATGGATTATCGCGAAATGGCTGGGAATTCGACAATCCACAGCCGTATTCCTGGCTCTGTTTTGTCCAAATCCACCTTCAGGGCTGTCAGAAACGGAAGCATTGAATGGGAGGCGGGCGCTATTTCCCCTGTCGTAAATAGCGCCCAACATTGAATACCACCCAAATCTCTGTCTCCGATATCTCCATGTAAAGCTTAGTAAATAGTCTCCCTAACCTCTCTCCACATCTTAGTACACGAACCCCATTGTTGGTAACATTGATCATGTATCATTGGAAGCAGAGAAACGACAGTTGCACATTTTTGGGGGATGACAGAGCAATAACGATAGAGCATCTCACATCCTTGTTGTAGTCATATATTACTATATGGCGATATGTGTGAATGTATGTATGTATATTCTGTATTGTGAATTAATGGCTAGATCATAAGTTGCACAACCTGGGCTACGTAGATGTTCTAAATGTAACATGTTCTATATCCATAGATTTTCATTCTTGCTGAAGACCATGGGACACCACAGAAAAAGCAGGGCTATTGTACCCTTGTTGTCCATGTTTTGGATATAAATGACTGTAAACCAGTGTTTGTACCATTAGATTATATTACTGTTGAAGAAAATGTACCGGTTGGAACTTCAATTGGCCAAATCACAGCAACTGATGGGGACAGCGGAGATAATGCTTTCATAGTCTACAGTCTGCTTGGTAATGTAAATGGTTTTGCAATATATAAATATTTTTTTTCCTCTTTAGCTAGTACTCTTCCTTTATCTGATTTCGCCTGGCTTCACGCCTGGCCCCTAAGCCAGAGGCGGATTAAGCACGGGGCAACAGGGGTGGTCGCCCCAGGGCCCCCACACACCCCATGCTCGGGCTGGGCAATCAGCGCTGGGGTCCCGGCTGCAGATGGGAAGTCAGCGGTGGGGTCCCTGCGGTGGATGGGAACTAGTAGCTAATACCCCTACTAGTTCCCATCTGCTGCAGGGACCCCGACGCTGACTTCTCATAGGCTGCAGGGACCCCGGCGCTGACTGCCCAAACCGCTGCAGGGATCCCCCGCCTGCGCAGCCCAGGTACAAGCCTCCCCAAGAGGGGGGGGGTGTCTGTGGGGGCCCCCACAATTTTGATGTCCAGGGCCCCCTCAGATCTTAATCTGCCCCTGCCCTAAGCACAGGGCCTAATGGGCCCGGAGCTGGAAATGTTAATGGGCCTATTATGAGAAGTGGAGGAGGTAAGCCAATGCCATGTAGGCAAGTAGAACCCATACACTATAAACCAAATTGTCTACCCAAATATATAAAAGAAAAGTACAAAAATTGTATAAATGTGTAAATAAGGAATGGAATTCGAATACTTAAGTAACACATGATACATTTACAGTACATGCTTCTACTGTGTTGTGTAGCGGCTCACGTTTTATCTCCTTGTGTGGCCATAGATGAAGATGGACAGTTTGAAATAGATGAGCTGCTTGGGAACATTTTGGTGAAAAATCCTCTTGACTATGAAAACAAAAGCAGTTCATTAGTCACTATCACAGCTACTAATAACAAGACAGCTCCTTTCTATGAGGTAAGAGGTTAAGTACGAGAACACTAGGTGTGACTTGTGAGCTAGTATTATGTTGTTTGCCATCACATTCTGATCTAATCGCGAGAGCTGTCCTTTGCCTTAATAATCTCATATTTTATGTGCATATGCGATTATTATGGATGTGGTCGCCGGTGAATGCTGGCGAAGTGGGGCAGCGAATGTTAGATCATCCAACCCGTAGTCTGCAGCAATGTCTCTTCCACCCTATCTAGGAAAATGTAACTTATAACGCATAATAAAATATAGCATAAAAGTAGATGTGTGATACGCCGCCGGTGGAGGTAGGTAAATACCTGGAGTCGCTGGATACTCCTGGTTCCACACCGATTCTTCGCCGCGTCGGCTGCAGAGAACACACCACCCTAGGAACTCAAACAAGGCGTTCAGCAGGTGCAATACTTTGTATTTTATTTAGTGCAAACTGAAGATAGGTCATTGGTAAATACTTTAGACAATTCACCTGGTTAGTACAATTTATACTCATCTAGCGGATTAGCACTTGAGTAAGATTAATCAATTCCAGCATGAATACAATAAGACCTTCCAGTACTCTGGGGAGTGGGGAGGCTAGTGCCGCTAACCGCCAACTGGGTCTTACGGTCAATAGTATTCCCACTCGACTATGCACACATAACCGTATGTCACTAGATACCTATTACCATGTAATTTCTGGGGACTGGCATACCAAACATACTAAGTGCAGGAAAACGATATGTAATGTACTTAAGTCCATGGACTAGTTACACAGTCACTGGGTAAATCCTTTCCTCGTACACACTCCAAGCAACTGTTCCTGATTGGAAGAATAAATGAACACCGTAACCTCAAATCCTTCCCTTACTGGCTCCTGACAATATTAACTTTGATCACCAGATGGCAGTGTCCTCCTCTGGTATAAAACTAGTAAGGCAATGTCTTTACAACAAGTGCAGAATAATTCTGCAACCAGGTCTCACTGTGGCTTTCTGGGCAACTAGCCTCACTGTGAGGCTAATGTGGGGCTCCCTTGTAGTGTAGGTAGGGGATAGGTATCGCCCTCACTCGGGTGCACTTGTCCCCCTCCATGGTGGATAAGTCTTGTGGGACGCTCGGCCGTGTTGCTGGGTGCAGAGGGGAATAGGTCAGGCTGAGGTGTGGGTTACTGCAGGGAAGGTGCCTGGGGGAGCAGGGGAAAGTGGTACCTGGGGCTGGTTCAAGATGCGGGCTCCTGCCCGTCGCTATGCCGCTCCCTCGCTCTGTTTGGCTGGCTGCTGCTCTTTTCTCTTCTGCAGGAGGGCGGCTAGTGTGGGCGCTGCTATTGCAGCGTTGCCGCACTCAGCCAGCCACTTCTGCTCTGCGTCATTCTCCTTCTTCCCAGGCTGCGTCTAGGGTGTCTCTCGGGGTCAGCGGGGTTGCGCTCTTCATGCGCCGCGTGCCTGTTTCGGAGAGTGTCAGGAGGTCGGCGGGGGTCGCGCGCTCCATGCGCCGCGTACCTGCTTCAGCGAGTGTCTGGAGGTCGGCGGGGGTCGCGCGGTCATCACCGCGCCGCTGCTCAGTCTCTTGCTGCCAGCTCCTTCCCTCCACGCTGCTCTCCTCTCTCCTTTCGTCCTCCTCCAGGAACCTCTCCCCCTGACTTCCTCTCTGTCCCTATACGTCCCCAGAGCTGTCAGTCAGCCTGGGTACGCTCCTTCGCGCCCTGCACTGAACGGGGGAATTAACCCCTAAGGTCCCGCTGCTGGGACTCAATGGAAAAAGTCTGGGGTGCCACACATCCACCCACTTAAAGGATGCTCGTCCTCGGGCATCGAACTGGATAAGATAAATGTTCCCAAAAAAAAAAAGGAAAAGTCTTCTGGGTTTGAATTAGGCCCAAATGTCTACTGTCCTCGGAGAGGGGGCCACATACACAAGTCATTTTACAGTTCTGACCGCAATATATATAGTACACAACGGTTAAGCAAGACATTATGAGCGGCAGACCTACTCTCTGTACCGCGGAGGCAACACGCCTCTCGTGCTCCTAACTGAACGCCTTGCTCCAGTCCCCGGGGGTGCGATCTCAACAGGTTCATCGATCCTCAGACTGGTATGCGGCGGTACATCCGGAGAGAACGGCATGGACCATCCCACGCTCAGCATCAGCTCCATCGGGTCTTGGGACCTTCTTGCGACGGAATAATCGTTGTCCAGGCTCTCTTTGCTGCTTGACTTGGGAAGGACTGGGGTCTGATTCGGATACGGTTTGATCCGGTTGCGAAAGATCCGCTGTGAGTGGGTACCCTCCCACTTAGCATCAAATTTACTCTTGTGACGATTGTTTCTTTTGAGCACCGGGGTACCAACAGGTATGCGGTCAGCGTGGGCATTCTGGTCAGGGTGAATCTTCTGGCGGTCTCTACTTTGCGCCAACTTTTGGTCGCCCAAGGCTCTTGTGTTAGTCAATCTGGGCTGATGTTCTTGCACCCAGGGTGCACATGGTTCCCAGCGGGACGGTACTGGATTGGTGAAAGTGGGCGTCTCTATCTGCTCTCTGTTATCCTCTACCTCTGGGTGTAGAGGCAAGCGGGAGGGGGCATCGGCGTTACTGTGGCAGCGCCCACTTCGGCACCGGTGGTAGCGCCTACGGGCACGACGCCTGTCGGAATCAAACCGGCTTCCTCTTACGGTTACCCCACCTGGGCCCGTCACGTCTATCGCTTGAGCACCCTTTCCTCCTTCTACCACCTCGAATTCCACCGTCTCGCCATCTTCGACACGGTGTAGGAACTTCTGCGGGTGGTTTCTCTTTATGGCCGTCCGGTGGACAAAAACATCATCTTTTGTGTCATTTCGGTTAATGAAGCCATATCCCCTTCGGACGTTAAACCACTTGACAGTTCCTTGTACCCGGGCGGCCAGCGCTTTCTTCACCACCTGACTCCTCTGGACGCAGATGATGTGTTGCAGGGTTACCTCCTCAGCCTGATCTTGGTCAACCAGTTCCTGCTTTAGGGCCGAAATCAGCTCTTCAGGGCAATTTCTTAAGATGTTCATACCCAGGATGATGGGGGAAACCTTTCCTTCTCCACAGGTGATCACCAAATACCCCTGTTTGGGTAAGTGCGCTCGTCCGATCTTCAGGTCGGCCTCCCAGTACCCGTTGCAGGTGACCTCTCGGCCGTTGGCAGCGACCACCTTCACCTGCGTGGGGGGCGGTCTAAATGGTACTTCTTTTCCCCAGTATTTTTGGAGAGTAGGTAGTTGTATCATGGATACTTGCGACCCGGTGTCTATCATGGCCGCTGTCTCTATCCCATTGATCAGCACTTTGATCCTCGGGCATTGTCCTACGTACTGGGCCCACCATTCCTCCGTGTCTGGGTCTACTCCCGGTGTTCCGGGTCGCTGACGTATTTCCCTCTGCATATCTGCCATGCTGACGTTGAGGTTCTCAATCTGCTTTTGTAGAACCTTGAACTGGTCGTCCGGTACGTTCTGTGCGGCCCGTATGGCTGTGTCTCTGTTCTTCTTTGCCCCATCTGGGCTGGTAGGGGGGGCTCTCCGTGAGTACGGCTGTTCGTGAAACCCTAGTAATTCAGGACACTCCTCTCCTATTTCATCCTGGGTCCCGACCACCCCAATGGCGGCGTCTTTGAAGTCGGCGAAGATCGCACCTGACATCTGCCTTCGCAACAGCCTCAGTTGCGCCCGTATGCTCTCTCGCCCGGCCCCTTCGATCAGCTGAACTATTAGTGTCTCATCCACATTCCTCATTTCTTCTGGGTCGAGGGCTTGTATCGCCTTACTCATTTCTAGTAGGCTGAGAGCATAGTCCCTCAACGTCTCGCCCGCTCGTTGTTTTCTTCCGTAAAACTTCAATTTTAGTTCTGGGAGGCTTCGCGTCTCGAAGGTGGTGGATAGCTTCTTTAGTATCTGTGCTACCGTCGTCTTGTGTTCGGGTGCCCATGACCTCACTTCACGGAGGGCAGATCCGGTCAGTTGTCCTATTAGGATCTGAATCTTCTGCTGTTCCTGCAGGGTATACAGTAGGCATGTTGACTCCATTCCCCTCTTGAACTCCGCAAATGTGGTTCCCGGTGCCTTCTTTTTGTCTCCGCTGTAGCTGGGCAACCATGATGCCCCGAAGTAGTAAGGGAGCGTGATTTGGGTGGTTGGTGCAGCGGCGGCTTGTCCTTGTTGTTCATCCCCGGGTGCTGGTATCTCTCTGCCTTGCGCTGGCGCAGCTGGTTGCGCCGGTGCTTGTACCGCCGGTTGTGCAGCTTGTTGCTCCATCTTCCCTGCTTGGTTGTCCTCTCAGCCGACTCGTATCCTGTTCGGTTTGACGCCAAGTGTGATACGCCGCCGGTGGAGGTAGGTAAATACCTGGAGTCGCTGGATACTCCTGGTTCCACACCGATTCTTCGCCGCGTCGGCTGCAGAGAACACACCACCCTAGGAACTCAAACAAGGCGTTCAGCAGGTGCAATACTTTGTATTTTATTTAGTGCAAACTGAAGATAGGTCATTGGTAAATACTTTAGACAATTCACCTGGTTAGTACAATTTATACTCATCTAGCGGATTAGCACTTGAGTAAGATTAATCAATTCCAGCATGAATACAATAAGACCTTCCAGTACTCTGGGGAGTGGGGAGGCTAGTGCCGCTAACCGCCAACTGGGTCTTACGGTCAATAGTATTCCCACTCGACTATGCACACATAACCGTATGTCACTAGATACCTATTACCATGTAATTTCTGGGGACTGGCATACCAAACATACTAAGTGCAGGAAAACGATATGTAATGTACTTAAGTCCATGGACTAGTTACACAGTCACTGGGTAAATCCTTTCCTCGTACACACTCCAAGCAACTGATCCTGATTGGAAGAATAAATGAACACCGTAACCTCAAATCCTTCCCTTACTGGCTCCTGACAATATTAACTTTGATCACCAGATGGCAGTGTCCTCCTCTGGTATAAAACTAGTAAGGCAATGTCTTTACAACAAGTGCAGAATAATTCTGCAACCAGGTCTCACTGTGGCTTTCTGGGCAACTAGCCTCACTGTGAGGCTAATGTGGGGCTCCCTTGTAGTGTAGGTAGGGGATAGGTATCGCCCTCACTCGGGTGCACTTGTCCCCCTCCATGGTGGATAAGTCTTGTGGGACGCTCGGCCGTGTTGCTGGGTGCAGAGGGGAATAGGTCAGGCTGAGGTGTGGGTTACTGCAGGGAAGGTGCCTGGGGGAGCAGGGGAAAGTGGTACCTGGGGCTGGTTCAAGATGCGGGCTCCTGCCCGTCGCTATGCCGCTCCCTCGCTCTGTTTGGCTGGCTGCTGCTCTTTTCTCTTCTGCAGGAGGGCGGCTAGTGTGGGCGCTGCTATTGCAGCGTTGCCGCACTGAGCCAGCCACTTCTGCTCTGCGTCATTCTCCTTCTTCCCAGGCTGCGTCTAGGGTGTCTCTCGGGGTCAGCGGGGTCGCGCTCTTCATGCGCCGCGTGCCTGTTTCGGAGAGTGTCAGGAGGTCGGCGGGGGTCGCGCGCTCCATGCGCCGCGTACCTGCTTCAGCGAGTGTCTGGAGGTCGGCGGGGGTCGCGCGGTCATCACCGCGCCGCCGCTCAGTCTCTTGCTGCCAGCTCCTTCCCTCCACGCTGCTCTCCTCTCTCCTTTCGTCCTCCTCCAGGAACCTCTCCCCCTGACTTCCTCTCTGTCCCTATACGTCCCCAGAGCTGTCAGTCAGCCTGGGGAACGCTCCTTCGCGCCCTGCACTGAACGGGGGAATTAACCCCTAAGGTCCCGCTGCTGGGACTCAATGGAAAAAGTCTGGGGTGCCACACATGTGTACCTGGCGTATCTGTTATTGTTCTTCCAGTTTCTATTATTAACCTATTATTAACCCATATGGCATGGAACAAGCGGATACAGATACAGTAGCAAACTGCCAAGTATCATGGCAGAGGACAAGCATGGAGACTATTACTACATTGCCCCTGTTTGTGAAATTTACATTCTTAGCTATTCCTTACATAAACTGGAAGTTTTTGCATTTGCAAACCTGACTCTTTAATATACAGTATATGCAGTCAGAGACAAAAGTTTATAGAAAAGTGTCACTGAACACAGGGAGAGATATTCTGCTATCTCTCACTGTGCTCTAACTCACAGGGCATGCACCAATATTCTGTCTGTGACTGACCTGATTATTGATTTTACACACAGTCAAGGAAATTGAAAGTCACAGGAGGATATTTGCAATATTGGAGTAATACATTAACCAAAAAGTATATATTTTCGCAAAACTCAAAAAGTTAATTTATCTGTCAGTTGCTCCAAAACCGCCCAATATTTATAAAGAGTGGCGATTATAATTTTTGTTTCATGTATTTGTATGTCACTGTATATGTGCTGTAAGTTAATTTTATTCTTTATCTAAGATATAATTAAAAGTTAAATTTTAAAGAAATTCTGAATAAGTTGTGCCCCCAAAACCAGAGAGTACTGTTCTGTCTGTCCTTGTACTATAAACTGGAAGTAACCATATAGCGATGTTGTAGACTAAAAGTACACAGTGTAATTAGTAATATAAATATGCTCTGTCCAAAAATTCCATATTTCAGTTCCAGAAGTTCTTGGTTATTCAAAATGACTGGAAGTGGGAAACAGTTCAGCCAACATCTGAGAGAACATTATATAATGCAGTAGTATCCCATAAATGGATCCTATGGGGGACATTTACCAAAATGGATTCGTAGAAAAAAGGTGTATTCGTAGGGAGAAATACACCTTTTTTTTTACGAATTTGTATTTTCGGGATTTACAATCCCAAAAATACAACAATTCGTAGTCCTAAAGATGGAACATTCGTATTTGTATTTACAAATACGAATGTCCTACACCATCGATAGGATACGACAGAAATCACCATTCAAAAGAATGGTGGTTCCTGATGTACTAAGCAGCCGTACTGATAATACGGCTGCTAAGTGGTGTGAAACACCCACGCAAATACGACAGAAAAATAGAACACCATTTTCCTGTCGTATTTGCTTTAAGCCTGCACGGATAAGTCAGATCCGTGCAGGCTTCAGTGTAAAAAAATAGAAAAATTTAATAATTAAAAAAAAAAAACGGCGTGGGGTCCCCCCCACAGCTGTAACCAGCACCAGGCTGAAGGAGCCGGGGCCGGTAATTAAAAATCAGGGAACCCGACAAATAGGGGTTCCCCGATTTTTAACAACCAGCCCCAGGCTCCAGGTCCGGGGCTGGTTCCCAAAATACGGGGGACAAAATGACTAGGGGTCCCCCGTATTTTAAGAACCAGCCCCAGGCCAAACCAGCCAGCAGGGTAATGTCACAGCCGGGGGACACTTATAATATAAGGTCCCGGGGCCAAAACATTAACCCTACCGACCAGTCAGCCTGGCCAGGGGCCCTGGGGGAGTGGGGACCCCCCCAATGAAGGGGTCTCCCCCCTCCAGGACTTACCTGACCAGGCTGAAGCCTGGTGCTGTCCCCGATGCCCCTGGGCGGTGGGCATCGGGCTGATTATGGTGTAAAAAAAAAGATTAAACTATTGTTTTTTACTGTGGCACTACAAGTGCCAGCAAGCCTCCCCAGCAAGCTGGGACTTGGAGAACCACAAGTCCCAGCCTGCTGGGCATTAAAGGGCCCGCTGGCACTTGTAGTTCCACAGTTAAAAAAAATAGTACACAAAACACACTGATACACATTTAAAATAAAACTTTAATACATACAAAGCCCACACATACTAATACTTACCTATCTTCTTCCCGTAGGTAGCCCTGGTCCTGATGTCCTGTGTCGTCTTCGGGATCCATGTCAACGTCCTTCTTCATGTCGACGTCGCTGTCGGCGATGGCGTCCCCGTCCGGATCCGACGAAATCCATGTGGAAGCTGTGGAAGGAAACCATACTCACCTGTCCCAGCGCGACGTAGTCCAGGTAAGTGTCTTGGCAAAAAAACAAACCGACACCCCGAAACCAGATCGGACAGAGGGAGCCGCACAGTGTTTGTTTACATCGTGCGGCTCCGCCTCCCGAATGCCGCTATTGGCCACCTTGCGGCCTAGCGGCCAATCAGGAGCCGCTAGGCCGCAACGCGGCCAATAGCGGCATTCGGGAGGCGGAGCCGCACGATGTAAACAAACACCGTGCGGCTCTTTGTCCGGTCTGGTTTCGGGGTGTCGGTTTGTTTTTTTGCCAAGACACTTACCTGGACTACGTCGCGCTGGGACAGGGGAGTATGGTTTCCTTCCACAGCTTCCACATGGATTTCGTCGGGTCCGGACGGGGACGCCATCGCCGACAGCGACGTCGACATGAAGAAGGACGTCGACATGGATGCCGAAGACGACACAGGACATCAGGACCAGGGCTGCCTACGGGAAGAAGACAGGTCAGTATTAGTATGTGTGGGCTTTGTATGTATTAAAGTTTTATTTTAAATGTGTGTCAGTGTGTTTTGTGTACTATTTTTTTAACTGTGGAACTACAAGTGCCAGCGGGCCCTCTAATGCCCAGCAGGCTGGGACTTGTGGTTCTCCAAGTCCCAGCTTGCTGGGGAGGCTTGCTGGCACTTGTAGTGCCACAGTAAAAAACAATAGTTTAATCTTTTTTTTTACACCATAATCAGCCCGATGCCCACCGCCCAGGGGCATCGGGGACAGCACCAGGCTTCAGCCTGGTCAGGTAAGTCCTGGAGGGGGGGGGGACCCCTTCATTGGGGGATCCCCACTCCCCCAGGGCCCCTGGCCAGGCTGACTGGTCGGTATGGTTAATGTTTTGGCCGCGGGACCTTATATTATAAGTGTCCCCCGGCTGTGACATTACCCTGCTGGCTGGTTTGGCCTGGGGCTGGTTCTTAAAATACGGGGGACCCCTAGTCATTTTGTCCCCCATATTTTGGGAACCAGCCCCGGACCTGGAGCCTGGGGCTGGTTGTTAAAAATCGGGGAACCCCTATTTGTCGGGTTCCCTGATTTTTAATTACCGGCCCCGGCTCCTTCAGCCTGGTGCTGGTTACAGCTGTGGGGGGGACCCCACGCCAGTTTTTTTTTTTATTTATTTATTTTTCTATTTTTTTTTTACACATTGCAGCCTGCACGGATCTGACTGATCCGTGCAGACTGCTAGAAAAATTCGTATTAGCGGCCGCTAATACGAATGGTTACACCATCGGAGGGTTACAAAGCAGTCGTATATGACTGCTTTGTAATTTCCCCTCCGGAACACGACTTTGCATACGACTTAAACAGTCGTATGCAGCCGTAGGGGAAATACCAATACGAAAAACTAGGTTTTTCATATTGGTAAATTTCCCCCTATGTGTTTTGTCTTTTAGTTTAATCAGGGGGATAAATACACAATATGTTCATGCACAAGCTGTTCATCTTTCTTAATTTTCAGTATGTTGCTAGAAAAGAAGAAGCACTTTTTAAATCTTAAAAATAAGAACTTCGGGGGGCGTGGCCTGGCCGGCAAACGTGGCGGACGTGATCAGCCGAGTCTCCTGTGCCCACGGATTAAATCCGCGCCCATCAGCCCACTCCTTGCCTTTGGCACCCCTGTGACCAGTGCCATCCTCTCCAGCAAGCCCCCCTGCAGCTGCCTGTGCTGTCCGCGGAGCCGGGCGGTGCTTTTAAGCGCCGCCGCGGGTTGCGGCCTAGCTACAGGTGAAGCCGGGGCCTCGATTAGGAAGCCGCCGAAACCCCGCGACGCGGCGCCTTCGTTCGCCCGAGACGCGGAAGCCTCCTGCCGGTGTGCCCAGCTCCCTCCAGAGGTCCCCTGGCTACAGAGGCGATCGGAGCCCCCCTTGGGCGCCCGTGAAGAGGTGCGGAGGGAGGCCCAGCAAGCAGCAGCACCCGTCAGCCGCTGGACGCGGCGGAGGCCCAGACGGAGGCCTACCTTTACAAGGGGGCACAGACAGTCTCAGCACGCAGCGATCCCTGCATACAGGAGGTGAGACCCTTTTGAGAGAGGAGAGGAGGTGAGGGAGCGCTCTTGGGCTGCATCCACCATCTGGGAAGTCTCCATAAGCCCATTACGCCTGTACTGCATTTCCCCACACCTCTACCATAGGGGGAATTCAGGGGAGAGAGAGGCAGTTAAAGGAGAAAGTAGGGGGCCGCGGCAGTTACCCCCTTTTGCAGTGACTTCAGTCATATTCTCACACTGTCTAGCTGTGCACAGCATAGGAGTCCCCTCTGTGGCAGCTGCACTGTATCATTAAGCATACACCTTCCTGCGACCAGGAGGCGCACTGCTCTGTGTCTGATCCCTGGCCCCCCCCCTCCCCTGGACCGCAACTGATCATCTGTGAAGTTGATCCCCCCCAGCCTCTGCTCCCCAGCTTTCACCCCCTCTCAGGTGATCCCTCTGTGTATTGGCCCTGAGCGCCTGAGCAACCCCTCCTAATCTTGCCACAGTATGTAAACATGGGCTGACACGGCCCTCTGCCCGCTAGCTCCCTCCCAATGTATCTGTGACCCCCGGGGGTTGCATATGAGAACAGCACTGTAAGCTAATCAGCCTCATCGGTTCAAGTTCCTACCTGAAGTTTATCGTCTCCATTCCCCCTCCATATCCGTCTTCCTGCTGTACAGTCATGCCTAACAAAAGGGCCAAGACCCCCGTCCCCTCCAAGGTCTCGCTCCCCTCCAAGCCCCCCTCTCCTGCACCGGCCCGCTCCTCCCCACCAGAGAGCTCCTCTTCCTCCCAGGGGCCGTCGGGGAAATTACCCCACTTATCAGAAGTAGAGGGGCTGGATATGGACTCTGAGGAACCTGTGACCCTGAGATCCCTTTGCAGGGTTTTCTCTGCGTTTCAGGCGGAAATGTCTAAAGACCTAAAATTGGCAATAAGAGAGGTCAAAACTGAGCTCACAGCTATTGGAGACAGAACGGACCATCTGGAGCGGAAAATGGAGGAGCTGGTTACCTCCCACAATGACCTTATATCCTCCTATGATACACAACAACAGGAATTGGACTCTATTAAAACAAAACTGGCAGATTTGGAGGATAGATCTAGACGGAACAACCTCAAAATCAGGGGCATACCAGACTCCGTGGCAAATTCGGAACTAGAAGAATATGCCTACGCTTTGTTCCGCAAGCTCCTCCCATCCTTAGACCAGAAAGATCTCCTGATAGACCGAATCCACCGTCTCCCCAGACCCAAAACAATCTCTGCAGATTCACCCAAAGACACCCTCCTCAGAGTCCACTTCTTTACCACGAAGGAGAAAATCCTGAGGGCGGCACGCGAAGCTAAAAACCTCGACTCCTTGGGTGGAATCCAGATCTTCCAAGACCTCTCTCCGGCCACACTAGCTGCCAGGAGAGCCTTCGCTCCCATTACCAACGCCCTACGAGCCAACGACATAAGATACCGATGGGGCTTCCCAGTTAAGCTTCTCATATTTCACGAAGAGACCACCTACACAATTTCGTCCTTGGACGCCGGGGTCAACCTCCTCCTGGATTGGGACATTACCGTCGCTAAACCTCCGGACTCTAAGAGGGCGAAACCGTTACAGCAGGAATGGTCCACTACTTGAGTAAGCGTGTTGGACTTTCCATTCCGTCTCCGCTCCAGATCCTGGTCGTGAATTACCCGGCACCGTCTGCCTCCCCCTCTACCGGGAGGGGGCTTGTCCCTGTTATTATTTACTGAATTTATTGTTCGGGGACTTACCCCACTACTAGGCAGACCCCGTGGTGATCAGCGTATATGTGAGTTACCTTTTTTTTTGCATTTTGTTGCGATTTTACTGCTGTTTTTTTTTTTACATCTGTTTTCTTCAGGGCTTTAACATAACCTGTGTATCTTAACCTTAACGTTGATAGCATTATGACCTGCCCAATGTAATGCATACTAGCCCTTTTACACCCCCGTTATTGACACTTTTACCTTTTATTGTTAGTACTAGCTACTTGTACTGTTTACCATAAATGCTGGCGGGTGGGCACGGCCGTGCTACTTTGGTACCTACGCGCCGCCAACCACCCCCTCCACTTTTTGTTACTACTGCACCTTCCCTTTTTAGCCCCCTGCAGTAGTCATGCAGGTCCTACTCTTAGGACCTTTTTGTTTTTGTCTATCCCTCTTCCTTCCCCCCCTTCTCCCTCCCCAACCCCTCCCTACCCCCCCCCAGGTGAACACATTCCATATCCGTTGGCCTCCCCTCCCATGCTCCTCGGCACACCGCAAGGCCCAATTAGTTGCCCCTTACATGTCGAGAAGGCTGATGTCTCATGAGTGCGCTCCATCACTAACTTATGTACCCCCATGACTCGTCTAGTTTCCCTAAATGTCAAAGGGTTGAACTCCCCCAATAAACGTAGATTGGCCCTCTCCTACTTCCGCAAAATAAAAGCGGACGTGGTTGCCATTCAGGAAACCCATTTCTCTGCCTCCAACCCCCCTATTTTCCGTAGCTCCCAGTATCCCTTGGCCTACTATGCTAACGGCCCTGCCAAACGGAACGGGGTAGCCATACTATTCAGTCAACACACACCATTTGTCCTTCAGAACCAAATAGCAGATAAAGCGGGTAGATTCTTGTTGCTGACTGGGCTACTGGAGGACAAATTGGTTACCTTGGTATGTGCCTATGCCCCAAACTCCAACCAAATCTCCTTTCTCCGTAAGCTTCTCCTCTTCGCTCAAAAACATGCCAAGGGTGCTCTAGTCCTTCTAGGGGATTTCAACCTTATACTAGATCCCAAGTTAGACAAATCCCAACAACCATCTTCCCTTACTACATCCCGCTCAAATGTATCTGCTGCCTTTCGCAACCTCCTTACAGAATTTGACCTGTATGATACCTGGAGAACCACGTACCCCTCCGGACGAGAGTATACGTTCTACTCCCCCGTTCACAACACGTACTCTAGAATAGATTTTATCTTCTGTGATAAGTGGTCCCTCCAACAGACTAAGGACGTGGATATCCTACCAATCACTTGGTCAGATCATGCCCCTGTCATGTGGCTGTGGAACCTCACTTCCCATAACACCCCTCCCAAGCCCTGGAGGCTTTTCCCACACCTGCTCCAGGACCCCATAGCTAAAGCCACGATTCAATCAGCTATCCAGTCCTATGTAGATCTTAATGCCCCCCAAGACACTTCTATTGCCAACTTCTGGTGCGCCCTCAAAGCAGTCACACGCGGGGCAGCTATCCAGGCGGGAGCGAGACTTAAAAGGAACACTCTTAAAATCCAGCAGGAGTTAGAAGGCAGGTTAAAAGACCTTGAGACTCGTAATAAACAAGCGCCCTCTCGCTCTCTCAAAAAAGAACTGTCAGAGGTCCGCTCTCAACTACAGAAGCTCTTTTTGGCCCGTACGCATCTAGCTTTAAACAGACTCAGACAGAGATTCTACCTAGCCAGCAATAGAGCAGGGAAACTACTAGCACGAAAGCTCCGCGCCCAGCTTGCCCGGAATAGAATAAAGCACATAACCTCCCCAGATAAAGGCAAAATTACGAATCCTAAAGATATAGCAAACCAGTTTGCCCGATACTATTCCCAGCTTTACAACCTGGCTTCTGACCCAACCACCCCTCAGCCCTCCGAAGCTACGATCTCTGCTTTCCTAGACAAATTAAAACTCCCCTCTATTTCTCCTGAGCAACTGTCTGCCCTTAACGCCTCCTGGTCACAAGATGAGGTTTTGGCAGCCATTAAAACCCTCCAACCTAACAAAGCTCCAGGCCCAGATGGCTTTATCCCAGACTTTTATCGGACCTTCGGTGATCTTCTCTCCCCCCATTTAACTGATCTGTATGCTGAATTAACCAAAACGGGCACTGCCCCGTCGGAACTTTTAGAGGCCCGAATAGTTACCATTCCGAAGCCAGGAAAAGATCCATCATTATGCCAAAACTACCGCCCCATCGCCCTCCTTAATTGTGACATCAAAATTTATGCTAAACTCATTGCTCTCCGCATCCAAAAGCTTCTCCCACTATTGGTTCACCCGGACCAATCGGGCTTTGTCCCAGGGAGACAAGCCTCTGATAACACGAGGCGAGTCTTTAATGTTATTGACTCCCTCCCGGCGGATCAGGGCCTCCTGTTACTCTCACTTGACACTGAAAAGGCGTTCGATCGGTTGAACTGGCAGTACATGCAGGGGGTCCTGGTCCGGATGGGGTTTAAGGAACAGATTTTATCCTCTATTATGTCTCTTTACAGCACTCCCTCGGCTAGGGTGTTTAGCAATGGGTTTTCCTCTGACCTCTTCACAATATCAAATGGCACCAGGCAGGGGTGTCCTCTATCCCCGTTGATTTTTGTCTTATCGATTGAACCTCTGGCGATAGCCGTACGGGAAGCACCCGATTTTCCTGGCTTCCGAATGGGCTCTGAGAGCCATAAACTGAGCTTATTTGCGGATGATGTCCTGCTTTTTGTGACCAACCCTAACAGCTCACTTCCGTCTCTACATAATATCCTTAGCTCATATAGCCATGCTTCCTATTATAAGTTAAACACGTCCAAAACAGATGCCCTACCGATTAATCTCGCCAACTCCCTTCCACACCTACGTGAGACATACAGGTACAACTGGCAGGCCTCATCCATTAAATACCTGGGAATTCATATACCGGCAGTCACCTCTCAGGTCTTTGAAAGCAACTTCATTCCCCTAATATCCTCCCTGGAATCTTCCACTAAGTCCTGGCTATCATACGACATTTCTTGGCTAGGTCGAATGGCAGCTTTCAAAATGTCTCTCCTTCCAAAATTGATGTACCTGTTCCGAACAATACCCTACAACTTCCCTAAAAAACTTCTTCACCTCGCCACACGGGTCATGATGAAGTATATCTGGGCCTCCAAACCCCCGACAATAGCACGCCCAAGACTCTCACTGCCTAGAACATTTGGAGGTTTGGACCTCCCGGATTTGGCCCAATACCAGGCGGCATGCCTCCTAGCATCCCTTAAACATTACTATGCACCTCACTCCCAAGCGAGCTGGGTCACCCTCGAACATTCAGCCTCATCCCACATACCTATATCTGAGTTAATCAAAATTCCAAGACAAGTTAGACCCTCCCACCTTTGCCTTCTACCCGCCACCAAAGCAACCCTACTGGCATGGGACCAACTCCTAACCTCCCTCCCGGGTCCTCCATCGCTCCTCCCGGGGTTAGCCCTTTCTACTGTTGCCAAGCTCCTGCCCAATTGTGATCTGGGGTCCTGGGGTAGATGTGGGATTTCCACTCTGGGGGAAGTTTTACTTGCCAACAAAATACTGCCTTTCCATGCTCTGCAAAGCCAGTTCTCCCTACCTGCGTCGGAATATTTTCACTATTTACAGTTGTCCCACTGGTTGAGGTCTATACCCGCATCCTACACCCCCCCAGACGAAAAGGTACAGGAGATCATCGCTAGGCCCTCTTTGTTTAGTACGTCAGGTGACATATCATTCTGGTATAGATCCCTAGGCACTCCTAGGACATTTCCCAAATCCCCTGCCCACCTAAAGTGGGAATCGGACCTGGGCAGAATTCTCTCCCCCTCTCAATGGCGCCAGACATTCCTGGCCTCTTACGGAATGTCCCGATGCTTAAACCATACCGAAATGCATTTTAAACTTATAAACAGGCTATACCTGACACCAGACCGTCTGCACTCCTTCTGGCCCGAGTGTTCCAACCTTTGCTGGCGAGCGTGCGGGTCAGTAGGCAACATCTTCCATATCTTCTGGACATGCCCCGCTATTCAACAATACTGGGTCGAAGTTTTCACTCTCATATCCAAAGTCATTAAAGTCTCCCTCCCACCAGATCCCTCAGTTGCACTTCTACACCTGTTCCCTAAAGAAATCCCAAGAGATAAGTCGTATGTCCTGGGACACATACTAATTGCCGCCAGGGCCACGCTGGCCCAGAACTGGAAATGCCCAGCTCCCCCTTCAGTAGCTCAAGTTATAGGGAAAATAACCCACCACTTTCATATGGAAACCAACTCACTTCCATACTCCGCCTCAGCGAGCTCCCCACATCTTAAGTGGCTCCCCTGGCACTCCTTTATTACAGATGGCCCAGGGGCCCAGCTCCAGCCCCCCCAGGCTCCAACAGATCCCCTCCAATTTAGTCTGAATGAATCTCAAGAGGGGTCTTCTGAGGGCTCCACATCTCCCCGCCCCCCTTAGATGGCTGCCCCGAGCCTGTCGAGCATGTCTCCCAACCTGGGTTGTGCAGTAGCAGACAAGATTCGCATCAATTCATATAGTGTGGTCCACCTGTACTCTGTAGTAGACTGGGTTTAAAGATGCGTTACTGTATTGCATGTTCCCTTCTCCTGTATTGTTGCTTTCATTGACCTTCCAGATGCATTGTTATCGTGTTATCGTGTAATGTTGGACTATATCTGAAGTGATGTAATACCTCTTCCCCCCCCCCCCACCACATTGTACCAACCCCTCCCCCCCCTTTTCTTTCTGTACCCCACTTAAACCTTGTTTCAATAAAAATTTATGGAAGTTAAAAAAAAAAAAAAAATAAGAACTTCAATCTCTTGACGTAACAGGAACACAGAGGCCATTTTCAATGTTTTTATTAACTATGTGCAGCGAATCCTGTTTAGGATTTGCTGCACGTTCGCCGGGTTCCGGAGGGCTGGAGGATTCACAGCCAGCCCTCCCTCTTCCCCTATTCAATGCGAATTTTAAAACAACCTCCCTCCTCCCCCCGGCGAATGCCGCAGGGAGCCCTGGGGACGGCGGAAGGCAGGGAGATGGATGCTGTGTGGGAGAGAAGGAGGGCTGGCGGGAGACACGGCAGGCGGGGAGGTGGAGGGAGCACTGCGCTGGTCCCACTCGTGCATATGTAATGAGCGGGACCCAGTGCAGTGAATATCTAATGAGCCGCTGCCCGCACCCCCCCCCCCCCCCCCCCCGCTGACATCATGTGAATTTTTTTTTTATATATATATATATTTATCCAAATAGCATGCCCCTTCATATAATTTAAAAAAAGAAAACCTTTATTTTAAAAGAACACATTCCAGTTCAGCTTAAAAAGATACATAATGATGTGCTATTGTAGGGGGCGTGGCTTGGCCAAACATGTGAGAAGACGTGTTCTCACTGAGCTCCTCATAATCCTTCAATATCCTGCATCCTGAGCCCCCCTGGAGACGTGGGTACCCCATCACTTTATCCGCGCCACCCCCTGGAACCTGCAGCCGCAAACTGAAGCAGTTTGAGGGACCGGGTGCCTGTCTGCAAGCGCTCTGCCATCCTGCCTCGCTCACCACAAGCCGCGACCGCCACCATCTTGGAGCACGGAGGGACCGGAGCCCACGCGTGCTGTGAACATCCCTGCAAGAAGCACAGAGCACAGGCAGCCTGCTGAGCCCCACCGCCGCCGCCTGTCCTACTCCCTGCCTGCGCACAGAAGACCCGGCGCCCGGCTCTGACGCGAGCCCGCGCCCTCGTCCCCCCGCCCGGCACACGGCACTTGGAGGCGGCTGGCTGGACGCAGAGACCAGACGCCTCCCAGCCCAACATCCATCGGGAGGCGGAGGTCCCCCACAGAGGCAGCAATCGTGGGTGAGTCGGGCCGGAGTGCCCAGATACACTATTGGCGCCAAACGGGCGCGAGGTGGAGGGGGACGGCGCCATCTTGACTGCCCCTATTACCTGGCACAGAGGCCCTCGCTCTGGACGGGGAGTGTAATCTGCCTTTCCCAACAGTTCTTCACGGCCACCTCTGCTTCTCCTATCCCCACAGCCAAAGGGCATATATACAACAGTCACCCTGTGTGTGTTATTAACCTGAGGGGCTTACCTATAACACGCTGCCCTTAATCCCTCTGCTATCCCTGAGACCCTCCTGCCCAAAGCTAGCAGACACCACAAAAATCAACTCTGACTTTCAGTGGCCCTGGGCTCTGTGGTATTGCTTATGTGGGCTCCAACCTGCTGCGGCTGACGCCTGAAAGGTTTACCTCTGATTTAATGACTCTGGAACTCTCTGATACTGCATAAGTGACACTGCCATTTGCGCTGTTATACACCTGAAAGGTTACCCCTGCCTCAGTGACTTTGAACTCTCTGATAATGCATAAGTGTCACCGCCACCCGTGGTGACTCACACCTGTAGGGTTAACTTCTGCCTCAGTGACTTTGAGCTCTCTGATATTGCATAATTGTCACTCCCTCTCATGGCGTCCCACACCTAAAGGGTTAACCTATATCTCAGCTACCGGGGCGCTTCTTGACATTGCCGCTGGGTCTCTGGCACCCCTTAGGACTGATACCTCTTGAGATACCCTGTGATAGGGTCCCTTCGGGACAGGTGTCGCTGACCCCTGCCACATTGCAGCCCTTACACTCACTACTGTCACCCCAGGACACACCCTTCCCAGCAAGTGCTGGTTAACCCATAACCCCGACTACCCAGAGCCATGGTGAAAACAGGAGGCTCCTCCGTGGCGACCAGGCTGGAGAAGTATGCCCGTGGCTCCCAACCCCCCCCCCCCCCCCAGCACAGCCTGCATGTCAAACTGACTCTCCGAAATCCCCGAACGCAGGTGAGGACTCGCCTCCTGCTGAGAAGCCTGCCCAGTCCACCCAGCAGATTCTCATGGCCATCTCAGCTACCGAACAGAGAGTCATGGACAGAATTAGCCAGGTACAGTCTGACATCTCCCTTATCCGCCATGATATGCAAAAGGTCCGGGAGCGGGTGGGGGAGGCCGAACACCGGATATCTGACCTGGAGGATGTGACTAACCCTCTTAAAACAGTGGTGGCAGATCTCACCACACAGATGGCAGCTGTCAAATCCAAGTTATCGGATATGGAGGGGCGCCTCCGCCGTAATAATGTGCGCTTTGTTGGTCTCCCGGAGAGGGCGGAGGGCTCCTCCCCCGAGAAATTCCTGGAGAGGTGGCTCCTGGAGACATTCTCCCCCGACGACTTCAGCCGACAATTCACTGTAGAAAGGGCCCACCATCTACCCACTGGAGCCCCACCCCCGGGAGCCCCCCCCCACGCACCTTTATTGCCCGTTTTCTACAGAAAACCCACTTCTTCAACTCACCTCAAGAGGCCGAGCAGTGGCTAGATCAGAGGCCGCGGCACCCGAACTGACATCCCTGCCGTGAGCAAAATGGTTCTAATATCCCACAAGTGGGGCATCCAACTTGTCTGATCAATTTGTTGCTTTATAGGCTTGTTTGATTAGCTCAGGATGCATTTCACTTAAAGGAGCTCAATGTATGTTAGGAAATAGTTCTTTTTTATAGGTGACCACTGGTCTCTATACCCCTTAGTTAATACAGTTAATAGACTGGTTGGGAAATTCTAGTTTTAGCTGTTATTGGGATCCAAAGTGTATCTAATGTTTGATAGGTATACCGGGTGGGACTGGGAGTTAGGGTTTTCTTTCTTGTTAATGTTTTTATTATGCTTTCTTTTCTTATTTTCTTTACTATCTCTAAATGCAATGATGTGTACGTGGGTAATATACTCTACCTTAGCCAGATATATGTGCTATGACCGTTGTGCTCTGGGGTTGGGGGCGGGAGACCGTGGTCTTATCTCCACCAACTGCTCCCTGGGTGTGCCAGGGGTGAACAGGGCCTCCTTTCAGTGTAAATGTCCACCAATCCATATACCCCCCTATAGGCCCGGGACCTGTCTACCCACCCTCTCGGTGGTAAATCCACCCCCCCTCCTTCTTCCCTGTCTCTTATCTAACCTATGTCTCCCCCTAATGTTGTAACGGGGTTCCGCACACTCGGCTGGAATGTGAGGGGTCTCAATGATCGGGTCAAACGCTCGCTTGTCCTAGCTGAAATCAAAAAACATGGAGCGGATGTGGCCTGCCTTTCGGAGACCCATCTGATGGGTACCAAAACGATGTCACTCAAAAAGCCCTGGGTGGGACATATGTTCCACTCCACCTTCTCTAACAATGCCAGAGGGGTTACGATTTTAATAAAAAAAACATCAACTTCCACCTCACCCATCATCAAATTGACCAATATGGCTGGTATTTCTTCCTTAGGGCTAATGTCAACCACACAACCATGAATATCCTAGCGGTATACATACCCCCCCCCCCCCCCTTATAGTAATGACATCCTTAAGAAAGCTGTGGCATTTATTGCCTCCTTCCTGCCGGCCCCTACAGTCTGCATCGGGGACTTTAATAATATTCTTGACAGATCCCTTGACAGATGGACGGCTGCGGGCCACCCTCCCTCCCCCCCTACTCTCTCGCCCACCCCGTTTGCCAAACTCACTACTGAACTAGACTTAATTGATGCTTGGAGACATAGACATCCCAATCAGAGGCAGTTTTTCTGCTTCTCCCCAGGCCATCAATCATTCTCTAGAATTGACCTCGTGCTTGTTTCCCCTGACTTGCTACCCAAAATCCTTATGGTGGAGTACCTCTCGAGGGGGATATCGGACCACTCTCCCCTGTCTATCACGCTGGATCTGATGCCCTCTTGCGGCGCCAGCACCTGGAAGCTTAACCCCTTCTGGCTCACCCTGCTGGCCGACAATAGCGTGCTGCTGGGGAGTGGTCTGGGTTTCACGAGGACAATGCTTCATGCCGGGACCCTGCTATCAAGCACGAGACATTTAAAACAGTTATCCGTGCTTCCCTTCTTAAGAGAATAGCAGGCATTAAGAGGGCCGGCCGGGAGGAGGAGGTCAGACTAGAGGGGGCATGCTCACTAAGCGAGGCCGAATACCTGCGCTCTGGTCTCCCTGAGGACAGATTGAGGTGGGATGTGGCGCGCACAATGTGGACCAATCACCTACAGTACTTGATAAATCTAAACGCAAGCTCCTCTTCTCAGCCCATGCTAGGTACTCCCAGTCCGATGTGGGAGGTAGCTATATGATGTCGTATCTCGCCCGGGAAGAGAGATCCTCCAGCTCCATACAAAAAAATATGTGACCCACAGGGAGTGGAATACTACACCACGCCGGAGATTGCACAAATCTTCCTGGCCTTCTACTCCTCACTGTACTCGTCTCGGGCAACATATTCCTTGCATCAGCTAGATCAGTACCTCTCAGGTGTTAATATACCTCCTCTGTCCCAACAATCTGTTGCCTTTCTGGAGGCAGACATCACCCCCCCCCGAGATTGAGGCTGCCATAGCCTCTTTTCCCAATAAAAAAAGCCCCTGGTAGTGATGGTATACCGATTGAGGTATACAAAAAATACAAAGATTACTTTGTGCCTTACCTCCTTCAGCTATATGATGATTTAAAAAAGGGGGGTGCCCTGCCCCCATCCATGGCGGAGGCAATCATTGTCGTGATCCCTAAGCCTGGGAAGGATCCTTCCATCCGGACTCCTATCGCCCCATATCACTCCTATCGACGGATGTGAAAATACTTGCTAAAATATTGGCGACCAGGCTTAACGCGGTGGTCACCTCAGTTATACATGAGGATCAATCTGGCTTTGTGCCAGGCCGCTCCACTACTCGAAACCTTAGGAGACTATTCTGTCACCTGCAGGGGGGCGAGGCGGCTAGGTCGGGGGCAGTGGTGGTGTCCCTGGACGCAGCCAAGGCCTTCGTGGAGTGGGACTATCTCTGGGAAGTGCTGCATGATTTGCCTTTGGTCCCAACTTCATACAATGGGTACGCCTGCTGTACTCTTCACCGGTGGCTCGCATTTCGGTCAATGGCTATGTGACAGAGGCGTTTCCACTTGGTAGGGGCACCAGGCGGGGTTGCCCACTATCACCTGCCCTCTTTGCCCTTGCCATTGAACCCATGGCCATCATGCTTCGTGACTCCCCAATTGTCCGAGGCATCCCCTTAGGCGGACGGGAGGACGTTGTTGCACTATATGCCGATGACACCTTCTTTTTTTAAACGATGCCGAGACCTCCTTAGGGGAGATGTTAAAAATAGTAAAATCCTTTGGGACCTTCTTGGGCCTCCTTGTCAACTGGGGGAAATCCAGTATCCTTCCCCTCTCTGGTGTGATACCAGATAGGCTCCCAATTGCCTCTCCACTCCAGTGGGTCCCCAGGTTTAAATACTTGGGGGTCTGGGTAACTCCTAAAATCACGGATTTTGTAACCCTTAACACCAATGCGGTCACCAAGGAACTTAAAAATAAAATACACCTATGGAAGAAACTCCCCCTAATTGTTATGGGCAGAATTAACCTAATTAAATTGTCTATACTCCCTAAGTACCTATACCTACTCCAACATCCCCCGATCTATATACCCAAACACGTATTCATGGCCATTAACACACTTCTCTCCTCCTTTATATGGGCAAACAGGCCACCTAGGATTGCACTCAAGACTCTTACTAAGCCGAGGGTTGATGGGGGTCTGGGACTCCCTGACTTCCGGCTTTACTACCTAGCAGCCCAACTAGCGCATATATCAGACTGGATACTGGGAAGATCCGGCCCTACATTTGAGGGCTCCTTCGCCAAGTGTGTTGGGTCCAGTCTTCTTCCCCTTCAATTTCTTCTCTCCTCTCCCTTTAAGCCTACTCTGTCTCCTCTCTTTAGACAAGCGCTACTCGTATGGCGCCAATCCCACAGGATATGCGGTTAAGATGGGGTGGAAGGGGAAACTCCTTTATGGTTCAACAGGGCATGCCCGGAGTTTAAACAACTCTCCTACGATGGTTTCTGGTTGAGGGCAGGCCTTACATCAGTCTCTCAGCTCTTTTCTCTGGGCGTAATTAAAACATTCCAACAAATCTCCGGGGAACTCCAAATACCTAATAGATCCTTCTATCGCTACTTGCAACTTAGACATGCGGCACAAGCTCAGTTCAGGGACTCTCCCCCCCTATACCTCTGACTCCCCAATCAAAACCCTCCTTCAAAACCTAGCCACCACAAAACAAGTCTCCACCATTTACAAATGCATTGTCAGTCGAACTGACACCAATAGCCTTGACCCTCTTAAAACTAAATTGAAGCTCAGCATCGGGGCACTGGATGGAGAACAGTGGGCCGAGATCCTCGACTCGGTTAGACATGCCACCCCCTGTTTGAAATATCAGCAAGTATCATTTTATGTACTGCATAGGGCCTATCGCTCTCCAGTCTCCATGCTGCGAGCGGGGCTAAGACCGGATGACACCTGCCCCAGATGCGCGTCACCCGGCGCAGACTTCTGGCATGTTGTGGTCCTGTCCACCGATTTTGGCTTTCTGGGAGATGATATGAGCCGACATACTCACCACTGAACCATCTCTCCCCCCCTTTGACCCCAGATATTGTATGTTTGCTTTGGGCCTTCAGGAGTCCCACTCATCCCCAGTGTATAAATATGTCCTTTGCCTTACTGCTCTAGCTAAGGTCCTTATAGCCAGGAAGTGGTTCGACGTTGCACACCCGAATGTCTATAACTGGAGGGCTCTTGTTTATGAGGTTGTAGGACACGAGAGATTCACCTACAGGTCACGGGGCCCGCTTGCCCCCTATGTTACCAAATGGGGTAGGTGGACCTCCTCTGGGCTGGCCCTGTCCGCTGACCCCCAGCAGGATCTACCTACTCAATGATCCCCTACACGTGAGGCCTCGTCGTCGACCCGCACCCTCTCTGCTACGGTCTGAATCACAGCATCCCCATTTACTTTAATGCAATAAGAATGTCTCCCCCAGGGATGTTGGAAGCTCCCAATTCATTGCACCTTATTGTGATCTCAACTGATTGTTGTGTTGCCTGCTAGCACATCTTCTTCTCTCAGTTACTTTATTTTTTTCCCTTATTTGTTAGGGGGGTGGGGTGATGGTACTCTATCTTATGAGTACCAGGATAGGTTTACTAGGGGGAAAAATATACCTAATTGATCCATATGCACATCTGTACTGTCGTTAAACCTTTAGATATGGACAATGTTGCCTGACGCAGTAAACACTCAAACACTGACTTCTTTTGAAATGTATACAATTGTTTATTGTTCGCTGTTGTATTGTATAATGCATGTCACCAGTATTGATGTTACATGTCAAATGTACAGATGTACACCTATTTCCATTTGTTTCAATAAAAATTACTCAACTCAAAAAAAAAAAAAATGATGTGCTATTGTAGATTTTCTTTATGAATATAAATTTTGAATTTATAGTTTTTAGAATCATCGCTTGTTTTATGTCTTTCAGACGAGCACCCAACTCACTATCCGCTTGTATGATGATAATGATAATGCTCCACAGTTTACCCAGAGACAATACTTTACTGAACTAGATGTGAACAGTCCGGTGGGGACACTTGTGAGTGTAGTAAATGCAACAGACAAAGATCAGGTATAATAGAGATACCTATTATATATTGCCTGGATATTCATTGTTTAACAATTAGATTATTTACACATCCTACAAATGCTTACAGTATGATATACCAGTTTGCATCATCAATTTTAAAAACATAAGGTTGTGATGCTCCCAACCCATATTCTTAAGATCATCCAAAATCCTATTATTCAAAATACTTTTTTACATATGAAAATGTTATTTTATTACTTCGTTTATTTGGATTTCACTATCAATTTATGAAAAGTACTCATCGTTTGTCATCGCAAACAATGGCAGAAATGCAGTAACAATGGGCACTGGAGGTGCAGGGGGCTTGTCAAATGACCTCCACACTCTTCTCTCGTGAGTCCCCTCTTCTATTCTCAGAGTGCATGGGGCCTGGAAATGTAGTGTGAAAATGGAGTGGCCTCAGGAGAGTACCAGCGTTTTCAGATACAATTCATATATCTCACACAAATCTAACTCTCTCTATACATGTTACATCTGCCCCACCTGCAGTGCACATGGTTTTACCCATTTTGAGAACAATTTTTGTGCTGCGATCAGATCTGAATAAGGGATATAGTGTACCTTGTTTTGCATTAATGTTTCCTCCTGTTGTGAGATAAATATAGTTTAAAACCATGTTATCACAATAATGTAATACTTGCTATTGGACCACCTGTTCCTATACATCTTTGTAGGGAGATAATGGAGCGATTGATTACTTCCTGTTGTTTAACTCATCTGCTGAATACTTCCTGCTTGAAAATGAGAGAGAGGGAAGAATAATTACCGGAAGCCGCCTGGAACCAGGAGAAATAACCATAACCGTTATTGCTAAGGACAGAGGTTCTCCTCCACTAAATACCAGTGTTTCTGTTATTGTAAATGTGGTACAAATGGTAAAAGACCCGTTGGCGTCCTCTCCAGAATTTAGCCCACAGAATGTAAGGTGAGTTATCTTTAGAACTAAATTAACTGATTTGGCTTACAGAACTCTAGGCTAAGGGTCTCTGCATGTCATTCAAAGGTAGGCAGTCACCAACAGTCATCATGTCTACGGTTATGAGGTCAACATTGTTGACATGTCAACAATGGAACATGTCAACAACTGCATGATGTCAGCATTTTTAAAATATCAACGTTTGAAATTGTAACGTTTGAAATGTTGACATTCTGCACAATGCCAACATTAGGATTAGGCTGATGGAGGGTTAGGCTGCTGACCGGGAGGGTTAGGGCCAGGCACTAAGGGTAGGATTAGGGTTAGCCTGTGGGAGGTAGGTGGCAAGGTTAGGGTCAGGCACTATTAGTAGGGCAAGAGCTAGGCTGTGGAAAGGTTAGGAGATTAGCTGTGTGCCTTGTTTGCTTAAGACAGAAATTTAGGATCTAATTGTATCCAACAATGAAATCTATTGGTGGACAAGCCTGCTGGGAATTAAAGGAGGCCCCAGAGACATGGTGGAGACACCGATCAAAAAATGTGAGTATAAACAGAGGTGGATTTAGACCTGATTTGCTGATTGCAGGTGGCATCGATATAATACCTTGGAGTGTGTGCAGCCTACCGATAAATGTACAGTTGCATAAACATCAGCATTGCTTGCAAATCTGAATCAGGCTCTAGGTCTTTTGGAAGTACTGTAGATTAATATCTATGTCACATTTAATGTAAACTGACTGCCCACATACAATGGATGAGACCATTTTGTGTGTCCAAACATTTTTATCCTAACAAAGACAATCAAAGGGACTGGTAGTATGGGCATGACATGACATCATGCAGTGGCACCAACAGGTTGACCGGACCCTGGTGACCTCTGGGAGGGGGAATGGCCACTCCCACTTAAAAAAAAATGCACACCACCAGTGCTGGGAGAGGACAGTCTGCAGATGCCTCTCTCTTCAGCTCAGCAAACAGCACTAAGCAGCAGGTGCTGGGCTGGGAAGAGAGTCTGTGCTGCAGCGGCAGCTTGTCCTTTCCCACTTCCCAGCTCGCTGCAACAGGGGAGGGGGTCGCAGGTCCCGGGCCCCTCCATCAGACCCAGGCCCGTTTATGCCCCCTCATGTCCATCTGTTTATGCCCCCTCATGTCCATAAATGAAATAATTGGATGATCTTTACAGTAGATTTAATAGAGTAAAAACTACACATAGATAACACATAAAAAAAGATGATAAAAGCATTAAGGGTGAGATAAGCCACTTCCACACTGTAGCAGCAAAATTGGAGAGTCCGTTCCTAGTAATGCCCAGAATAATAGAAGACAATGAAGAAATAGTTACTGCTCCTGGTTGAGTATAATGGATATGATAATTACAGTACAGTGTGCATATGTCCAAGTGGTCGGTCCCAGATGGCACAAATTACCGGAATCCACTGGAGATGGAGGACCGCTGAGTAGAATGTCCTATGTGTCCAAGAGATGGTGTTTGAAGAGTGCTTATGCCTCCATGTGGTGCTGTGTCCATCCATCGCTCTGCCCATGCTTCATTAATCTGTCCATGCCCCCCTCAGCGGGCATCTGTCTTGTGCTGTAATCAAACAGTGTTTCTCCTGCTCGCTCCTTCTCCCTCTCCCACCCTAACATTCTCTCTCTCATGTTCCTATCTTCTCTCTTCCCATTGCAGTCTCTCCTTTTCTCTCACTCTGTTCTTTTATGAAAATCCTCTTCTCTCTCCCTTTCTAACTTGCTCCTCTCTCTCTCTCCCTCTCCCTCTCTCTCAGCCAATCAGCCCCTAACTCTAATGTTACAGTCTGGGTTTAAACAATGGCAATTGGGAGCTGACTGGCTGGTTGTTGATCACTCTCCATTGTATCACTTTTGAAGCTTGATTTATCTGGCCTTCAATGAGACCACAGCAGGCACCTATCTTCTCTCTTTTACAGTATACAATGTATCTTACCAGTATTGTGGTAATAGTTGCTGTGGATGTTAAGGAGTTTTGTTTGCATTCAAGACAGAACTGGAATTATAAACGTTCATTTTTTCATTGTGAGAATTTGATATAAATTCAGACACCAACCGTGCTCATGCTCCGTAGACCACATGGTCATGTCAGCGTGCGTCCCTATGGATTGACTTCATCATGTATGTTTGTGTTATTACAGCACTGCTTTGAAGGAAAATAGAGACAGAAATGAACCTATTTACATATTTTCTGCAAAGGATGGCTCAGGAGACCATGTTATTTACAGGATTGTAGCTGGTAATGACCAGGGTGAGTATGGTAATAACTATCCCAAATCTGATTCTACAAGTACAAATAGTCTATGAGCATCTATGACTGGGTAATTGTCATAAACATCCTGGGGCTATGTGTTGTGTACTGACTAAGGGGTTTATATACTAAAGGCCTCCATACACTATCAGACCTCTCTGAAGGAAAAAGTCGTATCATAATCCCCCATGAACCTCCCGGCAGCTTGCCGTGAGGGTTACATGCAGTTTGGCACTTGAGGTGCCATTTTTTTACATCCTGCGGGGTGAAAGGGGGGGGGTTGTCAGGAGAATAAAAAAAAAAAACATCAATTTAACAGTTGGGCAGTGACAGCCAATCAGTGGCCACCCATTCTTTTGTATGTTTTTTTTTTTATCTTCTGCTTAATGGACGGAGGTTGGACCAGGTGTGTTCCAGCAGTGCATGTAACATGGCAATTATGAACTGACTGGCTGGTCCTTTATCTCTGCCCATTTTACCTATATCCAAAGCTTTGGTACAGTATATAGCCCACTAGGAGGCTCATTAACCAACGAATTGCGTATGTAATACGATCTGGACAGGTTCTATTGCAATATGCAATCCTATCCACAGGGTGTATGTCCCTCCAAAAGAAGCCCGTCCCTGCGTTCTGCTGTGCCAGCTGGGGGTCTGCATAAGCGCGGCTGGCGATGACCACACTGCCCCGCCAACAGTGCAATTGGTGCTCCAGTATTAAGAAAATGGACCACGATATTTGTATTAGACATGGCCATGTCTGCGTGCAACTCTGAATCAGGTTCTGTGGGGGGGGGGATGTTGGCTTTGCAAGTGGGGGTGGAAAGTTATTTTATAGTGGGGGCTGTTGGCCAAAGGGGGAGGCTGCATACCACCTACTGTATATATAGCTATATTATTATAAATACCTTGTTGTACCTTATTAAATAAGTGTCGGTTAAGTATTTAATGTCACATTCCTCCTGAGAAACACGCGCCGTTCCACATCTACATGTGGTTTTGAAAATTGTCCTAAACTCTTCTTAGGTCTCCGATTCTAATTTTCCTAAGATTTCAGGTACAGGCCACATAATGTATTACTCCAAGAAACTACACAAATAACTATAGAATTATATTATAAAACACTGGAAAAAGAATGAATTTCATCAAGAAATACCTAGATACTAGACAATAAACATGTTGAATTCCCTGTCACCAGCCATAAACCTTTGATATATATATATATATATATATATATATATATATATATATATATATATATATATATATATATATATATGGGGAAAGCACAAAATCCTCAGAATTGGTGCAAACTGTCACTGAGCTAAATCTACCCCATGGCGCACTGACAAACAAAAGATGTTGTGTTAGTGGCTCTGTACACAAACGCACAGCCACAGGCATAGGAAGGCATAGATGGAGGAAGTACACTGCCATTGGGCTGGAGCGAAATTCCATGGAGTGACCGATGGTGGTGTCTAAGGCTGAACCAATCAGGCATCACAGTGCCTTCACATTCAGCCTAACCGATGTACTGAATGGACAGATTTGTAACAGCATTTGCATAAATTTGCATAGAGAAGATCACCAATAGACACTGGTGCGTGGGCTTCTGCCAGACCTACAGTATTATATTGCATGGACATATTTCATTTATTTCACTGTTCTTTGCAGGTGAGTTTAGTTTGGATGAGAAAACTGGAGAACTGTGGACAACAAACAACTTTAATTATAATATGCATCCATCTTACACTCTGACTGTGGAAGCAGACAGAGCCCCTGACTTCAAAGGTAAAGATCCCCTTAGCTCCACACAAGATATATTCAGGAGGGAAGTAATGGCAACAGCAACATGCTGCGGTTGTGGGAAGGGAGAGATATACTGTGTGGGCCCCATTCCTTCTTACTGGGCATCTGCAAGCTGATAATAACGCCAAGTGAGTTTTGTACTGAATTCTGTACTGTGCATGTGATTGAGGCCCAGTTGTATAACTTGCTCAGGCATTCGAGTCCTCAGACTATGGAAATGTCATGCTGTGTAATATGGGGGAACGGTCATTGAGTCCCCAGCATGTTGGTCGACAGTCATTAGGTCGACACCATTAGGTCGACACCATTAGGTTGACATGCATTTAGGTTGACATGCAAGAAGGTCGACATGGGTTAGGTCAACAGGGACATTAGGTCAGTACGGGTTAGGGCAACAGTTAAATGGTCGACATGGGGTTTTTCACGTTTTTTTGAGCTGACGTGCCGACAGGCAGTATTTCATCCCCTACCATCCACTAGGGCATGGTGGGAGAATAAAATAGTGTGCCGAGCGTAACAAGGCACCGTGCCCGAAGCATGGCGAGCGGACGCGGTGCTACAATTTAGTGTCCATGTTGACTGTGGTACAAAAAAAAATGAAAAACCCCATGTCGACCTTTTGACTGTCAACCTACCCCCATGTTGACCTAAGGACCCTGTCGACCTAATGACCCTGTCGACCTAACATATGTCAACCTAGACTCATGTCGACCTTCCTGTATATCGAACTAAATGCATGTCAACCTAATGGTTATGACTTAATGACTGTTGACCAACATGCTGGTGACCTACTGATCCACACCCTCAACATGTTATTCAGCAGAGACACCAGTCAGTGATCTGCAGTATGGGGAAAAAATCAACCTAGGTTGATTTAGGAGCGCTGGTTATGGGCTGTTGTTTCAATATAAAAGAAAGCAGCGGTACTTTTTACCTAGAAGGGCGCCCACGATTTTGATCGTGGGCATCGTAAGGAAAAAAAATTGTGTCGGTCGCATCGCATGCAATTTTTTAGTGCATGCGATGGCCGCGATGGGCGCCCTTCTAGGTAAAGAGTACCAAAGCAGCTGCTGGGAAGGGAGTAGTCAGCTCATTAATAAAATAACAAGAAAAAAAGAGGGTATTAGCAGCGCTAAAAATAAAAAATGAATTTGGTTCTCACAAGTGAATCAATTTAAAAGAAGTAACAATTTAATGGCACAATATAAACGTAAAAAGGCAATTAATCCGAATAGGGTTAAAAAAGTAAACAATGATGGCTGATATTGGACTTATCAAATTGGTATAACCTGCACTGGACCGGGCATGTGTCCCTTAAGTTCAGTCCTTGGGGAAACCACTTGGCTGGAAGACCGCTGGAGGTGTTCAAATCCTTGGAATTAGGGCAATGTTTACCCAATAATTGGAATAGGCCTCAACGGTGGATGCGGTGTAAGTCCAAAAGGTGGTGAAGTTCTCCCAGGGTTTAGGGCTTGGGTCCAGAAAGTGTAGCAGGAATGTCCAACAGCAATGTAGCAAGGGTAAAGCACCTACGCGTTTCTACCTTTTGGACTTACACCGCATCCATCGTTGAGGCCTATTCCAATTATTGGGTAAACATTGCCCTAATTCCAAGGATTTGAACACCTCCAGCGGTCTTCCAGCCAAGTGGTTTCCCCAAGGACTGAACTTAAGGGACACATGCCCGGTCCAGTGCAGGTTATACCAATTTGATAAGTCCAATATCAGCCATCATTGTTTACTTTTTTAACCATATCCGGATTAATTGCCTTTTTATGTTTATATTGTGCTATTAAATTGTTACTTCTTTTAAATTGATTCATGCTGCTTTCCCACTGCAGACCAGTTTAAAGTACTGGTTATCTTAAATGGTATTTAAAACGGTATTAGCATTCCCACTGCAGCAGATTACCGTTTTAAATACCATTTAAGTACCATTCCCATTGCAGTGAACCGTGTAAAATGTAGAGTGCCTAACCCCCCCCCCCAGTGTAAAGAGTGCCTAATCCCTCCCCCCCTAAGTGTAAAGAGTGCCTAAACCCCCCCCCCCCCCCCGTACCTGCCCTGTGCCCCCACCTCCCCTCCCCTTGTACTTACCTGCACGGGGATGCAGGGCAGTGGGGAGGCAGCGGGGGTCCATGCAGGGTCCATGCGGGGTACAGGCAGTCCCAGTGCCTGATGAGAACTAGTAGTTCTCACTTTGCGCATATGTAATGAGTGCACGTGCATAATAATGAGCCGCTCATTACATATGCACATATGTAATGAGCGGCTCATTATTATGCACGTGCACTCATTACACATGCACTACTAGTTCTCATCAGGCACTGGGACTGCCTGGAGGCTAAATAACGTTTAAGAGGCATTCCCACTGCCTCTTAAACATTATTTTATCGTGTAGGACTCTGCTTTAAAAACAGGTTGAAATACCATTTAACTTTAAACGGTATTTCAACTCTGGCACTTTCCCACTGCAGCCTTAAAACGGTAAATTGCGCTGAAAATCGGCAATTTACCGTTTTTTAGCTGCAGTGGGAAAGGGGCATCACTTGTGAGAACCAAATTTTTTATATTTAGCGCTGCTAATACCCTCTTTTTTTCTAGTGATCTGCAGTACCCCTGCTGTAAATTGTCTGAAGCAGTAATTACCCATTTTTCAGATAAAATGCTACAAATTACAGCCTATTATATTTGAGCCATAAGTGTGTACTAGTGATGTGTACTAGTGATTTTTATCTTGTATTTTGTCATAGATCCTTTACCTAAGAATTTTGCTCAGTTAAAAATCAGTGAGCCAGACTTCCATGGTAGACTGGTTTTTGAGAAACAGCAATATACTGCTACCATACAAAACACTCTTCCTCCTGGCTCTCCAATCATCAAAGTCACGGTAAGGAGCTGCCTCAACATTTATTCTGTGAGCAAATTAATATTATTTTAGTATCTAATTAATACTTAACCCCTTCCCGACATTGCCTTTTAAGGTAATTTTTTTTTTTTTTTTCCTCCTTGTGTTCAAATAAGCGTAACTTTTTTAATTTTCCGGCTATATAGACACATGAGGGCTTTTTTTTTTGCGGGACAAGTTGTACTTTCTAATGGTACCATTTACTATACCGTATAATATTCTGGGGAATCAGGAAATAATTCAATGTGGGGTAAAAAAAAAAAAAAACGCAATTCCACAATTTTGCGCTGGTTACGGTTTTTTTGGAGTTCATAGTTCGTTTAAAATGATGGGTTATCTTTATTCTATGGGTCGTTACGATTCCGGTGATACCAAACTTATATAGTTTTCGTTACATTTTACCACTAAAAAAAAAAATAGAAAATGTTACGGTTTTTCGAATTTGCGTCGCGTCGCCATGTTCTGCGGCTTATAACTTTTTTATTTTTCCACCTACGGACCTGGGTGAGGGCTCATTTTTTGCGGGCTGAAGTGTACTTTTTAATTAATACCATTATGGGATATGGGCGACTTTCTGATCTCTTTTAGCTATTTTTTTTGGGTAGGCGATGCGACCAAAAAGCGTAGTTTTGGCGTTGGGGATTATTTTCCGTTTACGCCTTTAACCGTGCGGGATAACTAATGTTATATTTTAATAGATCGGACTTTTAGGAACGCGGCGATACCAAATATGTTTATTTTTTTTATTATTTATTTATTTTTATTTGGGAAATGGGGAAAGGGGGGTGATTTGAACTTTTAATATTTAATTATTTTTTTTTTATTTTTAAACTTTATTTTTTTTTTTTTTTTACTTTTACTACAAGGCCCCCTAGTGTACTTGACCACTAGGGGGCGCGATCGCCTGTACTAGGTTCAGCCATAGAGCTCTATGGCTGAACGTAGTGATTTTTTTCACTTCCTATTACATCCTGCCTGAGGCAGGATGTAATAGGTATGAATACACGGACAGCACAGGGGTCTACATTAGACCCCTGGCTACCATGGCAACCGATCGGCACCCTCCGATCGCGCTGCGGGGGGCCCCGATCGGCGCCGGAGGGGGGCGCCCCCCCTCCGATCAGCTATTTAAGCACTGCGGGCGCTTTGCCCGCGGTGCTTAAAGGGTTAAACGGCCGCGATCGGCGAACTCGCCGCTCGTGGCCGTGAGAGCAGGGACATGGCTGTAATATACAGCCATTACCTGCTCTCTATCAAGCCAGCTCACTCCGTGAGCTGGCTTGATTCACCCCCAACCGACATATGACGTATATATACGTCATATGTCGGGAAGGGGTTAAACAGTGAAACACGTTAAGTATACTATTCAGAGCTGTTCGGCCACAATTACACTACCGCTTTGCACATAGAACTGAATATGAAGAGTCGCCTGCATGTGGCCATTGCAATTAGGGTTAAGGTTCTGCTGCAATTAGGGTTAAGCTGGCCATACATCTACAGATCGATTGTCAGATTGGGCTGGTTGGAGCAAAAACCTAGTAATATCAGAATGACAGTTTTTGGCAGTTTTCCAGCATTTCAAAACAAATGGTCAACGGTCATTTGCTCTCATCCATTACCAGGATTTTGTTCCAACCAGCCCGATCTGACAATCGATCTGTAGATGTATGGGGCCCATTAGGCTACACTGAGGGCTGAGGTTAAGCCACAATTAAGCTTAAGCTTTGCTAAGGTTTAGGCTGCATATAGAGCTAGGCTAAAATTATAGTTAGGGTTTGGCGTCCCTAATGGTTAGAGTTAAGTTACTACAAGGTTAGGCTGCATTTAGGGGTAGGCTGTGTTAGGGTTAGGCTGTGTTAGGGTTAGGTTACACTGAGGGTTAGGCTGCAATTAGCACAATTTATGTAATGATTAGCATTACTGCCTCACAGCACTGAGTTCATGGGTTGGATTCCCAATATGGCCCTACTGTGGAGTTTGTATGTTCTCCCCATGCTTGTGTGGGGTTCACTTTAGGTACTCTGGTTTCCTCCCCCAATCCAAAAACATACCTTGCACTGCATCCATTCCTTCCCTTCACTGAGGTTGTCTACTTTGCTTGCTGAGCCAGGATACCTTCACTATACTGAGTAGATTTATTTTAATTTACAAAATAATTATAATGTACATCATTTGTTTCATTTTAATGTCTGTAAACATTTTGTCTTAAAGGCTAAAGACCAAGATTTAATATCGAATAAGACCCTTATCTACAGTTTGGGGAACAATTCGGGGGTAGAATTTGATGTTGATAAAAACACAGGACAGATTGTAGTTGGATGTTTGACAGGAAAAACGGGAATATTTAACTTCACAGTCCAGGCTACAGATCCCTACGGTGTCTCTGACCAAACTGCTGTTCAGGTAAGAGGATTAATCCAAGATATTTATTATGTAAAGAACAAGAGATTCTTGGGGGTATATTTATTAATGTGCAGATGTATAGTAGAGGTGTTGCCCATAGTAACCAATCAGATAATAACTATTATCTTTTACAATGTGCTGAAATAAATGACAAGTAGAATCTGATTGGTTGCTATGAGCAACGGCCCTTGGAGGTCATTCTGATTTGCAAACGTACACGTGCGTTCGCATGGGGGTTTCATGTTCCATATTCACTTATGCGCATGTGCAGGGCTTTTATTCGGACGCCTTCGGAGACTTGCATAGTCTCTGTGGCACTTGCTCTGAATACAGCCAGGCAGCCCCCCGCTCTCTGACCAGCTGTCAATGGCTGTCACTTCTGCCTGGCGGCGGCTATCCCCCAGATACCACGAGCATGTATTCCCCCTTGGCAATGAGCATGTAATCCCACATAGCAACGAGCATGGAACCCCTGGCAATGAGTATGGAACCCCTGGAACCCCTGGCAGTGAGCACATAGGTAAGCAGCACTTATGTAGCATAATTTTTAATAGGTATTATGGTGTTTGGCATGATACATAATAGAATTTATGGTGTGTGGCTTAACATGTAATGGGCATTATGGTGTAAATGTCCCTGTTTGTGAAGCATATAGTGAATTTCAGCTCAATCCATTTGGTATAGTGTTTATTTTGGCTCAATCCATGTGGCGAAATGTTAATTTTGCCTTAATCTGTGTGGCATAACGTGAATTTTGACTCAATCTGTGTGCCGTAGTGTGAATTTTGGCTCATTCCATGTGCCATAATGTGTAAGAGGCAAGTACAATATAAGGGGGTTACTATTGTGTTGCATGATTTGTATAAGGGGTATATGGTGTGGTAAACTTCGATGAACACATAAAAGGTGCTGAAATGTTGTCTACCAAGTTTTGGCTTTCAGTATTTTTTTTATGACTGGAGTGTCACCTCACCACGCAAGTATCTTAGGAAATCGGCGTCCTACGGGTGCACCTTTGGAGGGCACCTGGCAATATATCTCCCTGCATTCTGCAAGTGTCGGAATTTGTAATATACAGCTAATAAGTTGAAAGTATTTACACAAATAGAGACACACCCATGAGCAGACCACCCAACCAGAACACTGGTTACGCCCCACACATTATTAGGTGCTGGCCACAACCCCTATTATTGCACATAATAGGCCCTTGATCATTTTCAGCTCAATGACCATTTAGACCTTAATCTGGCACCAGGGCCGGCGCCACCACCAGGCAGCTCTAGGCATTTGCCTATGGCGCCGGCCACTGGAGGGCGGTAGTTGGGAGCCGGGACCCCGCTGGATGGAGGTGAGTAGCTGCCTGTTACTTCTCTCCCCCCGTTCCCAGCGACACGGCCGCTGCCACATCAACCCCGCCTGTCCACCCGTCTTCCCTACACCCCCCCTGCGGCACCTTACAGCCGGGGAGCCCGTCATCCCAACACCTCGCCAGCCCGTCCGTCATCACAACACCCCGCCCGTCCGTCTGTCTGTCCGTCATCCCAACCCATGCGTCGGCCGGGGGGGATTGTCATGCAATGTGGCCACGGCATGGAGCGCGTGACCGGCCAGCACCGGGGTGGGTGAGCGCCGGGGTGCCCCCCCCCGCCTGGGGCGCTCCAGGGCATGGGCACTGTCTGGCACTGACTGGATGTCAGCATTAGCACACCCGGCAGGTGGTGTAATAAAGCAGCGAACTAACGCTGCTTAGCGAGCCAACTAGAATGACCTCCCTAATTCATCCCTGATCGCAGGGCACATTTTTTTTGCAAATGGACAAAACCATGTGCAGAGGGTTCGATTTGGGTGGCACAGAAACAAAATGACTCAAACCTAAATCTAACTCTCTCTGCACATATTACATTTACCTCACCTGCAATGCAACATGGTTTTGCCCAATTGCTAACAAAATGTGCTTTGTGATCAGGTCTGAATTAGGCCCAACATTACCACATCTATAAACCTGTACTTTAGTAAATATACATACAGTACAAATAATAATACAGTATTTAACCCTTTGAGTGCCAAGTGAATTAGTCAAAATTGGTGTGAAATTTGCAAAGCAAACATTTTAATTTATCATAATGACCTGTAATGTTTGCCTTATATAGGAAATATATTATCTTTTTACACCACATTTTTTTATTTGAATTTATATAACAAAATATGTGCGACGCTGGCATTTTAAGCTGATATTTTGCGCATCTCTCACAGAGATGTTGGCACTCAAAGGGTTAAGTACCATACAGACCAGGGGTGGCCAACCCGTGGCTCATGACATTTCTTGGTGGCCACATTTAGCCAATGTATTTGTACCCTAAGGTGTTTGTGCTGTTTGCAATTGTTCTATGGCCAGTGATGTCTATGTACCCCGATTTTGAATTGCAAATGCATTTAGCAAGTCCTATGTACAGGAAAGGGAAAACAATTGTAATTAAAACACTTTATTGCTCTGCAGATCAAGGTGGAATCCCCAGAGCCTTCACAAGATGTTGTAGAAATTAAAATAAATCAGACATTAAAAGAAGTCCAATCTCATATTCTAAATATTACCAGGTACAGTTTATTGTTTTATGTATGATTTAAGTAATTTGTTGTTGTTATTATTTTTATTATTATTATTATAAATGTATAAGGTACCACAAAGCATGCAACCCTGTACAATGGGCTGCCGTTAAAATAAGAGAACAAAAACAACAAACCACATAATACAGGACAAAGGAACAGGGACAGTACGATAGATGACCCGCGTAAATTCTGTTTGCAGGAGAATGTTCACACTAAGGGGCTGATTCACAGTCACACACTGCTGCGACAACTTCGGCAACTTTTTTCTTAGTCGCGTCAACTTTATGCAGGGCCGGTGCTAGGTTCCTCAGCACCCTAGGCAAATGGCCTGCCTATCCCGCACGCTACCGCCCCCCCCCTCCTCCGCCATTACCTCGGTGCTAATGCTGAGCACT